>NW_015505279.1:1747574-1769556 GCF_001515645.1 Sinocyclocheilus grahami | reverse complement strand
ATGACTCCCCGTTTAAATAAACAAAGTGGTAGCGATCGAACAGGTAGGATCTAAACCATCTTAAAGCCTGCCCTTGAATACCTGTATAGTTTTGTAATCGATCTATGAGTATGTCATGATCTATAGTGTCGAACGCAGCACTAAGATCAAGTAAAACTATCAATGAGATACAGCCTTGGTCTGACGCAAGAAGCAAGTCATTTGTAATTTTAACAAGTGCAGTTTCTGTGCTATGGTGGGGCCTGAAATTCTTCATAGAGATAATTGTTTTGCAGGAAGGAGCATAATTGAGCAGACACAACTTTTTCTAAAATTTTAGACATAAACGGAAGATTTGAAATGGGTCTGTAATTTGCCAGTTCACTAGGATCTAGTTGTGGTTTCTTAATAAGAGGCTTAATAACCGCCAGCTTGAATGGTTTTGGGACGTGACCTAAAGATAAAGATTTACACTCACATGTAGCTTTCACTATGTAATAAATTGTGATATCAGATATTGACTTAACTGTCTGAACAAATTATCTGCTCTTATCAGTGCAGACAATGACCCCTGCCAAAACTGAGAAGTTTGATAACCTTTGTCATCAGTGAACATTTTGCCATTACTGACAAATATTTTTGGCAAACCTTTGGCAAATATATGCCAATAACAGGAACGATTTATGATCAACCTGTGGCAGCAAAGGCCAAACGACAGTAAATTGAAAAGCAAATTGGAAAACCACAACAAAACATCTTGAATATGTGACACATTTTTCACTCACACAAAATAACCGTTCTGACCTAAACATTTTGGAAATTTAGATTTGAAAACCAAATTAGATTCAGTGTGTGTGTGTGTGTGTGTGTGTGTATTTGAATGAGCAAAACTGAACAAGTCTGTTGTGGGCAGCTGGTTTATGGTGTTATCCTGAGGACTGATTTCCTCTGCGAGTGATACGGCTGGACTGACTGGATCTCTTTGACACACATGACCGCTCTCTGTCACTCTCACAGACACACACAATGTAGATTCTCCAGTTTACACTCATTATATTTAACATTTATGCACTGTAAGCATATGCACACCATACGAGCATAATACTCTTAATATATTTTCTTCACATAGTGCAAACTCTTTTGCAGGGCCAGTGTGTGTGTGTGTGTGTGTGTGTGTATTTGAATGAGCAAAACTGAACAAGTCTGTTGTGGGCAGCTGGTTTATGGTGTTATCCTGAGGACTGATTTCCTCTGCGAGTGATACGGCTGGACTGACTGGATCTCTTTGACACACATGACCGCTCTCTGTCACTCTCACAGACACACACAATGTAGATTCTCCAGTTTACACTCATTATATTTAACATTTATGCACTGTAAGCATATGCACACCATACGAGCATAATACTCTTAATATATTTTCTTCACATAGTGCAAATTCTTTTGCAGGGCAATAACCAACCATAAACAGTTAATGAATTGCAGGGATTGGTATCTCCTGAGCAACCTGGTATTAAATGTGTTTTTGAAGTCTCTTACAATATGATTTGGTCCTAAAGCATTCATGAATCAGCATGTATCCTCTAAACATGATGCAGTCCTGGTTTGCTTTTTGGCAGATCTGGATCTGTTTCCACTCAGTGTAGTCAGAAGGGAGAAGTGGAAATTGGCTTTGGCAAGTAAATAAAGCGTACTCGCCAGCTGGCCAGTCACTGTTATAATGACATAATGACCTGTGCTGTTTTGCTGTATATATACAAGGAAAGAAAAACAATACAATTATTTTGTAATGTGAAAAAATACTCACCAAGTCTGCATTTATTTGTTCAAAAAATACAGTAAAACAGTAATATTGTGAAATATCATTACAATTTAAATTTCTCTTTTTAATTTTTAGCAGCCATTACTCCAGTCTTCAGTGTCACATGATTCTTCAGAAATCATTACAATATGTATATTTGGTGCTTAACAAACATTTCTCATTATTATCAATGTTGAAAACAGTTGTGCTGATTATTTATTTATTTATTTATTGATGAATAGAAAGTTCAAAAGAACAGCATTTATTTGAAATATTTTTTGTAACAATGTAAAAGTCTTTGCAATTTAATGCATTTATTTCTATTACAAAAATAAATTAAACAAACAAATATACTTGAGTTCAAATTGGTAATGTTTTCAGACACGTAATGTTAATTGCAATTAAAGGAAAATGTACATACACTTATTTCAATGTGTTGACTAAAATAACAAAGCACTTCTCTAAAGCAAGACAAAAGATTATTAAAAAGATAATGATTTAAAACTTATTTTAAAGTAAAAAATTTTAATTTAACATATTTACATCTTTTAAGAAACATTTGTCATGAAAGTGTACTCTTTAAGTGGATTTTATTGCATTATTATTATATTTTTTGAAAGTACACAGAGAGAGAGAGAGAGAGTACAATTTTGAATGTAAATTGTAAATATGCACGCTTTGCTTGAATGATTCTATACGTGTTCATGTGTGCATGAGACAAGGCTGGAAACTGCAGATAAAATCCTTCAATGCCACAGTCTGATTCAGACTGATTAGACTGACACACAGCAAGAGACACGCACAGCCGGTGCTGGAAAAAGCCTTGGCTTCCTGCCAAAGTGTGTGTGTGTGTGTGTGTGTGAACACTCCCTTTCCCCCACACCACGCTGTCTGTGTCCCGCTCGTGGGCACCAGTGTGAGGAAGAACAATAGAGCGTGATGCTCCAGCATCAGCACACACACACACACACCAGCATGTGTCTGTCTGCCACATCACCTCTTTTGCCTTTCATTTCTTGTGGTTTTCTCTGTTTTCCAGTTTGCATTTTCCATCCCTTTAATGTCTTTACCTCTCCATCTCTCTCTCTCTCTCTCTCTCTCTCTCTCTCTCTCTCTCTCTCTCTCTCTCACACACACACACACTTTTGTTTTTATATAAAGATCATGATAATGACTTCAAACTAGCCAAACACAAACTCCACCCACATTTTTTTTCTAAATCAGTGCATCCCTAAAATCACTTCTGGGGACACATTTGTCCACAAACTATAGCTGAGGAATCACACACACACCCACACGTTTGCCAAATGAGGATGTGTCCGGGAGATTTTAATTCACTTCTGGGGACAATTTTATCCTTTTAGTTTCCCCTTAACTAGAGCTATAAGTAACACCTAACTCCAACACACACACACACACAGACACACCGTTGTAGTGTGGCAGATGGCTAATTGGCCGGTTAGAGGCAGTGGGTTTGTAGCGCGAGTGAGAGCAGATCTGAGTGGATTATAGAGTCATGATATGACGTTGAGGGAGATGGGCTTTAGTGAGAGGGATCCCCTTTTCCACAGTCTGTTCCTGTGCTACGTAAGCGTGGACGGACACTTAGCACTGCAGGCTAATGGAGTCAGATCTCATTAGCTGATCCTCTGCTTTGAATGAGGCTTTTAGATAGATTGATGGAACGATTTCCTGGAGACCTGTGAGTCTGCATCTGCCCTCCACTGATTAAGATGCTGCTCCACTCACCATTCCAACAGCTAATTCTGCTTATTCTTAATGTGCGATGGCAGATTACACATGCACATTTCAACTACATGTCTCACCTGCAGGCCTTTAAAAGGCTCAATGATAAATCAGACAATTATTAAAGGTGACGTGTGCACTGATATAACCGTCAAATAGATTTTGCTGTCCCATTCACCATTCATTTTTAACAATTCACCTGAAATGCTCAACAAGTACTCACTAGAGCTGCAGGAAAATGACTTCATGACAACTTTAATTGGCATAAGAATGCATAATAGTTTTTCACATTATGCTTAACGCTGGGTTAACCCTATAAGGTCGTTTCAAACTTGAAATTGTTAATCCTGGGCCATCCTAAACCCTGGATTAACATTATTTCCAGATTTGTGGTGCCAACAGCCATGACTGGATAAATAGAGCACACAAGTGGTTTTAAATAACCAGCCCGTGTTGCGCTTTTGCATCAGTGAGAAAAAAAAATGTTGACACACTGGCTGTTTTATAACACACAGGGTTTCTGTGACTATACTAAATTTGAGATTTGAGGCACATACTCCAGAGCAGGGTTTCATAATCCCAGGTTATGAACCACCCTTCTGAATTACACAAGTAAAACACTCCAGGGTTAAAAACTGGATTTGGAACGACAACCTGGGGTCAAATGAATTGTGAAAAGCCCTATACAGTATTTCTCACTTTTATTTCAGTCTCTAACTTTCTGATATATTAAAGATCTCATTTGTGATTTCGGTTTCCTCTGAGTAGGACCCTCTTCTTTTAAATAATTTATGTTTTATTAACAGATTTCGGGAGGAGCACGCGCAGATAATAATAACACGGCCAGTCCATCATCAGTAATTCCACCATCTATCCAACCAGCACAACAGAGAATCCCTATAAATAATCAAAGCAGTCTTACCTTCACTATCTCTAGTCTTGCAGCATTCGGTTCGCTCCCTTTGCCATTTTATCACAGACCCAATTTCCCGTCCAACGAAGAGACCTATACTGGGGATTTTTTTCAGATCCGCTGCAATTTGCCGGCCCCATGATCACTCTTTCCCCGCCAGACATGGCCACCGAGCACCAGGCTTCATCACGGCTGCTGCTCTTCCCGACCAGCCACACGCTCTGACCAATAGACCGAGCTCGACACCACCATCATCCCGCACAAGACCTGGCTCTGGTCACAGCAGCTGTAGAACTGTGGGACACGCTGGGTCACAGCAGCAGCAGGCCTTCAACGAGCCTGGGCTGCGCCCCAGAACTCACCGCAGCAAAGCCTCACTCGCTTCCCGCTGTGGCTCAGCCTTTCACCGCGGCTCTTCCGGCTGCAGCGCTGTACACAGCCAGGCCTCCAGCTCTCGTAGCAGACGCTAGTTTGAGGCTGCTTCCGCTACGGCGCAGGCCATGTTGCAAATTAATAAATTTTCAGGTGAAGTCACTAAAAGCAGGTTTTCGTGGCTAAAGTTTGTTAAATGACGTTATGACATAAACGGATGTTGATGCCATTTTTTTAACCATGAAGCAAACAAGACGTTTTTTCCAAAGTTTATCATCCACACTGCAATGTCTGAAAGCGTTACATTCGCCTTACTGTGCATGTATAAAACCTCAATGAGATGATACAGACGGAACAGACATAATAAGTTTCACGCAATTCTTCTGGCAGGATCAACTCATTTATGGAAATATTTCACCATTCACTGACGCGCCCACTCAGAATTGATCTAAAACGCAACTGCCCTCGTGTTTTGCCACAGGACAGAAATCGTGAGTAAATTTTCTGTCGTCTTTTTAGGACTGTAATATGAAGAGTGTGCACTGTAAATATCTTTAGCAACAGTGTGAAAGTGAATAGTACATAACTGCAAAATTAACGTTACCGGTATAAACATGTCTATTGGTACAATGCATCACATGACTAAACATGCGTCATCGTTTTCAAAAGCCTCCGTTTCCACAGTCCATACTACAATGTGAAAACATAATTTTTAAATTCATCAGCTCTGAAGAGCGTTTAAAATGGCTGGAAGGCCAAAACGAGAGGAAAAGATGTATTTTCAATGGAAACGTATTAATGTGGACAAGGCTTGAGGAATTGCCAAATCTAGCAACAAATTGCTAAGTCGGCAACACCGCAGGCTACCCAGGCTTGTTCCGTTAAATGTCACTAGCCCTTCTACTTTCCCGCAGCCTACAGCTACAGCAGCCGAAATTTAACAACATTACATGTAAGATTAAACCCTAATGACTTTTTCTTTTTCACTTCCAAAAACCGTATTTTTAACAGTATTTTACTGTAAAATCACATTAAATGTGATTACATTTATTCACCGGATATAGTATGGAAACTTACTGTTAACCAGTTAACAGGTTTTTACTGTAGCATTTTTACAGTCTTTTACTGTTAAAATCACAATCCTTTTTTACAGTGTACACAACTGTGCTGCATGCCTTTATTTCTGTCTTTTGAATGTGAGCGTGGTTCAAGGTGAGGTTCTTTGGAAGAAGTGTGTGAAGTATCTCAGTTTTTGAGCTGAAGGTCATATCTGCAAGCACAGGCTGATAAATAACAAAGAGTTTCAGAGAAAACCCACAAACTACAGAAAGAATAATAGTTGGAGCTCACGGACTTTGGGAGTGTGGAAATGTTGACAGGTTGAAACAGATTTTTTAATTTTCTGAAGGTTCTCTTTCATGCTTTTGCAGAGCTTGCTGCCATAATAAAGTGCTGCCAGGGTGTTGTTTTGTGGTTGACTGTGTGTTCAAGGTGACCACAACAAAGTCTCTATAATATTCCAACCCGAATTCATGGGAAAACATTGCTATTTTATGATGTGCCGAAGTTGTATGAATTTGTGCAATGTGAATCGTATGAAAATGACTTTTGGAAAAACATAAAGCATGAAGGTCCACCCCTAAAAATAACCACGACTGGGGTGTAAACTAGCCACCAATTCACCAAAATGTAAAACAGTTACAAACTGCCATGAGATTGTGTTGGATATTCTGGTCTCCCTCCGTCAATGTCAGTGGGATTTTTATTTCATCTGCTTTGTACGTAAATCCAATCACAAAGTAATAGCAAACTTCCTCAACAAGCTGCACGATGTAGATATCGCTCATGTCTGCAGCACAAATGGTTCACCATCAGTTCCATGGCAATATATAAGAGGCCTTTTCTCACCTAGAACTTCAGAGCAAGTAAAGAACAAAGCAGGCAATTTTTAGGCCTGATCATAAAGACATTGTTGAGTTGTGCAGAGCATTGGTTTTAAGATCTCCAGTGCCAATGTTCTGCAGATGTTTGGAAGTCTGGGTGAGGTATCAAAGAGCAGAGGGTTTTTTTACTGTGGTTTTACCCAGTGGAGGGGAGGACATCTGCCTGCAGAACACAGCCGTCGGCCGTCATCAATAGATATACTGATACATCCTGGCAGCCTGTGCCCCTGGGGCCAACAAAAAGACAGGAGGATATAATGGAGGAAGAGAGGGACCGAGTGAATGGGACCATAAATCCTCTCTCTTCTGCCACATCCAGTTGTAGTGGGTGTTTGCCCTCCTAGAGAAAAGACGTTACGTGGCTGAGTGAACAGTAATCCATTCACAAGCGCCACACTCAGCGATCTGAAGAGGGTTTTATACTTTCTTCAGCCACATATGGCTCACACGCTGCCTGTGTATTCAGTATTTATGGTTAGATTTTCTTCTATACCAACACAGGACTATGTGCCCTTGTGAAAAATAAGCATGCTTTAGCACACTTTTAAACACTTTTAAAGTTTTTATTATGGAAATACATTTAAAAGAATATACTTTATATTGGAACACATTACAACCAAATGAAACGTTTATAGTTCAATAAGTACACCTTTTTTGTAATTTCATAATTATTTCTATTGTTTATGAAAAAATGTGTACTGATTTAAGATGAACTAAAATCTTTAGTTAACCATTTAAAGTCATTTGAGTCTTGTGTCATGCATTTCGATAGTTACACATTTCCAGTCACAAAGTTGCAATTAACTTGAAATATTCTATTTGAATATCGTGCTACAGTTAAAATTATAATTAAACATATTGCGTCAAAATAAATGTACTTCTTAAAAGCATGACAAAATATTATTAAAACAATTATTTAAAATGCACTCTAAGATAATTTAACATTTTAATAACATTAAATCATTACTATTATATTATTTGCAAGTGCAGTTTTTTAACAACACACTACACTACAAGTGCACAATCAATACAATTAACACTACTTTTTCACAAGCGTGGCTCTTTTTTATTAGATAACTTTTCCTGACCTCGTGAATATGAGTCACTACAGTTCTGAGTACATTGATTTGGATGCTATTCTTGGTATAAAGAGGTTAGCTGCTGAGAAATTAGAGAACGACCTCTCGCCTCTCATAATAATTGTGTTGATTGTCATGTTTGGACCCCTCCTTTGTTATCCTTCCTGTTATAAGCTGTTACTTCCTTCTGAAGTCCTCTTTAGCACTGCTTATTAAACATTATATGACTGTGTGAAACTGGCTCACAACATCAGATGAGGCGAATCTTGCATTGATGAAATGAGCGATTGTTTTTGTGAAGCATCTGTGTTCTATCGTCTCCTCTAAAGCGGTTATTAATTCATTACATAATCAATCACCTGATCAATACATTGGGTGAAGGCAGGCCAGGCTTTAAGGGCCATGAAGAAGATTATTTGCTAATCCAGTCTGGAAGTGTTGCATTGGTTTTGACAGGGTTTAGTGAAGGCTTAGCAGGCAGCAAAAAATCTGATTTCTTGGCGTATCCAACTCAAATACATTTAGTTGCTTGTTGTCTGAACTGAAACTGAAATAAAAATTGATCCAAACCTCATATGTATGTGGTTTGAAATCTGGTTAAAAATGGATTTCTGGATTTTTGGAAGTAAACAGTCGGTCCAGACCGTAACATCATAGACAAAGTGCAGTAGTGTCTCATTTCACTCTTTTGCACTCACACGTAGCTTTCACTGTGTTATGAATTGTGATTGAGTTCATATAAGCATGCATGCATGTTATATTCAGGGCAATAACCAACTGTAAACACAGTGAATTGCAGGGATGGTATCTCCTGGTATTATATGTGTTTTTGAAGCCTCTTACCATATGATTTGGTCTTAAAGCATTCATGAATCAGCCTTTATCCTCTAAACATGGTGCTGTACTGATGGTGCAGTCCTGGTTTGGTTTTTGGCAGATCTGGATCTGTTTCCACTCAGTGTCGTCAGAAGGGAAAAGTGGAAATTGGCTTTGGCAAGTAAATAAAGCGTACTCGCCAATTGGCCAGTCACTGTTATAATGCTGCTATTTGCTGTAAATATACAAGGGAAGGGTGGCAACATAATTCTTTTGTAATGTGATATACATTCCTATGATAAAGTGTGGGTTGCAATTTTGATTTTATTACATGTTTTTTATGTTTTCAAAAGAAGTCTCTTACTCTTACTCTTTTTTATTGTTCAAAAACACAGTAAAAAAACGTCATATTGGGAAATAGCATCACAATTTAAAAAAACAAAAAATAAATAAATGATCAGCTGTTTTCATTGTCACGTGATCCTTCAAAAATCATATCAAGTCAAGAAACAATTTTCATTATTATCAATGTTGAAAACAAATTTGCAGCTTAATTTTTTTAAGATGTTTTTATTGCATAGATAATTCAAAATAACAGCATTTATTTTTAATATTTTTTGTAACATAAAAGTTTTTGCAATTTAATGCATTTATTAGTATTACAGAAATAACTTTTAATTTAACATATTTACAACAGGGACTTTTAAGAAACATTGTCATGAAAATACACTCTCTTTAAGTGTATTTTATTTATATTTTTTATTATAATTTTTGTATATAGAGAGAGAGAAAGATAAAGATAAAAATTAAAACATGAATTGTAATATACATGCTTTGCTTGAATGGTTATGTATGAGTGCATGTGTGCATGAGACAAGGCAGGAAACTACAGATAAAATCCTTCAATCTGATTCAGTGATTCAGACTGATTAGACTGACACACAGCAAGAGACACGCACAGCCGGTGCTGGAAAAAGCCTTGGCTTAGTGTGTGTGGTATTTTCTATTGCCCTACACCAACCCTACCCCTAAACCTACCCCTTACAGGAAACTTTCTGCATTTTTAGATTTTCAAAAAAACTCATTCTGAATTATTTATAAGCCTTTTGAATTATGGGGACACTGAAAATGTCCTCATAAATCACCTTCTCATTGTAATACCTATGTCATACCCATGCTATTATACAAAGTTGTGTCCTCATAAACCACATAAACACACACACACACACTTTTGTTTTTATATAAAGATCATGATAATGACTTCAAACTAGCCAAACACAAACTCCACCCACATTTTTTTTCTAAATCAGTGCATCCCTAAAATCACTTCTGGGGACACATTTGTCCACAAACTATAGCTGAGGAATCACACACACACCCACACGTTTGCCAAATGAGGATGTGTCCGGGAGATTTTAATTCACTTCTGGGGACAATTTTATCCTTTTAGTTTCCCCTTAACTAGAGCTATAAGTAACACCTAACTCCAACACACACACACACACAGACACACCGTTGTAGTGTGGCAGATGGCTAATTGGCCGGTTAGAGGCAGTGGGTTTGTAGCGCGAGTGAGAGCAGATCTGAGTGGATTATAGAGTCATGATATGACGTTGAGGGAGATGGGCTTTAGTGAGAGGGATCCCCTTTTCCACAGTCTGTTCCTGTGCTACGTAAGCGTGGACGGACACTTAGCACTGCAGGCTAATGGAGTCAGATCTCATTAGCTGATCCTCTGCTTTGAATGAGGCTTTTAGATAGATTGATGGAACGATTTCCTGGAGACCTGTGAGTCTGCATCTGCCCTCCACTGATTAAGATGCTGCTCCACTCACCATTCCAACAGCTAATTCTGCTTATTCTTAATGTGCGATGGCAGATTACACATGCACATTTCAACTACATGTCTCACCTGCAGGCCTTTAAAAGGCTCAATGATAAATCAGACAATTATTAAAGGTGACGTGTGCACTGATGTAACCGTCAAATAGATTTTGCTGTCCCATTCACCATTCATTTTTAACAATTCACCTGAAATGCTCAACAAGTACTCACTAGAGCTGCAGGAAAATGACTTCATGACAACTTTAATTGGCATAAGAATGCATAATAGTTTTTCACATTATGCTTAACGCTGGGTTAACCCTATAAGGTCGTTTCAAACTTGAAATTGTTAATCCTGGGCCATCCTAAACCCTGGATTAACATTATTTCCAGATTTGTGGTGCCAACAGCCATGACTGGATAAATAGAGCACACAAGTGGTTTTAAATAACCAGCCCGTGTTGCGCTTTTGCATCAGTGAGAAAAAAAAATGTTGACACACTGGCTGTTTTATAACACACAGGGTTTCTGTGACTATACTAAATTTGAGATTTGAGGCACATACTCCAGAGCAGGGTTTCATAATCCCAGGTTATGAACCACCCTTCTGAATTACACAAGTAAAACACTCCAGGGTTAAAAACTGGATTTGGAACGACAACCTGGGGTCAAATGAATTGTGAAAAGCCCTATACAGTATTTCTCACTTTTATTTCAGTCTCTAACTTTCTGATATATTAAAGATCTCATTTGTGATTTCGGTTTCCTCTGAGTAGGACCCTCTTCTTTTAAATAATTTATGTTTTATTAACAGATTTCGGGAGGAGCACGCGCAGATAATAATAACACGGCCAGTCCATCATCAGTAATTCCACCATCTATCCAACCAGCACAACAGAGAATCCCTATAAATAATCAAAGCAGTCTTACCTTCACTATCTCTAGTCTTGCAGCATTCGGTTCGCTCCCTTTGCCATTTTATCACAGACCCAATTTCCCGTCCAACGAAGAGACCTATACTGGGGATTTTTTTCAGATCCGCTGCAATTTGCCGGCCCCATGATCACTCTTTCCCCGCCAGACATGGCCACCGAGCACCAGGCTTCATCACGGCTGCTGCTCTTCCCGACCAGCCACACGCTCTGACCAATAGACCGAGCTCGACACCACCATCATCCCGCACAAGACCTGGCTCTGGTCACAGCAGCTGTAGAACTGTGGGACACGCTGGGTCACAGCAGCAGCAGGCCTTCAACGAGCCTGGGCTGCGCCCCAGAACTCACCGCAGCAAAGCCTCACTCGCTTCCCGCTGTGGCTCAGCCTTTCACCGCGGCTCTTCCGGCTGCAGCGCTGTACACAGCCAGGCCTCCAGCTCTCGTAGCAGACGCTAGTTTGAGGCTGCTTCCGCTACGGCGCAGGCCATGTTGCAAATTAATAAATTTTCAGGTGAAGTCACTAAAAGCAGGTTTTCGTGGCTAAAGTTTGTTAAATGACGTTATGACATAAACGGATGTTGATGCCATTTTTTTAACCATGAAGCAAACAAGACGTTTTTTCCAAAGTTTATCATCCACACTGCAATGTCTGAAAGCGTTACATTCGCCTTACTGTGCATGTATAAAACCTCAATGAGATGATACAGACGGAACAGACATAATAAGTTTCACGCAATTCTTCTGGCAGGATCAACTCATTTATGGAAATATTTCACCATTCACTGACGCGCCCACTCAGAATTGATCTAAAACGCAACTGCCCTCGTGTTTTGCCACAGGACAGAAATCGTGAGTAAATTTTCTGTCGTCTTTTTAGGACTGTAATATGAAGAGTGTGCACTGTAAATATCTTTAGCAACAGTGTGAAAGTGAATAGTACATAACTGCAAAATTAACGTTACCGGTATAAACATGTCTATTGGTACAATGCATCACATGACTAAACATGCGTCATCGTTTTCAAAAGCCTCCGTTTCCACAGTCCATACTACAATGTGAAAACATAATTTTTAAATTCATCAGCTCTGAAGAGCGTTTAAAATGGCTGGAAGGCCAAAACGAGAGGAAAAGATGTATTTTCAATGGAAACGTATTAATGTGGACAAGGCTTGAGGAATTGCCAAATCTAGCAACAAATTGCTAAGTCGGCAACACCGCAGGCTACCCAGGCTTGTTCCGTTAAATGTCACTAGCCCTTCTACTTTCCCGCAGCCTACAGCTACAGCAGCCGAAGCAAGCATGAAGCAAACGTGAGGCTGCCTCCATTTGTAACACATGCCCACATCTCTTCCGCTCCCTCATGCTACTAATAACCATTTTTCTGTTCAGTGGCCTCCAGCTCCCATAGCAAACGCTAGAGTGAGGCTGCCTCCGCTAGCAGTGCAGGCTGCACAGGGTCTTCAGGACTCACTTCCCATGGCCTACAGCTACAGCATGTGAAGCAAGCGCGAAGCTGCTTCCACTTGCAACACAGGCCCTCACATCTCAGACTTTCCTCCTGCTACTTCTTACCCCTTTTACCTTTTCAGTGGCCTCCAGCTCCCATAGCAGATGCTAGCGTGAGCACACCTCTGCTAGTGGCGCAGACCCATCCACAGCCTTTTCCTTACCAACCCATAACCTTAAAAATATTGACTAAATGTATTTCCACCCTCCACAGAGGTTACCATTCCATTCACAGCACATGCACGCTTGATGCCATGTTCATCCTGGCTTTCTTCGGTTTTCTCAGATGCTCTGAGCTCGCTATCACATCTAGCTTCAACCCAAACATCCACCCCACTATATCCGATCTAGCGGTGCTGGATGACGAAATCATCTTTTACTTCATAAAGCAAAGTAAAACAGAACAGACCAAGAAAGGCCATTTCATTTTCAAACTCCAATTCAAACTACCATACCAAGCCCTTCTAGCCTTCATCCAGCTCAGGAGTCTTACCTAATTCCCACACTGCCGCAGCAGTTCCCGCTCCCGCAGGAACCTTTGTCTGTATTTTACTCTGCTGCAGCAGTGCTCGCTTCTGCAGCAGCCATTTTCTCTTTTTAGATGCCGTAGCAGTTCCCACTCCCGCAGGAGTTTTCTTTTCAGATGCCGCAGCAGCACCCGCTTCCGCAGAAGCCTCTAGTTCTCTCTTCTAAAGCCTCAGCATTGCCGCTAATACAAGTGACGTCCAGCACCCCACCAATTTTAAGCTTTGCAAATTTTGGGGGGTTCTCAACGCTCCTCTTTGGCTGCTGTCTCGTACTAATTGCATCTTTGGGGGAGCGCTCTGTGTCCGGGCTATAAACCGAGCTCGGACCCCTCTCCCCGGACAGCACGCCAAATACACACAATCATAACCATCATCATTAATTACACCATCTATCCAACCAGCACAAGAGAGAAGCCCTATAAATAATCAAAGCAGTCTTACCTTCTCTATCTCTAGTCTTTCAGCATCCCTCCACCACCCCGACTCCTCACCTTCAGCCCGTTCCTACCCCAGCACGGGAAGGAGCGCTCTGGGTCAGGGCTAAAAACCGAGCTCGGACCCCTCTCCCCGGACAGGGGGAGTACCCCGGGCTCGAGAGTAATTACAGAGCTCAGAGCCCTCTCCCCGGACAGCACGCCAAATACGCATAACCTTTACTCAGTTCATTATATGCAAGTGTGAACTCGTGAAACATTGTTGGTTGTACAGGGTTGTTGTTGCATTGCATGTTCTCAAGATCAGCGTTTTGATGTCTGGACTGTGTAAAGCACAATGTTCAGGTGAAAAAAAGAGTGTGGATTTTGGATGTATTTTACATTTCATCAGAACACCTGCTCTAGCTGTGTGACTAAACTGTAGTCAATTAACTTTATTTCAGAGAAGTTGGAGAGCATATATCTACACTTTCATGATTTATGTTGTTTAATGAAATGAGACACCCAGCACTTTGAAAATGCTTCTCAATTGCTCCCCATTGATCTTGAAAAGAAGCATTAAGATGTAAGCACAGTCCCACAGTTCTACACCAAACATATGTGCAGTCAAATGGTGTGTGAAATGCACTGTAATACACATTTCACATTTTTTCTCCCCACTTTTTACCATAAGCTTTTCGCAAATGTATCTAGCATCCAACAGACAAATGAAAAACATTTTTAAAAATGTACACAGATACTGTATATTATAGCTCAGAGGTTGCTCTTTTGCAGCTCAGTTAAGTTCTTAGTTCTTCAAGTATTAGCTTTGTCTAAGATTTTTCTCCTAAATGACTTAGTAGAAATAAAAACAGACACAAATGAGTCAATTGCTGAAATATATTAAGTATATACAGCTATAAATGCAATAATAATAGGATAATTCGGATCATTTGATCTTGAAAGAGTTTTATGAGAAATTCTCAAGCTATTAATTGATAAGGTCCAGATCTGAGCTCAGTTTGAGGCACCGTTGAGATCTCTTCTGAAACTCTAAAGCAGACACATGAGGTTACTAGGGTCTGTTTCTCAGGAGAAAAGACTGAGAAACAGTATAATTGAGTCAAAAAGACTCCATTTGTTTAATCTCCATGTCAATTGAGATTTTAAAGAGATCTCATTTGAGATGTTTCTTTCTTATGGATGTCTGTGTCTGCCGGGTTTCTCTAAAGAAAAGCTTTGATAGACAGGAAATGAAAGCACCTTTTGAAACAGTTCCAGTGGAAAGAACATGATTCCTTCTTTATTGTTTTCCACGGGTGGGGGGTGCCATGAACTAACCTCACCTAGGCAGGACACACGCGCTCACATGGCCACAGGCTCCATAAGGATTCATGCAGGGAACCAGAGAGTGCTCATGCATATTTAATTTACTGCTAACAGAGTGAGAGATGATTTGAGAGACAAAGACAGAGACAATGAGGACAAGAGAGATGCTTGCAGACGGTCATTAGTGGCATTTGCTTAGATATACCATACTGGATTTGAACTATAAACACTGCAAAAACTGCTTTTCTTGTCTTGTCTTGTCTTGTTTCCAGCCAAAATATCTAAATCGAGAAGGATTTTCTAGTCAAGTAAAATGTCTTGTTTTCAGAAAAAAACATGTTAAAATTAATTGAGTTTTTGCTTGAAACAAGCTAAATAATCTGCTAATGGTGTAAGCTAAATAATCTTGTTTTCTGTTTGAAATAAGATTATTTTGCTTACCCCATTGGCAGGTTAGTTTGCTTGTTCTAAGCAAAAAGTCACTGCACTGCATTGCAAAACTCTGACATCTACCCACAACTCTGTAGTACTGTGCTGGGAGTTTTGCACAGATAAGCACAGAAAATGCAGTTTCTCTTATTTGGAATACGGAAATTTCTTCATCCTGCAGTGTAATGTTGACTAGTTGTGTTCTTTCAGGTACAGTAATGTTTGAGTGCTCTGTTGTTGAGATTAAATTGTGTTTTGCTCTAAGAGTTCAGCACTGCAGGACAGGAGACTGCTGTGTTCAACACACACACACACACACACACACACACACACATACACACAAAAGTGTAGGGTAAGCCAGCTAAGGCGAACAGAGTGCTTGGTGCAAGAAGAGCTGCTTGACTAATGCTTTTAGAGCGTTATATTTCACTGGGAGAGAGGCGAGTGGACAGAGAGATATAAACACATTGATGCTTGATGGAGGATGTCTGTGAGCGTGGAGATCCAGTCGATGGTTGCCTGTGAAAAGAAGTACTTTATCATACTTCTAAAAAGAGTACTTCATATAGAAATAATATACTTTAAAATAATACTTATGCAAACTGAATGTACTATTCTCTGACACCTATTTGCTTGTTACCTGCAATTGAATGAAAATGTATTAGAGTTTAAATGTACATTAAATGCAATTATATGAACTAGTGCTTTTTGAGTAGGACTTTTATATGTAATTTCATAAGGGCAATAGGATGTGTGCAGGACAACAGAACCACACAGAACCGCTAGTTTAAGATGATCTAGCTGGTTTCGCAGCCTGGTCAAGCTGACATGTGCCAGACTAGTCTGGAAGACCAGCTAACAAAGGTGGATTTTTCAGCAGGAAGTGGTTAAAATGAAGCAAGCTTTAGCTGTTGTTGTAGCAGAGTGAGCTTGTTTTAATGTGAAGCGTTGTGGCTTCAATGGGTTGAGTTTGCACGTCTGTGTATATGTGTTTCTAGGGTCATGGCTCTCTTTATGATTGGCCAGTGGAGTGACGACTCAGCTGAAGGCGATAAACAATGACGTTAGCAGTGTGCAAGCATGCATGTGGACGTGGACAACTATTTCTTGGCACTGTTCAGCAGCACACTGAATCTATAAACAGCCTGTGTTTATAAAATCCCAGAAATCAGATCAACCATGCTGTCAGGAGTGAGCATTTCAAATTTCCGACAATTATGGTATTTGTAGTTTACAAAACTTTATTTCCATGACTGCAGTCATATATTCTCAGCGATGTAACCTGTGAAGTGCATTAAACCCAGTCCACATATTCATTGTGGTTTATATCATGAACATCACAAGTTGAACATAAATCGAACATCATGAGACTGAATTGCAAAATTTAGGTGCAAGACAAATGTAATTTTAGCGAATAGCTGGTAATGCATCTGTTCTGACACAAACATTTGTATTTCAAGATAATAGTTTTTTTTATCTCTCATTCATGACACCATGAAAAATGTTGGCCAACCAATAAGATTTGCACTTTTAGTCACATGCCCAGAGCTACTGCTGTTATATAAAACTACAACTTGCTCTCTTGTATTTAGTGTTATTTGATAAACACCAAAGCGAATACAAAAATCGGAACTGCTTTTCGAAATGTAAAAACTGTTCTCCAAGACAAGTCGGTGTCATACATGGAAAGTTGCACAGTGCTTCACAACAAATGTTATGCAAAAATCAGAATGAACTTGAATTTGTATTGGTGTGAACCAACATAATCGGTTGGAAATTCGTAGCTACTTTACATTTTGTTGAATTGGTGGCTAACTGTATAAATTTGTATAATCGAATTTGTTTGTTTTTGTATGATCCTCTTACGCCCCAGTGACAGTTATGTTTAGGGGTGGGATTATGGGTGGACCCTCATTCTTAATTTTTTCCAAAAAATCATTTGGAAAATAGTAAAGTTTTCCCATGAGATCTGTTTGGTGTAAACTATGTTTAATTCATGGACCGTTTGATGCGTACAAAAAAAGGCAAGAGCTTTTCCAAATTAGAAGCTCTAATCTGATTGGTTGGCTGTTTACAAGTTACATTTACAAGTTCCCAGAATGCCATAATAAGCAATTTTGAGGAAGAACTAGTCATTGGATTCGACAGTTTGCTTGGTTTGTGGCTGAAAATTTTTGAGAGGTGTACAGAATTTAGTTTGAGACACTTAATAGCAAATAAATATCTGCACTCATTACCTTTGAGAATTCCAGCTACAAGGTTTACACATTTCCTGCAAATGTATTTATTATTGTCTGTACAAATGTTCACAGAGACTGTTACACATTTATTTCAGTGAGCTACCACTTTGTTGCAAAAGTATTTTGACATAGATATTATGTTCTTGATCATAAGATTCACTCTTACGTGTTGGTTAGATGTGTAAGTGGGCAGTTCTTTTGTCAAAATAAGCTGTGATTTCTACTGACAGTTAAAATGTTTCTCAGTGCTTGCAAAGCACAAGAGTCAATCAACACATCGGGCAGGTATTGTTATGCATTAGCTCTAAATGAGACATGAAGGCTCTTAGCAGGTGGACTGATGTGCAGAGAGGGTTGTAAATCTCTGCTTTTTCTCTCAGGGTGTTATAAAACACTGAGTTGTATGTGTTTGAGATGGTTTGTAATGATATCACCCTCCTCATGTCTGGCTAGAGAGAGACATGGACTCCCCATTGACAAACTCTGCCAAAACCCTCATATATATCTGCGTTCTGGGAACATCTGGAAAAACTATCCATTCTAAGCAAGAGAGAAAGACCCTCTTGTTGAAATCCTAAGGGGGAAATGTCTTATAGATAAGTAACATGCAGCTGGTTTCCTACCAAAAACAAGTGTGTGTTTGTGGAACATGGACTGCTGGAGAAGGCTGCTGTGATATGGTTTTTCACTCCTGCTTCATCCTTTCTCAAAGAAGCAAAGTAAATGACCAGCACTCTGGGTGGAAAACGCTCTTGCACGACTTTGGCTGTCACTGGTGTAATCACTGATGAGTCACTGGCATGGACCAGCCAGCCTTTACTTCATACGTAGATGTGTGAATAGTGTGTGTATTTTTGGGATTGTGCTGGAGTGGAACACAGCTGGTGTATTAATGAATGCACCGGGAGTTTTGGCACAGTAAACCGTACGGCTGACTGCCTGTAAAAACTAACTGTAAGAATGGAGAGAAAGACAAAGAAGCTGTCAGAGCCAACTTCATACAGCCTGATCAATGTCACTTTAGATGTAGGGTTAGAACTGATTCAGTGCCCTTACAAAAGTTTACAGATGCTACTATAGTTACAATGTTTAGTATGGTTTAGGTATAGTATACTATGTGTCAAAATTAATATTGTCACAAAGTTGATGCCTTTTGGTAAATCTCACTGTTTTGAAGCCAAATAAGTAATTTAGCGTATGAGATTTGTGCAGAACCACAGAGTTCTTGCTTTGGGTCATAATTGTCTAAAGATATTGCAGTAATTATCAAGCCATATTTTAAAACCAAGGATGTGTTTCGATAACGAGCTAAAAACCTTTTTGAATGACAAAAACTATGACGAAAATATATTGACATTTTTGTCAAATTAAAACGAGACGAAAATGTTAGGGAGGGAAGATTTGGGAAGAGATTCATTCAATTTCAGAACAAATCTGCTGTGTGGTTTGGAGGTTAGATGCGTACATTTGAGCTGGCGGGACATAAGCTAAAATACACTTGCTGCACGTCACATAAAATGTAAAAAAATGTCAATATGTGGGAGTAAGAGAAGAGCAGACATATAGATAAATCTGACGATGCAAGAGAGAACTAATTTCGGTCCGGTTTTCAAAGCACAGACACTGAAGCATACACACACAGAAAGCGCCTCTCACAGCGCGCGAGTAGCTACTCTTTCGCGTCGCATGAACGGAGAATTACACACACAATTATGTCGAATTGTCTATTTTGACGAGTATTCACGTAAACACAGTTGATTACATCTTAGGTGAACGTAAACAGTAGGGAGAACGTGTATCAGTACATTGCATCCATAGCAGCTGTGCATTCGGTTTTAAAGGGACAGCAGACATAATTAGCCTGTATAAGCATTGGTATTTCATTAAAAAGAAGACCATTTAGGCAGTTAAATCGGTGTCTATCATGATAAAACCTTAATATCAAACCTATGTAATGAGTTTAGAAATTTTGGAGAAATGCTTAATAAACGCATTACACTGTAACTAAACCCATTAGATTTTAGCCGACTAAATTTACTGTAGATTTAGTCGACAAAAACTAGACTAAAACTAAAAACAATTCAGGTGACTAAAATATGACTAAAACTAAATGGCATTTTAGTCAAAAGACTATGACTAAAACTAAATCAAAATTTGCTGTCAAAATTAACACTGTAGTACAATGCATCATTGTAGAAACTAAATAGCTAGTCGCGACTAATTCCTGAACATAGTCTCATCTCCATCGTCGGAACTATGATGGTTCAACAATATAGGAAGGTCGTTAATGATGTCAAGCGCATGTGGTGGAGTAATAACTTTTGTTAATTAATTTATTAGAGATCTCTGAGATGCTGCTGTAATGGGCATGACAGCTGATGACTAATTTTTGTTTGTCATTTTGCTTTATTTGATGTTTGATTTATCACAGGTTCCCTTTTACGTCATACTCCGGGAATCCCTTACACATTTATGCACATGTGCATTCTTCAAAAACAGCACTTATCGAAGCAAGCTAAAATATATAAAGTCAAATGGATATATTTAAATGGCATGGGAGATGTAGATTGTACTGCATGTTATCGTGCCCAAAAGTATAATTTATTTAAATCCACATATCTTACTAACAAGAAACTATGCTTCTGACCACAGGTCGATGTTGTTTGCGAATGTTCGTTTGAACTATGTTTTCAGGAAACAACAAATCATTGAACTATGTTGGTAACGACAGAACTTGTTAGCTAACGATGCTTTTGGGAAACGCACCCCATATTATCATACATATTTGGGGTTGCATAGGCTCTTTTGATTCAGAGAAGTAAGTCACCACCTAGCAACTAACCCTATCACCTTAGCAACCGCTTGTAATTGCCCTGGCAACCACCCTATTGTGGCAGGTTTTGTACCAGTATTATTTACATTTTTTTCTGAAAATGTGAAAATATTGTCTTAACTATTTCTTTTTTTGATTACACATGGCAGCTAACAGTTTAAAATTCACCAGATTGTTAACTGTAACTGTAGTAACTATGGTATTTTGGAGGATACAATGGTTACCATGTTTGATGAGTGTGTGTGTGTGTGAGCGAGAGAGGGTCATTGGATAAAGGTAGCTAGTGAACAGAGAGCAGATGGTTTTTAGAAACCACAAAAAATTAAAAATGCAGACTTTGGAAACTGCTGTTTGATTGCATTCACATTGCTCTTGGACAACTATTAATATGACTCATTTGAGATTCTTAACATGATGCATGTGCGGTGCCTTTGCAAGGCATAAAAATCAATAAAACTAATAAATTGCATCTCACAAAACCTGAAAATCTGATAGTAACATGAACAAAGGTTCATTTAAGAACTTATGATGATTTCTGGAAAGTGATTCGGCATATGTAGAAATGCATATACAGACACATACAAACATTCAGACTGGCTTCTGTGATGCATTTAACAATCTCCAGAGTCTGACATGTTGGAATTTGCATCCTAAAAGGATGTGGCGAGGGAAATGGGAGCTTTGGATGGAGCAGCACTCCAGGACATATCAGGACTGAATTCATATTGTACAGACAGGCACACACAAACAAACATTCCCATTCCATCGTAAAGGAACCGCTCACCAAAAAAATTGTCATTATTTCCCCATGAATTTCTAAACCCATTTGCTGTTTTTCTGTGGAACACAAAAGGATACTTTTGAAGAATTTTTTATGCTGCACTTTTTGACTGCCAGACAGCAAACTGCAAAACCACCATAAAAGTAATTAATGCGCCTATATATATATATATCAGAATTCCAAATATATATGAATAAGACCAAATTTTAGGTAGAATGTTTTCTGTGAATAATATCCTAAATGTTGGACTGTTCGACACAAAACTATTCTACGGCTTCAGAAGAAAGAATGACAATAAGGTGAGTAAACAGTGCCAGACTTTTTAGGTACTATGCTTCTTTAAAGGGGTCCTATTGTGCTCTTTTACAAAGTCTTGATTTTGTTTTGGGGGTGTACTAGAACAGGCTCTCATACTAGGTTGTTCGAAAAACACATTATTTTTCACATATTTTACATTATTACAACACCTCTCTCCCCAGTCTGGCATGAACGGCTCAAATAGTTCCTGTATCAAAT
>NW_015505279.1:1734008-1747451 GCF_001515645.1 Sinocyclocheilus grahami | reverse complement strand
TGTGATTGGTCAGCTGGGCCAGTGTGTGTTGTGATTGGTCAGCTGGGCCAGTGTGTGTTGTGATTGGCTCCACTCGGCGCCTGGTCGGGAAATGTCACACCCCTTACCATAGTTGGCTGTGAGCTTCGGTGTAAATATTGCGTCAATGTCAAATAAATTTGAGCGTGATTTAAACCCGGAAGATTGTAACCACTCTAAGTTTGTCTGCCTTGGGAAAGCTAGCGTGTCTCCGACATAGTGATAACACTCATTGCATTTTCTAGTGCAGCTCAACCAGGTCTCATCCCATTCGTCGTATTTGTGATATCACAAATCCCGGAAAATATGCGTTGTAGTCCAAACGAGTCGTTCGTTGTAGTTTTTGAAAAGTGATTTCTGTTAAATAAAATATCTCCTTTTGAAGTGGACTTTGAGGCCAGTGTGTGTTGTGATTGGTCAGCTGGGCCAGTGTGTGTTGTGATTGGCTCCACTCGGCGCCTGGTCGGGAAATGTCACACCCCTTACCATAGTTGCCTGTGAGCTTCGGTGTAAATATTGCGTCAATGTCAAATAAATTTGAGCGTGATTTAAACCCGGAAGATTGTAACCACTCTAAGTTTGTCTGCCTTGGGAAAGCTAGCGTGTCTCCGACATAGTGATAACACTCATTGCATTTTCTAGTGCAGCTCAACCAGGTCTCATCCCATTCGTCGTATTTGTGATATCACAAATCCCGGAAAATATGCGTTGTAGTCCAAACGAGTCGTTCGTTGTAGTTTTTGAAAAGTGATTTATGTCAAATAAAATATCTCCTTTTGAAGTGGACTTTGAGCTTTGTAACATTGCAGACCTTTTTTATGCTCAAACAGCAACATTTCAGACTAACTAAAGTTGAAAAAGTGAAAACGCATAATAGGACCCCTTTAAGGAAATAATGCTGACGTCTGGGCTATGCTTGTTGGTTCATGCTGTGGTTGGGATGGCAGACATGTAATTGTGTGTGTATGTGTCCTAGTTTGAAAAAGTTTGGACATTTGGCATTCAACTTGGATCTAAAAGGCCTGGAATGCTGACTTGTATTAAGATGACATGGAAAGAAAACAATCTATTTTTGACAACGAATCAAGTTCAGACATGTCTTATTGCGGTGGTCTATGGCACTTGACTGCTGCTGCCCTACATTGTGTTGGCAAGCGCTTGGCCAATTTAATTTTTCCTCTTTCTTAACTAAAGGGAAATGATGTTTTTTTCAAATCCATTTTGTTTTAACAAGCGGCTCAGCGCCCTTTAGCATGCATGAAATATATGTCTGGATTCTAAAAGTCTGTATTACCGAAAGAAAACGAAATAACACTATTTTGAGAAGACAGGCCCAAAATAGACAGCTGTTCTCCAATGAATGAATGTTTTGAGACATCAAGACAAACTGTTATATTGCAACATTATTGAAAAACTGCTCTGTAAGTCAGCTTACAAGCATATGTGGTTGAGTTTTGTTTTTGCAAATCTCTCATTAGTGGAGTTTGCCAAAGCAAGTATTGCTATTACAGCTGTTATAGTTAGGGGTTTTTCCAAGTATTGTACTTTGGAGTGTAACTCATCACACAGTGTTTGTGCTACAGACGTGCATGATACCTCAAATCACATGATTTATTTGTTTTTTGGCAACACAGAATTATGCAATTAATTTATTGAAGACAATGGTTTTAACAATGACAATAATTCTCTTTTTAAATAAAATGCATTGGGTCGATTTCAATAAATTGGGATGAATTTATTTGAATTAATTATTTTCTTTCCAATTCACATACAACCTAATCAGTTCACGGCTTGCTCTCTGATGATCAGTAATATTTATAAGAGCTTTAACTCATTTTTATTTTCTTTTTTTTAAGTGATCATATACTGAATTATCTAACATTAATGATAAATTTAATCCCTTGCAAATCAGCTGCTAAAGTCAGTCCGACAAACTGTTATATTGCAACATTATTGAAAAACTGCTCTGTAAGTCAGCTTACAAGCATATGTGGTCGAGTTTTGTTTTTGCAAATCTCTCATTAGTGGAGTTTGCCAAAGCAAGTATTGCTATTACAGCTGTTATAGTTAGGGGTTTTTCCAAGTATTGTACTTTGGAGTGTAACTCATCACACAGTGTTTGTGCTATAGACGTGCATGATACCTCAAATCACATGATTTATTTGTTTTTTGGCAACACAGAATTATGCAATTAATTTATTGAAGACAATGGTTTTAACAATGACAATAATTCTCTTTTTAAATAAAATGCATTGGGTCGATTTCAATAAATTGGGATGAATTTATTTGAATTAATTATTTTCTTTCCAATTCACATACAACCTAATCAGTTCACTGCTTGTTATCTGATGATCAGTAATATTTATAAGAGCTTTAACTCATTTTTCTTTTCTTTTTTTTAAGTGATCATATACTGAATTATCTAACATTAATGATAAATTAAATCCCTTGCAAATCAGCTGCTAAAGTCAGTCAACTAGTGTTTACAGACTGGATTTTGACCAATCCTGTTCAGTTGTTAAGTATCAGACAGTGCTGATATAAACTCACTATGTGCTGTAGTACTACCTTCCTACTTGCGTAAGTAAATAAGAAAATAAATAAAAATCATGATCGTAACAGTAATTTATCTGTTCTGACTGTAGTACACACTGAGTTTGTAAAAGCTTCTCTTAAAGTTGTGCTATAATGAATGAATGGAATAGAATTAATGAATAAATTAATATAAATAAATAGTACTCATATACAGCTGTTAAGATGGTAATCTCACTTGAAACAGAGTAGAGACTTGGACTTAGAAACAGTATCTGATACGGCATGAGTGGTTCCCTTTCATGGGAACTTCGAACTGCATCCTCTAGGGGTCGCTATGGGGAATGCCTCGTCGTGACCCGTGTCTGAAGCATACCGGCGCCTATTTATACTATAATCGCACCGGTAGGCGTCATGGCTGTCGCCGGCCAACGAGTTGGTGTTTGTTCAATGTATGCTTCAGACACGGGTCACGACGAGGCATTCCCCATAGCGACCCCTAGAGGATGCAGTGTCTCGTTCCCTACTCAGGGAACCATGGTTACATAAGTAACCTGAGACGATATGGTGGATGACATTATTTACATAACAACAACAAAATCAATACTTTTCTTCAATACTTTCTTCTTCAGAAGTCTATGTAGCTAAATTAATGTGTATAACATTTAACAGAAGAGTGTTTTCCAACCATTGACTAACCATAACTCATGATATTTAGTGAGATAATTTGATCGTCATCTATTAAAAACCTCTACCTGCATTCTTACTAACACAAATTATGATTATAGGGTGAAATATCAATTAATAAAGAATTATTTTGGTACATATTTTGACATATTCATCACATAACCAGTTCCATATGTACTGTATGGCTTTTCTGACACAGTAAACTTGCTTGGTAGCTCACCTGGTACCTGGTTGTGCTTGTGATGTGGAGCTCCACTAAAGCACAACTCATAATAAATGAGCTCAGAGATATGTAGGTGGAACGTTATTTTCAAACGCAATAGAGCATTAACCTTTTAGCGCCACTAACCAGACATTTTATTTCCAAACTGCCATTATATATAGGACAACCAGCGTAACCTTTTTTTCCCCTGTTGAGCCTTGGTTGAGATACACAGCTATTTATTTGGCAGACCCTTATTAAGCTGTATTCAGTGTCACTGTGAAGTTCGGTGAAGTGATGTTCTGTGATGCTTGTACGTTCTCTTAAAATGTAACAGTCAAAGTTTAAAACCCTTATTATAGTTCAGTGGATGATTGACAGGTGAGTAGGTGGCACTGTGGTCCAGAATGCATCAGTACAGATTAGCATTTACCTGCCTGTCTGCAGCAGAGCTCTTTGCTGAATATGGCATCCAAGGGTGAGAAGGTTGATCTACTATGTATTTCTGTCACGTCCCTGGACTCATTCTGTGTGTTTTATCCCTCTCCACGTGCTCCATGACCTCGTTTTCCCATGTGTTAATTGTTAATTCGTTCCAGGTGTGTCTCGTCATCCCTTCATCAAATCTTGTGTATTTAAAATGAGTCCTGTTCTTAGTCTCGTCGTCTGGTATTGAATGTTCGTATTTCCCAGCTACATGTGTGTTCCTTGTTCCATGGATGTTACTTAATGTCTCTTTGTTTGAAGTCTACTCCTCGTCTCCTCGTTCCTCGCTCTGTGCTCCTCACAGTAGCGCTTCGTGACAGAATACCAGACTAAAACAGTAACCTCCGTGTCTCCTCTCCGTTTTTGTTTCCGTTTTTACCCAGTGTTTTTTGTTTCCATTGTGCCAATGGATCCCCTCCTTCGTCCTGAATACCTCCTCCTCCTGTTGGAGCAGGGGGAAAGATCGCTCGAGGGCCACACCAGACTGTTTCTGGCCCTCGCCGAACTCACCAGCTATCTGGACGACGCGCTCTGCACATTCTATGATGCCAGCCTGAACACTGCATGCAGAGTGCCGTCTTCCGAGGAAGGCCCTCGAGCAAGTTTCGCAGCCTTTGTGGAGTGGACAAAAACGGAGTGGATCCCCATTTACCGTCTGTCCCGAGGGGGATCTCTCCAGTGCCATTTCGGACCCAGTGCCCAGCCCACCATCTCCCCGCTGCGCGGCGCGCATGCCCGAGCCCACTGCTGACGGAGAGCCCAAGCTCGCCGCGGCCAACGAGGAGCCGGAGCTGCAAGTGACGTCAGTCAAGGTGCGAGAGCCGGTAACAGAGCCCGCCACGAGGGAGAATGCCGCGGACAGAGCGAGCGCTGAGTGGAACTCCACCCACTGCTCCGTTTTGGCTGAGGTTGAGTTGATTATACATCTGGGACTGCAGGACTTCGAGGGGGACCTTATAGACTGGGAAACAGAGCTGGAAGCCGACTTGACCCCTCTCCTCTCTCCTTGGTCCCTGCTGGTCCCGTCCAGGCCTGAGTGGGCTCCCGTTTGCCAGTCCGGCCCAGAGAGGGCTCTAGTCCCCGATTTTAGCCCAGAGAGGGCCCCAGTCCCCGCGTTTAGCCTAGACAGGGTTCTAGTCCCCGAGTTTAGCCCAGAGAGGGTTCCAGTCCCTGAGTTTAGCCCAGAGTGGGCTCCAGTCCCCGAGTCTAGCCCAGAGTGGGCTCCAGTCCCCGAGTCTAGCCCAGAGAGGGCTCCAGTCCCCGAGTTTAGGCCTGAGAGGGCTCCAGTCCCCCCCGAGTTTAGCCCAGAGAGGGCTCCAGGTCGTCTGGCAGCCCCTCTGCTCACCCTCAGGCCACCATCAGCACAGTGCGAGCTCTGTGGGACTGCCATCCTCCAGCATCGCCGGGACTGGAGTATCTCTTGACTCCGCCTCCTGCCTCTAAGCCCCGGACTCCACCTCGGCCCGTGGACCCGTCGGCTCTAAGATTGCTCCTAGCTCTCTCCTCTCCTCCGTGGCCCGGCAGTCCACTAGCTCTGCCAGGCTCCCTCGTCCCTCCAGCTGCGCCTCGACCATCCTGCGCCTTGGGACTCCACTCTTCCAGCTGTGCCTCGTCTCTTCGTCCCTCCGGCTCCGTCAGGCTCCTTCATCCCTTCGGCCCATCCTCAGTCCTCTGTCGCTCCGGCTCCACCGCGGCCTTTCAGATCCACGCCTCCGTGTCAGTCGCCGGCGCCATCTGCTCCGCCTTGGAACTCCGGATCCTCCCCGTCGCCCTGGCTCATCGGCTCTCAGTCTCCACCTCGGGCTCCCCCGCCACCTGCTCTGCCGCATTTGGTCGGCCCACTGGAGTCGTCGGCCCTTCCTCCTCCATGGCTCCTCCCTCCGTCAGCTCCACCATGGGCCGCCATCATGGCTGTGGCCTGGGTCCTGCATGGCCCCTCCTGCTCCAAGTCCTTCCTGGCTCCTCCCTCCATCGTCACCTCCCAGGACTCTGTCTGCCGGCCCCCTCCCGGGAATCCGTCCTCCTCCCGAGCCTCCTCCCAAGTTCCCACCCATGCCAGCCCCTCTGTTGTTCTATGGCGAGAGGGTGCGCCTTCCGGGAAGGGGGCGATATGTCATGCCCCTGGACTAATTCTGTGTGTTTTTCCCCCTCCACATGCTCCATGACCTCGTTTTCCCATGTGTTAATTGTTAATTAGTTCCAGGTGTGTCTCGTCATCCCCTCATCAAGTCTTGTGTATTTAAAGTGAGTCCTGTTCTTAGTCTCGTCGTTTGGTATTGAATGTTTGTATTTCCCCGCTACGTGTGTGTTCCTTGTTCCATGGATGTTAATTAATGTCTCTTTGTTTGAAGTCAACTCCTCGTCTCCTCGTTCCGTGCTCCTCACAGTAGTGCTTTGTGACAATTTCTTTATTATTCTAAAACAGGAAGAACAGTACACATGATTCATGATCACTCCTTCCCCTAAAAACATACATTTCAGTGTGTGTGTTTGTGGAAAGCCTATAAGCACTTTAAGATGAGATGTATCTGGGCTGTAATGGATGTTTCTTGTCTTGAAAGAACCAGAAGCCTTCTCTGAGTCTGAGCACTCATATTTCTCTAAGTAAACTGACATTTTAAGGGAATTTTTCACGCTCAATGTGACATATCTGCATATTTCATGGCTGTGATTATATGGTGGGCAGCTGTGGCATTTATAAGACTGGCCGTGTACAAACTGGATGAGAGTTCAACCGCACACTCTCCGCAATCGACTGTCCAGACAGAGGTGACATTCACACAGCAGGAGAAAACGCTTGTCAGCCTTGTTAAAGAGCGCTAAATTTGGTTACATTCACACAATCCACTCGACGCTTGTCTCGTGTGTTGTTTTTTTTTTTCATGTGAAGTTCCGGTAAAAAGTCATTTGAAGGTTGTAGATCCAGATGCTGTCTTTCACAGGAACCGCTGCTCTCTTCACTCATTTTTTTTAAAACCACAATCTAGATTTGACAAATAAATGTGTGCCCAGTCAGTGAAAAAAAGTTTAGAGTGGTGTTTAGATCTTCTCTCAGTAGGGGGTTTTATAGAGCCACTAGTATTATACCTCTAATAACTGTAATTACACCACATGTCATATCAGTGAGCAATCTCTTATTTAATACGGTGTTAGCATGACACATAATTCTGAGGATATAGCAGTGTGCTGGACACATTATAGCTACAGTATGTGATTAATTACAGAGAAATGTATCTATTTAATTATTTATGTCTTATATCTGTATATGTACTATTCAGAGCAATTCACTTATGAATGAATCTAACATGGTTCTGAATGTGCATCGAGGGAATGGTTGGAAAATTCTTATTTTTTCATGTATATTACTGCACCGAAGGTTTGAAATAATGAAGATTTTTTTAATGTGTTTGATAAGTCTCTTCTGCTCCCCAAAGCTGCATTTATTTGATCGAAAGTACAGTAAAAATGTGTATAAATATAAAATATGTATATATAAAAATTGCTGAATTTTCAGCATAATTATTTCACCAAATCATTATTATGCTGATTTGGTGCTCAGTTATCAATGTTGTTCAATTAATAATGATGGTTCTTAGCATTATCAGTCTTAAAAACCATGATACTACTTTTTCCTCCCAGGATTATTTGATTAATAGAAAGTTCAAAATAACAGGATGTATTTATGTATTTATTTAATATATATTGTATATATATATATATATATATATATATATATATATATATATATATATATATATATATAAAATAAAACATAAAAACAGTTATCTTAAATTATAATAATATTTCACAATGTAGTTTTTGCTGTAATTTTGCTCAAATAAATGCAGCCTTTTTAGGAAAAATGAATCTTTCAAAAGCATATAAAAAAATAGTGCAGTGTAGACAGCTTCATCGACTATAACGGGAGCTTTTGCCACGTCACTCTCAGTATTGTAAGTACTGACGTATTGTTACATGAATGTAAGCATTTCCCAGATGGATAGTTAATGCTCAAAGTGTGTGCATCCTTAAGACAGCTGTACAGTGATTCACACACACACATGGCTGTTGGGCAGACAGTGCTGAAAGCTTCAGGTCTCTGATAGAGAACTCGACTGCATTCATTTGCACTGAGGCCTCTGAGTTTCTCCCTGTGGGACTGGCGCACACACATCTTATCAGTTGCTTCCTGCTCTCTTTCTGGAATCTGAGTTGCTCTACAGTGGCTTCATGACTGTGTTTCCCAGCCAGACAATGTGGTCAGGACCTGCCGCTCTCTGTGTTTGTATGCGGTTGTCCTGAATTGCTATCATTCTCGTGTCCTGTTATGGCATTCGTGTGTATTTATGGGATATGTTCACATTTGTTTATCTGTGTTTGCATTACAGACTAAAAATGAAAGTAAAACATAACTTTTGAACCCCCAAAATATAATTTTAGTTTACAACATTGGTAATACCATGTGATTTTATAATGTAACTTTAAATGCAATACCAAATAACACTCTACACTTACATAATTAAGTACTTTGCATGTGCTTTAGTATGTTAGCCATCACATCAAAATTAGTGACTTATTTACTTTTGCACAACTAAAATTTACTTTTAAAGTACAAATTTTAATTTCAACATAACTGACATATTTTGACATGTATTTTAAAGTGCAGTTTTTAAAAGTGTACTGAAGTGTGTTAAGAAACAGTCATGAAATGTAACTCTAAGTACACTTAAGTGGCCTTTTATTACACAATGTAGTTTTTGCTGTAATTTTGCTCAAATAAATGCAGCCTTTTTGGGAAAAATGAATCTTTCAAAAGCATATTAAAAAAATAGTGCAGTGTAGACAGCTTCATCGACTATAACGGGAGCTTTTGCCACGTCACTCTCAGTATTATAAGTACTGACGTATTGTTACATGAATGTAAGCATTTCCCAGATGGATAGTTAATGCTCAAAGTGTGTGCATCCTTAAGACAGCTGTACAGTGATTCACACACACACATGGCTGTTGGGCAGACAGTGCTGAAAGCTTCAGGTCTCTGATAGAGAACTCGACTGCATTCATGAGGCCTCTGAGTTTCTCCCTGTGGGACTGGCGCACACACACGCTCTTCAGGAGCAGAGTGTTGAGTGAACACATCTTATCAGTTGCTTCCTGCTCTCTTTCTGGAATCTGAGTTGCTCTACAGTGGCTTCATGACTGTGTTTCCCAGCCAGACAATGTGGTCAGGACCTGCCGCTCTCTGTGTTTGTATGCGGTTGTCCTGAATTGCTATCATTCTCGTGTCCTGTTATGGCATTCGTGTGTATTTATGGGATATGTTCACATTTGTTTATCTGTGTTTGCATTACAGACTAAAAATGAAAGTAAAACATAACTTTTGAACCCCCAAAATATAATTTTAGTTTACAACATTGGTAATACCATGTGATTTTATAATGTACCTTTAAATGTAACTTTAAATGCAATACCAAATAACACTCTACACTTACATAATGAAGTACTTTGCATGTGCTTTAGTATGTTAGCCATCACATCAAAATTAGTGACTTATTTAAAGCACAACTCAAATTTACTTTTAAAGTACAAATTTTAATTTCAACATAACAAATGTATTTTAAAGTGCAGTTTTTAAAAGTGTACTGAAGTGTGTTAAGAAACAGTCATGAAATGTAACTGTAAGTACACTTAAGTGGCCTTTTATTATTATTATTATTATTTACAAGTTCAGTTTTTTATATACTTTTAAGATTTGAAGAACACCAAAAGTGCACATTTAATACAATTACACACACTTCTTTTTCACAAGGTTCATAGTTCATCCAAAAATGAAAACTTTGTAATAATTTAATCACTGTCATGTTTTTTTTCCAACCTGTATAAACTTATTTCTACAGTGGAACATTTAAAAAAAAGTCTCAGTATTTAGAAATATCTTACTTTGTGTTCCCCAGAAGTAAGAAATACATACAGGTTTGGAACAACACAAGTAAATGATGACACTTTTGTATTTTTGGGTGAACTAGTGTTGTTATGATACCAAAATTTTGACTTTGACAATACTTGACTAAATTATCTCAATACTACTTCTGAACTGATACCATGACACAAACTATGAAATATCAAAAAAATTAAATCTCACACTTGACCAGTGTGTTCCTGTCCTGCTTTTTGAGTATTTCCTCCCTCGTTAAAAAATTAAATAAAATAAAATCTAAGAGGGCATGAGCTAGGGGTGGGAAATATGACCAAAATCGTATTCAGTGATAGGAGTAATTTCATTTCACAATAACAATTTATATAATAATATAGTATTTTTAATTTTATCTTTGTTATTAATAATAAGAACATATATGCAAGTAACAAACACAAGGACAAATACAAATAATTTTTTGGGTGAACTAGTGTTGTTATGATACCAAAATTTTGACTTTGACAATACTTGACTAAATTATCTCAATACTATTTTTGAACTGATACCATGACACAAACTATGAAATATCAAAAAAATTAAATCTCACACTTGACCAGTGTGTTCCTGTCCTGCTTTTTGAGTATTTCCTCCCTCGTTAAAAAATTAAATTAAATAAAATCTAAGAGGGCATGAGCTAGGGGTGGGAAATATGACCAAAATCGTATTCAGTGATAGGAGTAATTTCATTTCACAATAACAATTTATATAATAATATAGTATTTTTTATTTTATCTTTGTTATTAATAATAAGAACATAGATGCAAGTAACAAACACAAGGACAAATACAAATAAAACAAAGACACAAATGAAATAAAGTGTTTTTAGTAACAGTCTATTTAACAGTAGCATTCAAGAAAGAGATGATACAGAAATTGAATAATCAAAATGTAAATGTAAAGCACTGCATAGTCTTCGCAATTAAACATTCATACATTGATCCTTTTTAATGCTACTAAAGTTAGTCAGTCAAGATCAGTGAGTGATTTTCTCATTTTCTTTTGTTGTTTCATTAACAATGTAGAGATAGACATCAGCAGGAAAATTAGTCCGCTGTCACTTTAAGAGCTGCACGGTTCCAATTTATTGATACACATGCGTTTTCTTTCTCAACTGTTTACGTTCACTTCAGTCATAAGCCAGGACATGCATTTTAACATTGTGTGTGTATTTGACCGCTGAAGCACAAGAACTCGTGAAAGAGATCTGAATTCGCGATTGCATGCTGTCTGTGAGAGAGGCGGCTTTCCTTGCACGCGCATCGGGTGTGTGATAGTGCGCGAGAACTGCACTGAGTACTTTTCAAGGTTTATTGCACTAAATAACTCTCTTTTTCAACATCAAGCATGTCCCTCACTTTATTTTCTCATTCATGTATATTTCTTATTCACTCCTAAATTGTCGATAACTTTAAGCAGTGGTGTGCTGCGTGGATTTAGAAAGTTTGGCACGACCAGTGAGCATGCAGGGAGCTGAAGCAGAGCGCTGAACACACACTGGCCTGCTGCTGCACGTCGACACAACTCAGGAAAGCGCATCGGGTGTGTGATAGTGCGCGAGAACTGCACTGAGTACTTTTTCAAGGTTTATTGCACTAAATAACTCTCTTTTTCAACATCAAGCATGTCCCTCACTTTATTTTCTCATTCATGCATATTTCTTATTCACTCCTAAATTGTCGATAACTTTAAGCAGTGGTGTGCTGCGTGGATTTAGAAAGTTTGGCACGACCAGTGAGCATGCAGGGAGCTGAAGCAGAGCGCTGAACACACACTGGCCTGCTGCTGCACGTCGACACAACTCAGGAAATTTTAAAGCAGTTTAACATAAGGCAGCAACAAAACAAAATATGAAAAAAATGAAGGGGTATGAATACATTCGCAAGGCACTGTATATATATATATATGAAATAAATAAATAAAAACAAAAACAAAAATTTCGGATGTAAGCATCAAAACAATGCCCTACCGTACTGCAACGCATCAAAGCAGCCAATCCTACACAGTCAAGACTAACTTAAAGAGGTTGCCACCATTTAGTAAACTGTGGAGCTTTGGCTCTTCCTGCTGACTTGAATGGTGATGCTTCCTGTTTGTCAGTTGATGGCCTTTTATTTTTAACCAGAAATGTGTACGCTGCTTTTCTGATGTTCACTGAAGTTTTTCCCATGTCACTTGAAATATTTCCGTTTTGAATTGTTGTTACCAAAGGCGAGACATGTGAGGAAAAAATAAACCATCAGTTGTGGGACTATATTCTGTCATAAATCACACACCATTCATTGCTGAACTTTCTACGGTCCGTTACTGGAAATTAAATTAAATTAAATTACTGATTGATATGTCCCTATCTCAATAAAGTTTACACACGCTTTTGGTCCGTGAATTAGATCTCGCTCGGGACGCGCGCTGTCTGTGGAGGTTTGGCCAGGACCGGTTCCAGAATTAAATCAACATATTTTATGTTCCGTCCATTGCCAATCACTGCAATTTCGAGAGTGAATCCCACATAAATATGCGGACGTCATTCCCGAAACTTTGCAGGGTGTAGCCTATGTGTCCGAAAAACAAAAGTTTCATACAAATTCTGAATGGATTATAGAAAGTGCGCAAAGCCCTTTATCACTAAAAAGCGTCACTCATCTTTGTTCATCACTATCTTACAAAGTTCCGTTATAATCATTAAAGCTCTCTAAACTGCACAATGAATCTCTTATTTGCATCGCGTCTGCACTTAGTCATGAGATGATTCACGAGCGTGCAAAACAGGGTTGCCAGGTTTTCACAACAAAACCCGCCCAATTGCTACTCAAAACTAGGGAGGGGGGTTCCCGGTACAAATTGGGGGTAAAATACACATTTTTATAATAAAATAAAACATTTTCGGCAGGGTTCCTCCAGTAAAATTCGCATTCCAGGGGCTGAATATCACATTATCGGGGGCGCTTCAACCCGCGGACATGAAAAACAACCCACGGCAACAGTGTTAAAGTAGCCCAATTCCGGGAAAACCGTGGACAAAACTGCACTTAAACACGGCGGCGCTTTCAGCAGTGAGTGAATTCTGACAAAACGTTTTTGATTGGCCATTGCGTTCAAGAAATCAACAGATATTGCTGTGATTGGTTACATTGCTCAACGCTGCAAAAACACGTTGAGGGTATTTAGGCTAAGCACTCCAATTGCAGCGGGGCCGACATGAGGGATTCCATGACTAACAATTTGCCTCCCCCCTTGCCCCCCCCCAATGTCGCCCATGCCTGCACATATCCCTATATGCTCTCTTTTTCACTGCAGAGCTGGTAAACTATATACTTTACAATGTTGTGTCTGTTTATGTTTTGTATTATCTGTATTTCTCTCTTTTCCTCTGTATTCTGTCCGTTTTGTGCTCTCTCTCTCTCTCTCTCCCTCTGTGCTCCAATAATGGAATAAATTGACCTATTTCATCTTGATTATGTCTCTTAGCAACAGAGCTCCATCCTTTACGTTTCAATCAGAGCGAGCAGCACTTAAGCAGCACTTCTGAATCATGTTAAGTCTCATT
>NW_015505279.1:1717138-1733990 GCF_001515645.1 Sinocyclocheilus grahami | reverse complement strand
TGTGTGTGTGTGTGTGTGTGTGTGTGTGTGTGTGTGCGGTGTGTGATGGACTACTCTGGAGAAGTGTGCATGTGTGTGCATGAAAAGGTCTTGAATTCGGCTGGCGACTTGCAAACTTTTTAAGCATTTCTGTGAAGTGTGTTTTGGAAATTAAAATAGCTGTATCAGATTTATATTTCCGTGTATAAATGAATAGTTTTCAGAAAACTGAAAATTCATAAATTCCACGGCCTCATGTTGTTATAACCCGTTTTTAACCTGAATATGTCCAGGTCATATTTTACCCCAAAATCAAAATAAATGATATATACAATCTTTTAAAGAAATCTTAAAAGATTTTTAAAAGATCTTAGAAAAATCTTCAAACTTAAAAAAATACAATTAAAAAAATTAATAATTTATACTCATTTATTCTAATTATGAAAATATTGTTGTGCCAATAAAGGATCATTTTAAAGGTAAGGATAATTATGATAAGATTTTTATTTAGTAACCTTATTTTATAATTATAATATAATAATGCTTAATGACAATTTTAATTATTTTATCATTTTCAGTTTACCCATTCACTGATAATGTTCCTCTTGGCTGTACAACTGCAACATTCGAATCAACACTATAAAAATGTTCAAGTGACTTAACTATTGTGCTTTTTGTGATATTTAAAGTAAAAAAAATAAAAAAATAAATTAAAATTAAATTAAAATGACTGAACTTTTTGTGAATCAACCTTTTGACTGAATCAACAACATTATTGTTTATCTCAGCAGTAATCTGTTTAATTCAATTTACAGAATTAATGTGTAGTTCAGTCTGGCTCAGTGAGAGCTCTTAATAAAAACGCTGTATGAGGATTTTATCCAGATATCTTCAGTGGGCTCTGGAGGTGAGACAGGTCACTATGGATCTTCTAGCTGAGCTAACGCAAACATCTCTCCAGGGTTTCTCAGAGTCTGTCTTTCCACAGCGTGATGTGAACTAAATGAATGCAGCTCGACAGGGTTGTGAAGGATAGAATAATATTGTTGCAGCATATGCTGACACTCGTCTCGTTGCTTTCTTTTGGCCAGAGTGCATTCTGGGATCAGTTTAGCTTCCTTTGATATATTGTACAAATGGCGTTTTGTGATGGCTAAACTTACCAGCACAATCATTTTTAGCAGAACATGTTTAAGTTTCATTCATCCTGTATAGAATTGAATTTCACGTCTAGAATAAATCTCTAATCTACTCTGCATGTAACATTATTATTATTGAATACAACACTGTTTAGAGTATAAACATAAGTATTTAGTGACACAGTAACATTATCTGTGTGTAGAGCTGTGTGTATGTGTGTGTGTGTGTGTGTGGCCTCGCCTGGTATAATATGGTTTTGTTTGGCTAATGTGGGGTCAAACAATCCAGGAAAAACTGGCCACAGCTGTCACACACACACAGCCGGGGCAGATTGAACCATCTTTTTCAACAATGCTACATAGCAAAATATAACACACATCTGCTACTTACATTTGCTGACAATAACACAAATATTATTCAGACATATGAACTTAGTCTATGCTATGAAGATTACATCAAACTCTTAATTTCCACATCTAAGATTATAAATTCAAATATCTCTTGTGTGTTGACAATGATGTTTTGTTGTGTTTTCTGAGGTTCGGTATGGTTTTCTTCTGGTGCTTTAGTGCTAGCATGCTGTTATGCAAATGAGTGGTTACCTTGGTAATGAGTGACAGTGAATGGGAAGGTTGTGGCCTGAATCTAAATGAGCAGAGTAGGCAGGGTTTGTTTTCATGTAATGGCACTTGCTTGCTCTCTCCACTGTTAAAATTGATTTAAAGGGGTCACATTCAAATACATTGGGCATTCAAAACAGAGTTTCTGGAAAATGGATCAAACTACTAGGTCAGTGAACTACATGAAAATTGTGTTCATGTCATTTTGTTGGTGTGTACTAGTATTAGGAAAACATAATCAGTGCAGAAAACTGTATTATGGGTGTCTGAAATATGACATATATTTTGGTCCCACTTTATATTGTGGCCCTAATACCCGTGTACTTACATAGTAACTAGATGTGCACATAGTATATAACCACAGTGTAAGTACACATTGGTACATAGTATCTACAGCTCTAATGTTTGTGTAACTACACATATGTAACACAGTCCAGGAGGCCATGGCGGATCAGGGGACTCAGGAGGCCATAGCTGATCCTCCATGACTTTAGCCAGCTCGGCCACGGGCATATGGCTCCCCCCAAAATTTTCTTGGGGAAACTTAGGAATTCTTGGGGGTGCTCTGGAGGAGCGGGCACTTGAGGGCACTCTGGAGGTGCAGGGCTGGCTAACTCGGGGGAATCAGGAGACGAAGGAGGGCTGGAAGGGACCAGTGGAGACAAAGGCGACTCAGGGGACGATAGAGAGCTGGACGGGACCAGTGGAGATGAAGGATAACTTTCTGGAGCGGATTCTGGGGTGAAGAAAGGAGCCAAGAACTCTGGAGGTAGCGCCATGTCCAAGAGCGCTGAGTCAGCGGCGTCCGGTGAGCCTGAGTCAGTGGCGGCCGGCGGGCTTGACGTAGGAGAGGCCAGCGGGCCTGACGGCGAGCTTGTTCTAGATCGGGGATGGACACTCTCCAGACACCGGAGGATCCCTTCCCTCCAGCTCAGTCCAGTGGTGTCTGGGAGGTCCACGGGGTGATGATAGTTGGCCCCGATCCAGAACAGAGAGTTAATTGTGGCGTCATCCAACACCGTAGTAGTGGCGAGCCAGCAGAATTCCCAGGTGAACTCTATGAAGGGAAGATCCCTGTGGGCTAGAGCGGAGAACCGAGCGGCTATTTCCATGGCCACGGAGAGAAATAAGAAAACCCAAAAACGGAAAAGAAACACGGGGAGGAGAGATGCCGCTCACTTTTTGTTGATCTGGAATTCTGTCACGGCTCGCTACTGTGAGGAGCACGGAGCGAGGAACGAGGAGACGCAGAGTCGAATTCAAACTTATAGACTTTAAAGGGGTCATATGATGCGATTTCAAGTTTTTCTTTCTCTTTGGAGTGTTACAAGCTGATTGTGCATAGATAAGAGTTTGCGAATTTGCTATTGACTGTTCAAATGCGGAGTTTTGCGCAGCGTGTGTGTGTGCGCGAGCGAGCGAGCGAGAGAGAGAGAGAGAGCGAGAGACAGCATCACATCAAAGTGGAGTCAGCTGTCTTAACTGCGGCTTGTGTACTGCATCATTGTGTACTGCATCATTACTGTGTCTGTTCCCCTTTCGGGTTTGAACTGATGGTAAAACTAATTACATTATTTACTGTCTTTACATTTATTTTGAAAGATGAAGCTCGCGATTATGGTAAGGGGCGTTACATTTCCGATGAGTACTTGCGGTGTTCGGCCAATCACAATGCACTGGGTCAGCTGGCCAATCAGAGCAGTCTGCGCTTGTCGGAAGGAGGGACTTTGTAGAAAACGAAGCGTTTGAGAGAGGCGGGGCATAGAGGACCTACAATAATGTACAGAATTTGAAAAATAATGTGTTTTTTGAACATTAAAGCATGTCAACATATTCTGTTACACCAAATACACAAAATAATGATCTTTAAAAAAGCATCATATGACCCCTTTAAAAATATCCAGGGAAACAGGAAAACACACGTAGCAAAGGTAGACATGAACAATTCCAGACAAGGGAGAACAGAATGTGCTAGAACTCAAATAGGGCAGATAACGAGGGGCAGACAGGTGAGGAGGATAACTAATAATGAGAAACACCTGGAACTAATAGAACTAAGTGGGGACTGGAACAGGAAGTACTAAATAAGGACAAACAGGAACTAAACGGGAACATACACATAACAGTATGAGTGTACAAAACTTTATAATTTTTTATAAAAGATTTTCAAACATGTTTTTTTCAGATCAAAATACAAATTCTCAAATATAATAATTTTTTGAGTCAGGAATACCATGTTTTTTTGGGGGTTACTGCATTTGACCTGAATAAAACTTGCATCTTCATAAAAAGCTTGCCTTATCTGAATTATTATTATTTATTTTTTTTGGAGAATTGAGTGGCCTTGACACACATTGTTTGAACTCAGATTGCAGGATGCCCGTGGGGGCTGGTTCTAATCTTCTTTGACGGCGAAGAACCATTTGGCAATTTAAAACCCCTATACAACGTAACATCTCTGACCAGAACTGTAATTTATATGCAAATGTCAAAAGGCTAAAAGGGGTCTTTTAAGCCATAAACAGTCCAACTATCATGCATGATCCTACGCAGACGCTACATTCATGCATGTCTAAAGGGATGCTCTGTATTTCATGGTTTTCCTGTCATATGACAACTAAACATCCATTAAGCACATTTTAAAACAAACATATTCCCTACATTCTCTTTAAAAACGGCTTTTTTTTCAAGCCAGTCAAATTTTTATAAGATATTACATAAGATATTTTATAAGATTGTCTGCAGACAGTTACCGTGTTACTTTGTTACTTAATAAAAAAATGTGTCTGTCAAACAATAGCTGTGCAATAAGCCATTATATTGATAGATCGCCTTCCCATGGTGCATTAGCAGAAATAAAGTATTGCTCTCAGTCATTTCGCATTGTTCTGCTGGCATTGTTGTGCAGAGGCCATTGTTTCATTGCTTCTGTCACTTTGGTGTTTAATAAGAATCTGCTACATTACTCCTTTTCTGCTCGTGTTCATCAGCAGGAGCACGCTGTGGTGCTGTATTCTGATATTTGTGGTTGGAAAAACCCAGAGACCTTGATTCAGATATTTCACAGTCACTGTATGCCATTTATCACCGCATATTTCCTGAAAGTGATTTTAGGATGAGTCATGCATTTCCCTTTCTGCTATTATTCATGGCCTAATTAGTGGCGGTTTCCTTTGTTCTTCTGTGTGTTCATTGAGTTCAGCATGAGTGTAGAAACAGATGCTGTGTGTTGAATGTAGGGCTGAGGATTGTGTGAAGTTATAATCTCGTCCATAGATTGTTACTTGAATCTCAGGCAACACGTTGGCTAGTTACATTTTAAACCATTGTTTAATCATTTTTGTCAAGCTTATTTTGATGTGTTGGATACTAAAGCGCATGTAATACATTTGAAGTTATAAAGGTATATTTTAAATGCCATCTAATGTGTGCATAGCTAGGATATTACAGTATCAGTTCATGGTAATATTAACACATTTTAATGTTTTTTGTTAAATATATTTTTGTTGCCTATGAACGATAAATGATTTTGGTACTGGGAGTAGCAAGTTGAGTTTCATTCAATACCAAAAAGTATAAAAATAAATAAATAAAATGTTTTAATTGTGCATCAATGTGATATTCATCACATTGACATCAAACTAATTTGTTCTGCTTGTGGAGTTGCTGTCTAATTCTGTCTAGACTTTTTTTTTTAATGAGTCCTTTATGAGGTTATTTTTGGCGGTTAGCATTCTGCTTTAGACAACAGGTAGCCCACTAGTGTTTGGAACAGAGCCAGCGTCCTTTAGCATAAGTGTGAGGGTTAATTGAAACGTTTCCTGCTGCTCTTTATATGTGTGTATATGTGAGTGACACTATATCCTTCTCTCTCTGCTCTCTCAGTGATGGAGAGATGAGGTATTGATTTCAGTGTCTGGAATGAACATGCAGTAGGAAACATCTCTGCAGCTCGTTCTGAAGAAAAACTCCACTCAAGTAGTTGACTGAGAGAAAATGAGCGACTATTAGAGAAAATAAATGAACAATTGTTCTGTGTCTTGAGTCAGTGTTATCTATGTTGAATGTAGTCTGGGTTATAAAGATTGTGGTGCTGTATTCTGATATTTGTGGTTGGAAAAACCCAGAGACCTTGATTCAGATATTTCACAGTCACTGTATGCCATTTATCACCGCATATTTCCTGAAAGTGATTTTAGGATGAGTCATGCATTTCCCTTTCTGCTATTATTCATGGCCTAATTAGTGGCGGTTTCCTTTGTTCTTCTGTGTGTTCATTGAGTTCAGCATGAGTGTAGAAACAGATGCTGTGTGTTGAATGTAGGGCTGAGGATTGTGTGAAGTTATAATCTCGTCCATAGATTGTTACTTGAATCTCAGGCAACACGTTGGCTAGTTACATTTTAAACCATTGTTTAATCATTTTTGTCAAGCTTATTTTGATGTGTTGGATACTAAAGCGCATGTAATACATTTGAAGTTATAAAGGTATATTTTAAATGCCATCTAATGTGTGCATAGCTAGGATATTACAGTATCAGTTCATGGTAATATTAACACATTTTAATGTTTTTTGTTAAATATATTTTTGTTGCCTATGAACGATAAATGATTTTGGTACTGGGAGTAGCAAGTTGAGTTTCATTCAATACCAAAAAGTATAAAAATAAATAAATAAAATGTTTTAATTGTGCATCAATGTGATATTCATCACATTGACATCAAACTAATTTGTTCTGCTTGTGGAGTTGCTGTCTAATTCTGTCTAGACTTTTTTTTTTAATGAGTCCTTTATGAGGTTATTTTTGGCGGTTAGCATTCTGCTTTAGAGGGCAGCTGCCTGTTTAGTCAATAGACAACAGGTAGCCCACTAGTGTTTGGAACAGAGCCAGCGTCCTTTAGCATAAGTGTGAGGGTTAATTGAAACGTTTCCTGCTGCTCTTTATATGTGTGTATATGTGAGTGACACTATATCCTTCTCTCTCTGCTCTCTCAGTGATGGAGAGATGAGGTATTGATTTCAGTGTCTGGAATGAACATGCAGTAGGAAACATCTCTGCAGCTCGTTCTGAAGAAAAACTCCACTCAAGTAGTTGACTGAGAGAAAATGAGCGACTATTAGAGAAAATAAATGAACAATTGTTCTGTGTCTTGAGTCAGTGTTATCTATGTTGAATGTAGTCTGGGTTATAAAGATGTCTATGGAAGCCCGTTTCTGCCAATGAATAAAAAAAAAGTAATTTCAACTTTTTATCTCATAATTCTGTCTTTTGTCTCATAATTCTGACATTTTTCTAAGAATTTCGTGACATAAACTCACAATTGTAAGTTGTAAAGTCAGAATTGCAAGATATAAACTCACAGTCCTGAGAAATAAAGTCATGCAGTCAGAATTGTGAGATATAAACTTGCAATTTTACTTTTTTTTCTCAGAATTGGACTTTATAAATCGCAATTGCGAGTTTGTATCTCAAAGTTCTGAGAAGTCAGAATTGCGCGATATAAACTTGCAATTACGAGAAAAAAGTCAGAATTCTGACTTTATAACTAGCAAATGTGAGCTTATATCTCATAATTCTGAGGAAAAAAGTCAGAATTACGAGTTTATATCATGCAATTGTGAGAAATAAAGAGTCAGAATTGTGAGACAAAAAAGGCGCAAATACCTTTTGACTTTGAGAAAAGACTAAATTAAATATTATTTATCTGTACTCCACAGCTGGATTTCAAAGATTTGTGTCATCAGTACTAACAAACTACAAATAATAATAAAAAAATATGATTAGTGTGTATTCATACTCTAAAAACTGGGTGCAAAGCTTGTTATAAAAATGCCTCTCGAAGCATCAGTCCAGACGAATGTGTAACATTCCTCCAGGATTTATAACTGGGATAAAAACACAAACAGAAGACTGAACTTAATGCCAACGATTTTTTGTCTACCCTCAGACTCCTGGAGCACAGAGCAAAAGCAAACAAACACTACCGCCCAGTGAGAGAGAGACAGCCAGAGACAGAGAGTGAGAAAGAGGAGGGAAATGTCAGGCCGAATTAATGAATTATCCATGATGCTTTCCCTGCTATGTGATGACAAGGCAATACGCTTCCCTAAGACATTCACATTCAACACAATCAAACACACTGTTACATATCTAATAGGCTGACAGTGACAAGTGTGAAATGTGCTCCAGGAATGGTGTGAATTGTTTAATTAAGACCATTAAAACTAACAAGATTCTGAAGAAAATGTGAGTTGTGCTGTGTAAAACTCACTGCCATGTTTTCACGGTTTTGCAGTATGATTGTAAGGTTTTCTAGGTAGTTATTTACTGGTCCACATCAAAATAACCCACCCTCATGTCTCTATGACATATCCGTGTCTAGATATGAAAACTGGTGTGCGTATGAGATGTCCTCACTAATATCAAGTGTGTATGTTTTGGTGGATAAGTGTATGTGTGTGTCTTACTGTATATGTTTTTAGGTTGCATTTTGCACAGAAGTACATATTATGTCAATTATATACGTAAGTACAAACCGAATGTTGTGATTTAGTACATTTAAAATATATTAACTTGCAATGCAATATCAAATAACACTACAGGTAAAATGATAACTTACTTTAAATGTGCTTTAGTGTGTTAGTCAACACATCAAAATAATGTACTTCTTTAAAGCATGGCAAAAGATTATTAAAACAATGATTTAAAATGTAATTTAAAACTTTGGCATTACAAATTTGGCCCTTTGTTTTTATTTCAGTAAAATTACATTATGGATGAGATGTTAACCGAGGTCCTGACTCTCTGTGGTCATTAAAAATCCCAGGATGTCTTTCGAAAACAGTAGAGGTGTGACCTCGGCATCCTGGCCAAATTTGCCCATTGGCCTCTGATCATCATGGCCTCCTAACAATCCCCATATCTACTGATTGGCTTCATCACTCTGTCTCCTCTCCACCAATGAGCTGGTGTGTGGTGGGCATTCTGGCGCACTATGGCTGCCGTCGCATCATCCAGGTGGATGCTGCACACTGGTGGTGGATGAGGAGATACCCCCTGACAATGTAAAGCGCTTTGAGTGCCTAGAAAAGCTCTATATAAATGTAATGAATTATTATTATTATTATCTGCACGTACCGTATTTATTTATTTGTTTTTTCATTATAATTAAGCACATCTTTTCAGAAGGGAGAAGACGTGCTGTTTTGTGTTTACATTACTTTTAGAAGCAAGTTATGGGAAACCAATACCACAATGATAGACTGCTGTGAAAATTTAAAAAACTCTTGATATTTGTGTGTGCAAATATTCAGACAGTCAGTGAACACACTCTGTGCGCAGTCTACGGCAGACTTTTATTGTTTTAAAATGTGAAGATTTCCTTAAAAGGAGGGTTTAGTTCAAGATTTGGCTAATCTCTTGGGACTTTTTTTTTAGCGTTATTTCCGAAAGCATGGCTAGGTTAGAAACACACACATATGCTCATTTCTCATTAGATGACACACACAGACCTCACAAGAGGAGACAGGCCAGTGTGTGAAGAAATATGCCAGCGTTTAACACATTTAACACCAAATCAGCAACGTGCTAATTTCCCAGCAACACCTCTTCATATGCTGTTGACCCCTTCCCCCTTTTCCCCAGAGGTTTTTTATAAGCTGTGTTTACATGGCCACTGGCAGCCGTTTAACTCTATTATGAAAGCTGAAACGGTGGTAGACACAATCTCTGTGTCCTCACGTACCCCTCTGACTCTCTCTAAGTGTCTCTATTAGCTGTTGTGTGTGTTTTTGAGGTCTTGACTGTGGTGGAATGTCCTGGTTTGAAGGCTCTCGAAGGAAATCTGTTCAGTTCTGTCATTAGATTGCCGCTTCTGGGTTTCTGCTGCTCACGTGCACTTCAGTCACTCTCAGCTTTCACAATTTCCTCTGTTCGAGCATCGTTTACAATCTCACTTCAGTAAAGATGATGGCTGGTGATATTACTCCCACACATCAACACGGCTCTCCTCTGTCATTTCTAACAGATGCAGCATATGAGACTTTGAAAAGCGCCTTTTGGGGGGTTAATGGGCATTCTGTCAGGAGGACCCAATTGCAGTGTGAGTAACAAGGGTTTATTGACAAAACAGATCCATACAAAAGGGTAGTGAGGTGCACAAGTGATACCACAACAGGAACACACTAAACTGAGATAGCTAGGGAAGGCCACTGGAACAGCCTCAGACATCAACTGGCAGAATACTATAGCAGCAGAGGAGACGGCAAGACCAGGCCGGGAGAGAGACCAGAGCAAGGCACCAGAGAGCTGAGCTCAGATACTTATTGACCATAAACTCTGAAGTACCCCAGACACCAGGCAAGGGAACCAGTGGACAGGAACTGGTCAGGACAGGAACTCTAACACCACAACAAGACAAAACATAGCTCCACAGGAACACAATTTACTCCAAGACAGGCAAGATAACTAAAATATCAACCAAAAAATGAAAACAAAAGATCAGGACTAAGAGAACTAAATGAATACTAAATTAAAGGCAAAAGGACAAAAACAGACCGCATCCAAAAACAAGCAAGACAAGAACATAGAATTACAAGAGACAAGACTAGAGCACAAGATCAAACCGACAGCGAGACAGGAACACATAATCATCCACAAACACAGTGAGGGAAAGAATGACCACGAACCAACAAAGACAATAGGGCAAGGGGCACTAATGAAGGATATGTGTATTCAATCAAAGAAAGGTTTTCCTATGAATTAATTAGAGAACATTCCATTTCTCTGGGCATCATGTGTCTTTCTTATGAGGAAAATGAGGGAGTTTATCTGCCCGCATTCCTTTAGGCAATAAAACAAGTGATATCAGCATTGGTTACCATGGAACCAGAGGCCTGTTCTGCCTTTCTGAGGTGTTAGGTGCATTTCGGGGGAAGGGTCCATAGACCCTCGTAATTGGCCCTTTGGTTAGGTGAGGGGGTGTTAGATATTATTTGTTAAATATAACAAAAAGTTGTGTGTCTGATTGGTCCAAATGCTACACAGGGCAAAACCCTGACACATTCTTTGTTTCTCTGTGTGTAGTATATATGAGTATGGATGTATTTTTATGATTCTCAGCAGGTCAGATCACCCCTCACTGCTTCTGTAGCCAAGGCTCATTGCAATTTAAATGAGTTTATTACTGTGGAAAATGCGGCTTGACCAGCTTGAATTCACTGACAGGACCTGCTACATTTAATATATCTCATCCTTAATTTATGTAGGGCAACTCAGTGAATGAGTCCCACCTGCGTATGAATATATATTGCACCTACTCTATGGCCCTTCACCATGTTTCAATAAGTAGTATATGATTACTTATTACATGTTATCGTTTAGATAAAACTATGGTAACCAATAGCCACCACTGTCATAAAATAATTAAGCAAGATGATAGGAAGATGGATAAAGTTGAAAGCGATCTTATGATTTACTATTTCACAGTCACATTAACTGTAACCTATTTTATTATACATTTGATTAACGTTATACAGTTTGCATCAAGCTGTATTGTACTATTCAAATATTAGTTTATTAGGGAGACACTTTAATATATATATGAATGTGATCATTTTCATCTGCATCTCATTTTTAATCTCAGTTTCTTGCACCTGTTTAAATATTCTTTACAATTTAAATAATACTATAACATTATTTTTTAATACAATTTTATTTATTCATTCATTCATAGTAACGAGAATTCAATTGTTTTATTTTTCAATTACATAGGACTGTTGCTTGATGTTTTTCATGATATTCACAGTAGTGGTTTTGGGTCTTCATCATTGCTGCTGTATCTTTTTTGTGTGTGTGTGTGTGTGTGTGTGTAATTCAGTTGCATTGTAAATGAGTTGCATATCTCCTTGGCTTCTTGTGAACAAGACTTCAAACATGCTACTCTGATTCAGAGAGGATGTGTGTGTGTGTGTGTGTGTGTGTGTGTCTGTAATTTCTCTCATGCTTTATGATGAGAAAGCTCTGTCTCATGACCCTGAGATGTAGGAGTCTGATCTGCAGCTCACACTGGCCGGGCCACTGTAATGTAACCGCAGTATTTGCCAGTGAGGGTCAACTGCGGTCTCATTGTGACCAGGCTGTAAATAACACAGGGCTGAAAGACAATAAGGGACAACAGACAGAAAAAGACCTCCATTCTTCACAGATAATTACAAAGCAGACAACAAAAAAGCAGAATGGTGACTTTGAACCTTGTTTGTGATCTTACCCCACAATACAATGAATGTGCAACTGATGGTTTTCAGAGAGACTCAGAGACAGACAGATGTTTCCCATGAGCTGACAGACAGACCTTTGCCCTTTGTCTTTTAACTTGCAACGGCATGAAAGCTGCATCATGATTTCTAATTACAAGATAACAGTGGAAATCAAATTAAAATGATTGTCATAAAGTCCATATGTTTATCATCAACATTATTCATTGGCAACTGTTTTTTTTTTTTTTGGAAAGGGATTTAAGGGATCTTCTGCTGAAGGAATAAAATATTACATAGACTAGAGTGCACTTTTGATATAAGTATTAAAATTGGAGATTGGGGCTGTTTTTCTGCAAAGGGACCAGGACGACTGATCTGTGTAAACGAAAGAATGAATGGGGCCATGTATCGTGAGATTTTGAGTGAAAACCTCCTTCCATCAGCAAGGGCATTGAAGATGAAACGTGGCTGGGTCTTTCAGCATGACAATGATCCCAAACCCACTGCCCGGGCAACGAAGGAGTGGCTTTGTAAGAAGCATTTCAAGGTCCTGGGGTGGCCTAGCCAGTCTCCAGATCTCACCCCATAGAAAATCTTTGGAGGGAGTTGAAAATCCATGTTGCCCAGCGACAGCCCCAAAACATTACTGCTCTAGAGGAGATCTGCATGGAGGAATGGGCCAAAATACCAGCAACAGTGTGTGAAAACCTTGTGAAGACTTACAGAAAACGTTTGACCTCTGTCATTGCCAACAAAGGGTATATAACAAAGTATTGAGATGAAATTTTGTTATTGACCAAATACTTATTTTCCACCATAATTTGCAAATAAATTCTTTAAAAATCCTACAATGTGATTTTCTGGATTTTTTTTTCTCATTTTGTCTCTCATAGTTGAGGTATACCTATGATGAAAATTACAGGCCTCTCTCATCTTTTTAAGTGGGAGAACTTGCACAATTGGTGGCTGACTAAATACTTTTTTTCCCCACTATATATATATATTACACATATATTACATTCAGAGGCATTAGGAACATTTTGAAAATATAGTGAATAAACTCTTTGTACATTTTCCTTAATGTGAGAGTCTGCCAACCACAAACAATTTACACTATAACAGTGTAATTGTAAAATAAGTTAATTAGTCTTACCTTTAATTTAGCAAAATATAATTCTTTCCATCATTCATTCTTTCTTTTGCTTGTTGGCAGTGTCCATATTGTGTGTTCAAATGACATGTGAACACTAGCTGAATATGTAGTCTACTGTACTCATGAAATTCAAGTATATAGTCAATTCTTTATGTTATGTTATAATACATTTTCAGGCCAGTTATTTTGATTTCAGATTCCGCTGTTATATCATTTGCCTGATGCAAATTACAAGTCTGATCATTAAGAAAAGTAATACCACAACTCTCCTTAACAGACCTCACAAAATGTCTGTATCACAAAGTCATCAATGAGTTACATTAGTTTATTTTTTAGGGTTAGTGGTCTGTTCAAATCCACATATAAATAGTAGTAATATTAGCAAACTCTAAATCTAAAAGTCCCTTCTAAATATAATTGACTTCCAACACAGGGTCATTGGAAAGATGTGCCTCTACCTACATTTTTGCATAAACTTGCCTATTCGTATAATTGACCCTTCGCAAAGATCCGCCCCCCTTAGTTACTGTTGCTACGTCCGACAAGCCATGGCGCTGTCACGCCACATGTTCTCACACAGTGCAAAAATACATTGCAGAGCAAAGAGGATACTGACAACGCGCTGACAGACAAGACAGAACAGGTTACTTCTGGTATAAAACAAAAGTGCCAGCTTTCATATTTTGTAATTTTTAAAAGAAATTCAAACAATAAATACGTGAACCGATCATCTCTTTCTCGCAAAATAAACATGAATGAACATCAGAAGGTATCTTGTTTCAACCGTGGAGTCAAGTTCACAGATGTTAATCTACTCTCCTGTCTGGTTTGTTTCTCGGACAAAATGGCAGATTCAGCATTATGATTGGTCAGAATGCCTGTCAATCAAACTCCCGGTGAAGGGTCAATTCACTGCATCTGAAATATTCACTAGTGAAATATCTGCCAACAACTTATCGATCTGCCCCTTCTCGACATAAATCATATATTTTGGCCTAAATATTTCTTTGGGTACAAATCAGGTTTGGCACAAAATGTAAATTAAGAAAGACTTCTCTCTGGGTGATTGATTCATTTAATTGACTATCAAACCCTAAAAGTAAACATCACTCGCTACATTTGAATCAGAGTTCATAGTCAACATATGAAAACATCAAATGCAACATCCTGGATTCATCCCAGCTGAAGCGCTGAAACTGTTATAGTAATTACTGAGAGTGGCCAGGTGGTTAAACGCTTGTTCGCAGCTTCCCTACGACAGAAGAGTCTCGCTTGATCTCTCCAGCAGCCCTATCCATCCCTGGAGACAAACGTGGGAGTTAAATGACTGCAACAAGACAGCAGGTGTTGCTTTATTTAACACCGACATGGAGCTCTAAACGTGATCAGAGGGAATCCGGGGCTGTATCACATATACTGAGGCATCACACATACATATCGAAGTGAAAGCCTGGTGCCAACTCGTGCTGAGCTGCTGCGTTTCTATCAACTGATTGTATGGTGGTCTGCCAGTGCTGTGTCGCACAGGTGGGTCTCTGAGAGGGGTCTGCTACTGGAGGCTGTTACGATGGGTTTATTGAGAAACATCTGTTAAGTATATCCTCCACAGCACTCGCAAGGTGTTTATACTGAGATTTGAGACATGTTTGCATCTCACAGGGTGACCTGCTCTAAAGAGAGATGCCAACAAAGAACAGAGAAAGAAAAATACTAGCAGATTCCCTAAACAAGACCTGCACATCCATTTAACTGTTCAGCTTCCAGAGTACCACCACAAGAAAGAATCGACAGAAACTCTTAAACTTTAGAAAAACATACCTGGGGCCACAAAATGTTATTGTGTTGCTTCTTGCACATTTTGTGACACTTTCAAAAGGAAATATACAGTGAGTGGCACTAAAAGCCATAACCCATACTGTCAGCAAAAGCAAATGTGAGATTAAAATGCATTTACTGAAGCAGCCATGTAATTTTAGCTTGCTTCTGCAAGTATTTTAGCTCTTTTATTATGATTTCATGGGATGCATACCTGAATGCACTGCATCTCAAGTGCTGTACCAGGTGAGCTACCGAGCATGTGTGTGTGTGTGACCCTGTACCACAAGTGTTAAGTTGCTGGGGTATATTTGTAGCAATAGCCAAACAACATTGAATGGGTCAAAATTATCGATTTTTCTTTTATGCCAAAAATCATTAGGATATTAAGTAAAGATCATGTTCCATGAATATATTTTGTAAATTTCCTATCGTAAATATATCAAAATGTATTTTTTGTTTAGTAATATGCATTGCTAAGAACTTAATTTGGACAACTTTAAAGGCGATTTTCTCAATATTTAGATTTTTTTTGCACCCTCAGATTCCAGATTTTCACATAGTTGTATCTCTGCCAAATATTGTCCTATTCATACATCAATGGAAAGCTTATTTATTCAGCTTTCAGATGATGTATAAATCTCAATTTCAAAAAATTGACCCTTATGATTGGTTTTGTGGTCCAGGGTCACACATATATATGTTGCCATTTGTACATATTGTAAAAACAAAGATCGGTGTATTATTTTTGTAGTTTAGTTTCACAGTTTAGTGGCAGTTTGAGAAGCAGCATTAAAGACATCAAAATAAAAACATTGATTTGAGTACATATTTTGCCTTTGATAAGTGACATCTGTGCTTTGGCTCTCTCAAAAGCCACCAGATGTTACATTTATATTCATAAGACGTCTCACACCAGGTTTTATGGCACTGATGTCAAATGTAATTGTTTGAGAATTTGCATTTTTTGGATAAGTGATTCCCAAAGCAAGATTTTTGCTGTTTGCTGGTTCATTAGGCAAATGCAGTGGGTTTGTGAGTTGATGAGAAGCTACTAAACCTAATAATTAACTCTTTCCCCACCAATGACAGCATTTCAGGCTTTCAGTGATTTCTGTTATTCTGTGAAACACAATTTTCTAGGAAAGGTCAAAGGTTTTTTTGGCTGACAAAAAAGCCTGGAATCTCTGCTTAATATTCCAGGTTCAATACAATAACTTGAGCTCTATCAAAAGCATTTTTGTTTGTGATAATTAATAAGTGTTAACAAAAAATATAAATGTCACAATTCTGCTTTTAAACCTCTGAGAAAGCCTGGTCTCACAGACTTGAGGGACTAGTCAGTGAGGAACTGTTTTGAATCCAAATCATTTCATTAAAAGATTATCCTTACTTAATATATTTATGTAGCTATAGTAATAGACTAATACTTTTAAAGCATTTATGCTCTAACATTATGCCTGGGCATGCACATGCTCTTACATCAGTGGCCAGCTCTCTCTGTTCACCGCTATATGATCTCAGCCTCAGAGTCAGGCTGCTCTCAGATCAGTGCCCGCTGTCTGGCAGCCGCTCGGCCGACAGATGGGCGGCAGACTGAGTTTTACAGGGAACACGTGTGTGCTGGAGGGAGAGTGTCATGATGGAGCCAGATCCTGATCTCAGAGCAGGACTGTCACAACAGGGTTTGATTTTCAGTAATGGAGCAGAGGACTGTGATCATGCAAAGCAGTGCCCTGACAATGATGTCACACACAAACACGCACATGCACACGCACACACACACACGCGGGCGCACACACACACACACACACACAAACAACAACACAAGGCCATGTTGTGTAGTGCTGATTGATTTAGAGTAAATGTTAGTTTACTGAAGCTAAA
>NW_015505279.1:1712615-1716859 GCF_001515645.1 Sinocyclocheilus grahami | reverse complement strand
TTAGTAATATGCATTGCTAAGAACTTAATTTGGACAACTTTAAAGGCGATTTTCTCAATATTTAGATTTTTTTTGCACCCTCAGATTCCAGATTTTCACATAGTTGTATCTCTGCCAAATATTGTCCTATTCATACATCAATGGAAAGCTTATTTATTCAGCTTTCAGATGATGTATAAATCTCAATTTCAAAAAATTGACCCTTATGATTGGTTTTGTGGTCCAGGGTCACACATATATATGTTGCCATTTGTACATATTGTAAAAACAAAGATCGGTGTATTATTTTTGTAGTTTAGTTTCACAGTTTAGTGGCAGTTTGAGAAGCAGCATTAAAGACATCAAAATAAAAACATTGATTTGAGTACATATTTTGCCTTTGATAAGTGACATCTGTGCTTTGGCTCTCTCAAAAGCCACCAGATGTTACATTTATATTCATAAGACGTCTCACACCAGGTTTTATGGCACTGATGTCAAATGTAATTGTTTGAGAATTTGCATTTTTTGGATAAGTGATTCCCAAAGCAAGATTTTTGCTGTTTGCTGGTTCATTAGGCAAATGCAGTGGGTTTGTGAGTTGATGAGAAGCTACTAAACCTAATAATTAACTCTTTCCCCACCAATGACAGCATTTCAGGCTTTCAGTGATTTCTGTTATTCTGTGAAACACAATTTTCTAGGAAAGGTCAAAGGTTTTTTTGGCTGACAAAAAAGCCTGGAATCTCTGCTTAATATTCCAGGTTCAATACAATAACTTGAGCTCTATCAAAAGCATTTTTGTTTGTGATAATTAATAAGTGTTAACAAAAAATATAAATGTCACAATTCTGCTTTTAAACCTCTGAGAAAGCCTGGTCTCACAGACTTGAGGGACTAGTCAGTGAGGAACTAATGGCGAGGGGCGCAGTGGGTAAAATGGATTTTGTGAGGTGTGTGTGTTACATTTTTGAATTACACACACACGCACTGGCTCAATTTAACCTTGCCCTATTTCCCATCTGAGATTTATCCTCTAGGGTAGTGAAGTTAAGTGTCAGTGTGGGCAAACACATGCTCTCTCTCCTTTAGAAAATGTTCTGCATGTGTCCTCTCCCTCCCTGTGTTTGGTCAAGGCCCATTAACTCCAAAAAGCAAAGAGGCTTCAATATGACATCGCCTGAGTAACAGTAGCATTTCTTATGAGATGGAGATTTTGTATGGATTTCTGTCATTTAATTCATTTGAAAATGTAAAATTTTTAGAAAATAAAAAGCTCTATCTTTTTGTGGGGTGTAAAGAAATCGTACAAAAACTTACAATTGAGATTCATATGATGAATTCATATAAAATTTCCATCAATTCACCAAAACTTAACATATTTTCTAATTGTCACAAATATTACTCCGCACAGGACATATATTGTCACAGTTATGGACTTTTGTTGTGTTTTCATTTAGTTTATGTGGATTTGCTTTTGCTCTGCTCTGTTGGATTTTCTCTGTTGTTTCCCTGCAGATTTATTAAAGACTGTGGATTGAACTACTCTTCTTCATCATGCGCTTTACTAGCTTAAGCGAACCGTGACAGAATAACAAACAAAACAAAAAGTTAGGCGCGTGTTTCCCTTCATTTTTTTTTTTTTTCATTTTTGAAAGTTTTTTTTGTTGTTGTTATTGATTGCCCCAAATTCCTCCTCCTCCTGCTGGAGAAGGGGGAACTCACCCTCGAGGGCCACACCAGACTTTTCTTAAAAATCTCCAACTATACCAGCTACCCAGACAACGCATTCTGCTTGTTTTACATCGTGAGCCTCAACGACCAGGTGCAGAGCGCGGTTGTCCGGACACGGTCCTCGAGGGGATTTTGCTGCCTTCGTGGAGTGGGTGCTGGTGAGCAATGACTCGCCATTCACCATCGGTCTCGCCAACCCCACTCCGGACCCAGAGCCCAGTCAACCGTCACCCCACTGCACGGAACGTCAGCCAGAGCCCACCGCAGACGGAGACCCACAGCCCGCTGTGACCAAAGAGCCATCGCAAGAAAGAGCGACTGAGCTGAGGATCTGGATCGCCCCAGAGCTAGAGCCTCACGGATCGTCTGACCAGGTGCGATGGATGATACAGTGGAGAGCGAGGGGATGGAGGAATGCCCCGCCCACTTTACCACCGCTGGGGGTGAGCTGCCACTGGACTCTGTAGATTTAATAGACTTTTATTCTGAAATACCCGGTTTTCTTCCATTGTCTGAAATCTCTGTCTGCCCCATCACGACCATGGAGGTCGTTCCCCTATCACTGGCGCTCCTACATCCCTGAACCCCCGGACTGCTCAAAACTCCCACCCAGCCTCCCTCTCCCAACACCTCTTCATCAGCCCTCACCACCGCCTCCGCTGTCCCCTGTCAGCCCCACAGCCCACCATCTGTGATGTGGGTTTGCCGCAGGTCTGCCAGTCTACATCGGCGTCGTGGCTGGAGGATCCCTTGTCTCCGCCTCCAGCCTCTGAGTCCCAGACTCCACCTCGACCCAGCGGTGCCACCATGGCTCCTAGCTCCCTCCTCTCCACCATGGCCCGTCAGTCCACCAGCTCCGCCGGGCTCCCTCGTCCCTCCGGCTCCGCCTTGGTCATTCGTCGACCTGCCATCGCCTCTGGACTCCAATCCTCCGGCTGCACCTCGTCGATCTGTCCCACCTGCTCCATTGTGCACCTCCCTCCCTCCAGCTCCACCTTGGTCCTCTGTGGCCTTCCGGATCCCCACCTACGCCTCGATCGCCTGAGCCATCTGCTCCGCCTTGGCCCTCTGGATCCTCCCCATCGCCCTGGATCTATGGCTCTCTGTGTCCACCCAGGGCTCCTCTCCCACCTGCTCCGCCGCTGTCAGTCCGCCACCCTGGAGTCGTCAGCCCTTCCTCCACCCTGACTTCTCCCTTCATCGTCACCGCCCTGGTCATCTGCCTGCCTCTCTTCCTGTACTTTGCCACCGTCTTGTCCTCCTCCCAAACCCCCTCCCTCCTTCCTTTGTGCGTCCTGCTATGGCGTGAGGTCGCACCTTCCTGGAGGGTGGAGTGCTATCACAGTTATGGACTTCTTTTGTTGTGTTTTCATTTAGTTTATGTGGATTTGCTTTTGCTCTGCTCTGTTGGACTTTCTCTGTTGTTTCCCTGTGGAATTATTAAAGACTGTGGATTGAACTACTCTTCTTCATCGTGTTCTTTACTAGCTTAAGCAAACTGTGACATACGTACCAACATTTCTGCAAAACTAAAAAAATAAATAAAAATCAAACAAAACAAACAAAACATACCTATATGTATGAATCACTGCTGTTTCCAGTTGATGAACACTAGAGGCAGTAAAACTCAGACAACGTTCATTGCTTTTCACACAAATTATAATTTACACACCAGAGTTTCGATTAAGAAAGCCTAATTTTCACACAATTCCTTGCACAATATTTCTTGTCTTCAAAACAATTTTAACATGCTGTGAGGTTTGAAAACTGATACTTTTGAATGTTAGTTTCACATATGAAGGTTCATATGCGTGGGTTTTCTAACTCTAGTTGGTTTGCTCGGTAGATCACGCAACACAGCGGTGCACTTGAGAGGTGAAGCACTCTGGTATAAATACTGTGAAACTATGGGTTGCCAAAACAGCTCAAAAGTCAAAAAAATCACTTTTACATTCGTTAACACTATTGGGTATGTTTAGGGCTGGGTTTGGTGTAGGGGGTATGCTATTTTCCATCACAATAGAGCATTAATCTTTTAGCAACATTCACCAGACATTTGAATTCTGAACCGCCAAAATATGTACCTGAAGCAACGTAATAAAAATGCAGCAATATGTGTCGGTAACGACATAATAAAAACATGGCCATGGTCACAAATTATACACACATTTTAGCGCCACTCACTGGACATTTCAATTTGAAACTGCCATATGAAACATGCAATAATGTACGGCCTAATATTGGTTTTGCAGAAACATTGCCACAAGCACATATTTTTAATGAGCCTGGATTGACATTACTAGGTAGATGATAGAGTGGTTACTAGATAGTTACCTAGATATGACTCTTTCAATGGGATTTTAAATCTTTTTTTTATCATCTCCCAGGGGAAATTTGTAAATCTGAATGCTTGGAAATGTAGTATACCATCTTTCCTCAACAGGCCGCATGTAGGACCAGTTACACACCAAAGTTTAATCATTTGGATTTGTAGCGAATCAGCTCATGGGAAATATGAATAATTAACCATA
>NW_015505279.1:1708027-1709369 GCF_001515645.1 Sinocyclocheilus grahami | reverse complement strand
GTTACCTAGATATGACTCTTTCAATGGGATTTTAAATCTTTTTTTATCATCTCCCAGGGGAAATTTGTAAATCTGAATGCTTGGAAATGTAGTATACCATCTTTCCTCAACAGGCCGCATGTAGGACCAGTTACACACCAAAGTTTAATCATTTGGATTAGAGCTGTTATCTTATTGAATTTACCACATTTAAGAGGTTTTTAGACCAAGCAATACCCAACAATCAAGGTAAAATCAGTTTATACAACAGTTTGTTCTGGTTCTCAAATCTGATTGGTTGAGAACCGTGAGATATTGTACTGGTATCGCTACAGGAACGCCCTTCACAATTTTGTATCACTCCGCTTGTTCTAGCCGGGTCTATGTTTTTTTTAATTATTCACTGAGCTAATCGTAGAGTACGTTAGTTAATATAAGAAGAAACGTCTCTCTCTCATTTGGATGCACGTTTTGCTGCATTATTTCTCTCTTATAACCTCATTATTTCTCACTAATAACCTAACCGATTATGAAATCTGGTTGCAGCACACACATAAGGAGAATCTTTGCAGATTATCTTCCCTCAAATCTTAAACATGCACACACTACAATATTTTAACATCGTGGCGCATCACACACTATAAGATATTAAGATTATCATGCCAGAGGGAATGCCTCACGTGATCTCACGCTGCAGATCGTCATTGATATTTCAGTGATGTTTACATATGTTAGCTAGCGTGCAAACTGCTTTCTACACCGGCACATTCAAAACTGAGGCGATTTCACTCCAGTGCTTCTCTTTCTTACGGTTGTGATATGTTTTCGACACATTATACAGACATTCGTTATATAGACAAACGTCAAGAAGTAGTTTCCTCCATCTCCACTATCCAACGGGGCCGTACAGCAGCTGTTTTGCGGTCGCGCATTGGTTATTGTGTACTGATGTAATCATATAGCCGTCATCATCCCGATTTAAATCCTAAATATCAAATATGTTTGATATGATCGGGGCGTCCCCGATTTGTGTGCCAGCAGATCGGGAGGTGCAAGATTCGATCAGTAAACGCCTCATATTACCAGATAATCCGCGCCGAACATCGGGACCGATCGAGGGGCTCGACAAGATTTTTGCTCCGATTCTTGGGAGGGGGAAATTGGGGCTAAATCGGGCTAAAAATCCTATAGTGTGAGCCAAGCTTAACTGAAGCAGCACATGCCCTTGATACGAATTCTAAAAGTGACGTATGTTTAACTGTCAACTTGAGCTTTGAATCCGTGGCGGAAGGGAGTAGTTCCACACAAAAGAGGGTTTTATTAAGCACGCCGTTGTTTCTTGTTTAATTACACACGTTCCGTC
>NW_015505279.1:1704445-1707021 GCF_001515645.1 Sinocyclocheilus grahami | reverse complement strand
GGTCTGTCTTGTAAGGCTGCAATGGAATCGTTAAAAATCAATTACTCTTGGAAGAAAAGTAATGGGATTTTTAATTCAGGAAACCCAGCTGTTGTGTTTTGTCTACTAAATGAATTATGCAAATCAGTTGATGAATAAAATAAAATAAACATGCAACTCATCTACAGATGCAGGAGTTTTTGGAAGGCGAGTTATGCAGATTCGTGTCTTGCTTGCACCGCACAGTTCCCCTCTCTTGCAGACCAGAAAGTTTTAGATTGGAATACAGCAGATTACACAATCTGGCATACTTTACTGGGACTGTACAGCATCACCAAACTACTGTTATCCAAGCACATGAAACACATTAAATAGGTTTTGGAATGTAGCTAGTCTAGTGAGAGGAGCAGAGCAGCCTACATACATTTCAGTCTTCTCAATTTCATATATGAAATTGAGAAGAATTAAATTAACATTTATCTAGAATAAATGTGCTGTCATTTATCTCAGTTAACACCAGTCAGCATTCATTCTTAATGAATATTTGACATACAGTAAACAGATAGTAGTGCAGTTCAGTGTGTGTGTGTGTGTGTGTGTGTGTTAAGCCTCAGAAATAGGGTAGCACTAATGAGTGGTGACAGTGACTCTGCGGATAACAAGCGTTCCCCGCGAGACTGATTCCCACTTGGGATATCAGGTTCCCACAGGTAGCTTCACATCTGCTCCTCAACAGCAGGAAAAACTAATGAGGAGCGATCTGGAGCATTCCATCTACTGTTGACAGTCCTGTTCGTGTAGCTAGAGCATTCGAGTGTTACTGAGGCCTCCAGGACAGACTGGAGCTGTTCATGACAGGTCAGAGAACACTATGGATGTTCCCTGAAATTATTTTTGCTGGAATATTTGATTTTCTGTTGTTTAGTAGCTCTATGTTTGGGTGAATTTCTGTGTAAGATACTGCTGTCACTAAAAATGAAGATGACATGGTATGTTGGACATGTACATGGTTTTGTTTGAAATATACTTTACTGTAAATAGCAATGTACATCAAAAGGTATTCATTCAGTACCATGATACAGTATATTGTACTATGGTACCGCCCTTGTACTTTTGTAAGGAGCTTGTAGCAGGCAATGTGTGAATGCATTTTTTTTACGTGAAGTCATCTTACCATCTGAAGATCTGAAGGGAATATAAGATGTCTTGTTTTGGGGTTTTTTGGTGCAACAGCTGCAGTGAACTAATTTATTTTTTCCTGTGTTTCCTCTTGAGCGAAAAAGATTCTCTAAAACACAGGAGAATACACGTCTGGCTAGTTCATTGACTGTACTTACTGTGTTTACACCTGGTAGTAACATCTATCCTAGGTGGTCCGATCAGAAGTGGTCAGCAGAGACAGATTAGAGTTTACACCTGGTATTAACACACATCTCAAATGCATTTCCTGTGACCATTTGGGATTCAGTTTTCTAGGGCTTTTATGTTGATGTCAGGCATACTGAAGATCAGTGGTGTTTTTTGGATACATGCCCTTGGGAAAAAGAATCGTGCTTAAATGTGCACTGAATATGTAGTGTAAAAGCAGTACACATCTAAAAAGTGCACTTTGTAATCATGTTAATAATGTAAAAATTAAAGGTTTTCCATTAAAGTACATTGAAAGTCAACATATTTTAATCATCTTTTGTCGTGTTTTAAAGAAGTACAATTATTTAGATTTGTTGACTAACATACTAAAGCACATGTACTTGATTATCATTTTTATTGTAGTGTTTTATTCGATATTGCATTTAGTTAATATATTTAGATATCTTCATAAGATATCATCATTGCCAAGGTGTAACTACAAATATGTTTCAATAGAAATGACATTAAACTAAAATGTATAACCAAAATTGCTCGGTACATTTGACAGAACACTTTAAACATATTCAAAATATATAAAGCATATACAAGTATAAACATTACATTCAGTTTGAACTTAAAATTAAGGCCCTATGATTTCTGTGATGCAGAAAACACGGACAGAATCTCGGAATCCAGTAAAAAAAAAAAGGAATTTGCTGTATAACACGGAATGTCATGGATTTTGACAAATTTTCATGAATAAATGAAAAAGTAGAGCCAGTACACTTAAATAAAATTGCGATATAGACTATTTTGTCAGTGTGAATGCATGGAGCTGACGCGCGGTTTCGTTTACTACACACATACTGAAGCGTGATGCTCGCGGTGTTTTTAGCCTCTGCTGTCCCACTAAATGACGACATGAACACATGAAATTCATCTCCAGCTGCTCTGAGAGTTACTTCATGAGCATTTTGCGGCTTAGTTTGAGAAAAACTATCGTCATATTATATACACACAGAAACGTCTTCTTGGCAACCCGTCAAAATAAAAGTTTGGTTGAACTTGAACAAATGGTGACAGAAATATATTTCTGTACAGTAGAATGTTTGTCTCAATGATGATGATATAAATAATAGTAATAATAAAAAAAATATTATTATTAAAACATTAGAAGAAATAATCCCATTTGATTATAAATTAAATTTATGTTTTATGCCTTCATTTGATTACCGGGAAAAAAAAAA
>NW_015505279.1:1701835-1703155 GCF_001515645.1 Sinocyclocheilus grahami | reverse complement strand
GACATGAAAACATGGACAAGAAACACAACCCAAAACACCACATTACAGGAATAAAGCAAATCAATCTCTATACTTTAGCCATAAATCTCCAATTCTTTTAAGACTACCTCAGCAATCCGTAACTGTTGGCTAACTGTATTTTGGATGGATTTCATCTAGAAAGAAAACACGGCTGTTGACTAAATATAAAGAGATCCAGCTGGAGATTTTGTGATGAAAACAATCAGAGAATTGACTGATTATTAATGAAAAGCATATGGATTTCTCTCTCATTCATATAATAGCTTGCAGACTCGCGAGTATCCCTTTGTTTTGAAGTTCGCATACAATATATGGTTATGTCATGTATAAATAGTCTCCTGTCGATCTAAACAGTGTCTCTCACGACCATAAAGGCTTTTTCACTTCAAATCAAGATGAAATAAAACCATCATATCAAAGCCAGTGCAACGCTGTACATCTTTTTCCTCATTAATTAGTAATTAACTGCAGTGTGTCTGTTTGTGTTCTAGCATAAAGACAAGAGCATAACTGTTGTGTTTTTGTCCTTATTCAGTCTAAATGGTTTGAATCAGTCCATGACACTGGCCTGTAGTGCTCTGTTTGAGTGAAATTATGGGATAGCCTGTTTGTCAAAGACTTTGTTTGGATGTCTGTTCAGGTCAAGAGGTGCAGTACATACTGTGATCTGCATTATGATGAGTGCATTTACACACAAACACACACCTATTAGTGCTGTTAGGTGATATACAGGAGTTTGTTTAACTGAAATTTAATGTGCTTGTAATGATGAACCAATGCGGTGTGCATAAATTATTCAGTTGTATTAAATCATCCTTTGTGATCTCATTAGTATTCCAATATGGTCACATTAATATTCATAGGTTTCTGTGCATGTACATGTTTTAAGCTTGACTAGAGATTGATATGTACATTATCAACTTAGGTACAGCTTTAAAAATACAACCTTAAAGGGGTCATAGGATGCTGCATGCACTTTTACAAGTTGTTTGAACTGAAATGTGTGTTGGCAGTGTGTGTACACAACCACCCTATAATGATAAAAATCCACCCAGTGTTTTTTTTTTATGTGCTCAAATCTTTACCCCTTTCTCAAATCGAGCCGATCTCAGATGCCTGTCTGTGTGACGTCACAAAAACAGGCCCCTCCCACGATAGTTTGATTGACAGTAGCGTTTCAGCACAGACTGGACTGGTGTCTTACCTTAGACCCGCCCTGAGTGAGCTGTCATCAGTCCGCCATTGTTTCACCGCCGGAGCAGATGTAGACAAGAATGACTCCTAAGCGATTGAGGTGTT
>NW_015505279.1:1696619-1698478 GCF_001515645.1 Sinocyclocheilus grahami | reverse complement strand
GAACAGACTTGACTAGAACAGACTTGACGAGGCATGAACAGACTTGACTAGAACATACTGACGAGGCATGAACAGACTTGACTAAAACAGACTTGACTTGGCATAAACAGGACTCACCAACAGCAGAGTAATAACATCAATACACGACGAGGTACAATGGGAACATGATGGCTATTTATATCAAACAAGAAGGGTCACATGACATGAACAAACCAATGGGAAACAAGACGCATGACTAAGACTACCAATCAGAACATGACACAATGAACAAGAGAACCAATGGCATGAATACATGAGGGCAAGGGAAGCATGACACAAACAGGGACCAAGACTAAACTCCAAAATTAAAGACATGAAAACATGGACAAGAAACACAACCCAAAACACCACATTAGAGGAATAAAGCAAATCAATCTCTATACTTTAGCCATAAATCTCCAATTCTTTTAAGACTACCTCAGCAATCCGTAACTGTTGGCTAACTGTATTTTGGATGGATTTCATCTAGAAAGAAAACACGGCTGTTGACGAAATATAAAGAGATCCAGCTGGAGATTTTGTGATGAAAACAATCAGAGAATTGACTGATTATTAATGAAAAGCATATGGATTTCTCTCTCATTCATATAATAGCTTGCAGACTCGCGAGTATCCCTTTGTTTTGAAGTTCGCATACAATATATGGTTATGTCATGTATAAATAGTCTCCTGTCAATCTAAACAGTGTCTCTCACGACCATAAAGGCTTTTTCACTTCAAATCATGATGAAATAAAACCATCATATCAAAGCCAGTGCAACGCTGTACATCTTTTTCCTCATTAATTAGTAATTAACTGCAGTGTGTCTGTTTGTGTTCTAGCATAAAGACAAGAGCATAACTGTTGTGTTTTTGTCCTTATTCAGTCTAAATGGTTTGAATCAGTCCATGACACTGGCCTGTAGTGCTCTGTTTGAGTGAAATTATGGGATAGCCTGTTTGTCAAAGACTTTGTTTGGATGTCTGTTCAGGTCAAGAGGTGCAGTACATACTGTGATCTGCATTATGATGAGTGCATTTACACACAAACACACACCTATTAGTGCTGTTAGGTGATATACAGGAGTTTGTTTAACTGAAATTTAATGTGCTTGTGTGCTTGTAACAATGCGGTGTGCATAAATTATTCAGTTGTATTAAATCATCCTTTGTGATCTCATTAGTATTCCAATATGCCAATATGGATATTCATAGGTTTCTGTGCATGTACATGTTTTAAGCTTGACTAGAGATTGATATGTACATTATCAACTTAGGTACAGCTTTAAAAATACAACCTTAAAGGGGTCATAGGATGCTGCATGCACTTTTACAAGTTGTTTGAACTGAAATGTGTGTTGGCAGTGTGTGTACACAACCACCCTATAATGATAAAAATCCACCCAGTGTTTTTTTTTTATGTGCTCAAATCTTTACCCCTTTCTCAAATCGAGCCGATCTCAGATGCCTGTCTGTGTGACGTCACAAAAACAGGCCCCTCCCACGATAGTTTGATTGACAGTAGCGTTTCAGCACAGACTGGACTGGTGTCTTACCTTAGACCCGCCCTGAGTGAGCTGTCATCAGTCCGCCATTGTTTCACCGCCGGAGCAGATGTAGACAAGAATGACTCCTAAGCGATTGAGGTGTTCTGTTGTTGGATGTAATAATGAACATATCAGTCATCATTTACTCCCGACATCTGAGCCGCTGAACTCGCAGTGGATTATTTGTTTCTGAAGGGAATGCGCCTCCGATCTACAGAAGAAGTAAGTTGTGTGTTTTGTAAGGAATTTTTGCAAATCGCCTTTCCTAATAATGTGCTAATTAGCAAGTTTCAC
>NW_015505279.1:1688396-1694954 GCF_001515645.1 Sinocyclocheilus grahami | reverse complement strand
CCGTGGCTTGTGTACTGCAAACACATACCAGCTTCATCACTATATCTGTCACGCGACTCTGTTCCCCTTTCGGGCTCTGTCTTTACATTTATTTTGAAAGATGAAGCTCGCGATTATGGTAAGGGGCGTTACATTTCCGATGAGTGCTTGCGGTGTTCGGCCAATCACAATGCACTGGGTCAGCTGGCCAATCAGAGCAGACTGCACTTGTCGGAAGGAGGGGCTTTGTAGAAAACGAAGCGTTTGAGAGAGGCGGGGCATAGAGGACCTACAATAATGTACAGTCTTTGAAAAATAATGTGTTTTTTGAACATTAAAGCATGTCAACATATTCTGTTACACCAAATACACAAAATAATGATCTTTAAAAAAGCATCATATGACCCCTTTAATAATATATTAATAATAAATATGTTTTTTTATCTAATACTGCTTTATAACACTATACTTTGTGTTTTCTTACCTTGGCATTAAATTGCAGAAAAATAGCTTACTTTCGGAGCAAATGGAAATGCAAAAATGATATGTGTTGTAGTTTGTTCATCACTATAGAAGTTTAAACAAGTATGACAATTTACACTTCTGAGTAATATTCCAAATATTTAACTGGAGTAATGATTTTGAAAGTGTTACACGAGTTGTTGATGTATTATTTTAAAATAATATTTTAAAAGATTTTTTAGATTTATATATCTCAGAATATACATACAGTGGGCCCTAAAATGCATTGACAAGTTGAGCAATCTTTAAACCTTCAAAAAGGAGATTTACAGATGCCATGGTCTCTATTAAAGCTATCAAAGCATCCAGGCTTTATTTAGTCTTTTATTAATTTTTGCAGCTTTATGAAGATTTTTTTTCCACTTATCATGACAAAAACACCTATTTAATTTTATTAAAATAGTATCTCAAATCAAAAAGAGTGGAAACACTGCAAACATAATAGACAATTAAATGCTTATAGTCTCTTGGCTGGTTTAGTTAGTTTATTAATGTGGGTGTGATGTGATTTTACTTTTTGTGTGTATAATGTGTGTTATGCTGGTGTATTAGGTTTGTTGTGTTTTTTTTTCAGTGACATTAGTGAGGTTTAGTCGCTGCAGGTCATATTGGCAGTCCTGGTGGCACATTGATTTTCCTCTCAACTTCTAATTAGCAGTGTGACATGCATTCTCCATCAATACTTCATAGACTTTTCTGTGTTTTTGCATGTGAAGGGTGAGGGAATGTCATAAGGTTTTGGTTGTAAAACTGGCCGAGAGAAAAACAAGAAACAGTGTTTGTAATAAAAGGGTGAAGGTTGGATGTGAGATGGTGTGATAACTGTTGCTGACATGCATATGGTGCAGCTCCAGGCACTGTGTGTGTGTGTGTGTGTGTGTGTATGTGTGTGCGTGCGTGTGTGTGTGCATTTGCATTGTTTGGTAGATTGTTTGGCGCATGGTTTGGTTTTTTTTTGTGTGTAGGTCTGAGGATAATCTTTGCCTGATTTCTTTTGGGTGTAATCATGCCTTTAAATAGTGGTGTTTGCTAAGGCCAGCATTGTTATTATTTCAACTAAATGCTAACCCTGAGTATTAAACCAACTCTAAGTCATGAATGATACCTCAGACCATACGGTTTATTAATAAGAGGTATACTGTTGCTTCTCTAAATGATCAGACTGGAAGATGGAATATAATCTGGAAAAATCTGAAAGACCTTTAGTACTGGTATATTGAAAGTCGGGACCTGAGTCATATTTAGAGACCAGAATAGGCTATAACAGAAATTTTAGGGTGGGCTCTTTTGAGATGGTCATTAAGCAACTTTCAGAAACACCCAAGCAACCACATTGTAACACCCTAGCAACCACCCAGAACACACTAGCAACTGCACAGTAACACACTAACAACAATCTCACATAAAAGCAACAACACAACAATGCACTTACAAACTCACAGAAAATGTAACAATCTGTGATCAATATTTGTACAAGCTTTAATTTGCATAAATTTTCCTCCAGTACAAGAACCTCTTTCTTTTTCTGTCTCAGGTCACTGACTTTGAAAAAAAGTACTTATTATGTAAATAAGACAAGTAGGATTTAAGTACAACTTTATATGTAATTTCATTATTACATCTGTTGTCTTTGAAATATGGTTAAAATGTACTGTCAAATGTTGAAAGATATTAAAACGTGGATGTCATTTTTTTGTTGTTGAATAACACACTATGGTTAAAATAGTAGCCAAGTGCTTTAGTATGTTAGTCAACAAATCAATATAAGTTTACTTCTTTATTAATAATAAAATGTACTTGAAAGTAAAAGTTCATTTTTTTTAAAGTGTGCATAATAGTGTTAAAAATGTGTACTTTATTTAGCACTGTAAAAAAATTATCTGTAAAATAACGGTAAAATACTGGCAGCAGAGACACCAGCAATCTACTGTAATTTTACAATATGAAAACTGAAATAGCTTCACTGCGTATTACCGAAATACAGTATTTCCAGTATTTTTTTTATTTTACAGTAAAATGCTGGCAGCAGAGATGCCAGCAATATACTGTAATTATACTGTATTAATACTGTGACATTAATTTACAGCCATTTACTATTAAAAAAAATTACATGTAGTACGTTTCTGTGATTGTTTCAAATTACAATATGCAAAAAAAAACTGGGTCAAAAAGGAACCCTAAAATAGGTTGGACATTAAATCACACAGGAAGTTACTACAGTAAAAACACAGGCAACAGTAATAGGCTACTACAAATGTGAACGTTTATTTATAAGCAAGAACACCCAAAATGGACAAAAATATATGCAAGAGTAAAAGCACCGTGAAAATCTGCGTAAGAAAAAGTGTAGAAAAGCATACAAACTCAAACTCGGTTATATAGCTTATAAGGTTAAACGAAATTGCAATTAAAAAAGTTTAATAATCAATAATATTGAAGAACAAGTTTGACCAGTTATTTTGTTTATGTTTTTCTCCCGCCAGTGAGCACTCAAGTGCTTTAGTATGTTAGTCAACAAATCAATATAAGTTTACTTCTTTATTAATAATAAAATGTACTTGAAAGTAAAAGTTCATTTTTTTTAAAGTGTGCATAATAGTGTTAAAAATGTGTACTTTCTTTAGCACTGTAAAAAAATTATCTGTAAAATAACGGTAAAATACTGGCAGCAGAGACACCAGCAATCTACTGTAATTTTACAATATGAAAACTGAAATAGCTTCACTGCGTATTACCGAAATACAGTATTTCCAGTATTATTTTTTTTTACAGGAAAATGCTGGCAGCAGAGATGCCAGCAATATACTGTAATTATACTGTATTAATACTGTGACATTAATTTACAGCCATTTACTATTAAAAAAAATTACATGTAGTACGTTTCTGTGATTGTTTCAAATTACAATATGCAAAAAAAACTGGGTCAAAAAGGAACCCTAAAATAGGTTGGACATTAAATCACACAAGAAGTTACTACAGTAAAAACACAGGCAACAGTAATAGGCTAATAAAAATGTGAACGTTTATTTATAAGCAAGAACACCCAAAATGGACAAAAATATATGCAAGAGTAAAAGCACCGTGAAAATCTGAAAAAGTGTAGAAAAGCATACAAACTCAAACTCGGTTATATAGCTTATAAGGTTAAACGAAATTGCAATTAAAGAAGTTTAATAATCAATAATATTGAAGAACAGGTTTGACCAGTTATTTTGTTTATGTTTTTCTCCCGCCAGTGAGCACTAGACGGCCAAAACCATCAGGCTGAGTGCCCCAGAAATACACATTCTGAAAACCTTAAAGTCCGTGTAAAGCAATATTAAATATGTTACGAGTTTGTCACACCACAGGAAAATGTGTTTCAAATCACCCAGCCAAATTTGAATGATTTTAAAAAATCCCACAAAGTAAATAAAATAAGTTATCAAAATCTTGAAAAAATAAGCTGTATTCTCTGCTCTCAAACGCAGGGGGCGTGTCCGCATCAGTAAAAACGTTTCTGCTTTTTATTCAGCTCAGCTACAGCGGTAGCTGGATGCTTTTGTCCATATTAGGGATTTTCTGCACTCATACTGTAAGTTATTACTTCGATGAGTATGTTTTGGACTTTCTGCACGAGAGCGCCCTCCGGCTTTGAGTATGAATGAAACACACTGCATGAGCGTGTTCAGCACTCCAGATATTCACATCTCCTCATTTGCATATGAATAAAATGTCAGGTCATGCAAAGTCTATCGATACCGTCTCTTTGAATTTAAATCTAGAAAGTTCTACGTGAACACACCGGCCCGAATAAAGTGCGGGGGACGAATTTACATTTTATTAAAATTAAATATTTATTAAATATAAAAAATGCAGCTAACGTTGTTCTACACACAGCAATATAAACAAAAGTGCCTGTTCTCTTTCTTTCTTGCTGTTTGATTGGGAAAAGTTTAAAGGGCGTCAAGGGATCTTGTCCTTTTTATGTTTCTGACTAAAAACTGTTCATACTTTGAACTATTATTGTTACAGTATTTAAAAAACGTAGAGTGCGTTAAAATAATTATCACAACACTGGTAAAACAGGCTTATACTGATTTTCTCATCCTCCGAATTATACTTATCAATCTTGTTTTTAGTATCATTATTATTCAAAAAATGAATAAATTCAGAACAGGATTAGAATAGAATTCAGTTTTTTCTACAACAACAACAACAGTAGTGTTTACAACAGCAAAACCGCCATACCCTGTAAACTCAATAATAATAATAATAATAATATAATTCAGTTTCTAATTTCAGAGTAATTAAAAGGTGCAAAGAAAAAAAATCTTTTACTTTTAAACTTAAAATGGTCTTTTCTGTTCTGTGTTTCTATTTCAAAACTGCGTCACGGCATTTGCTGCTGCTATCAATACAGAAGCATCCGTTTCACTACACGACTCAGCAAGGAGCACAGCCCTATTAAAAGTCGTGTTCCATGTGCCTCTTTTATACTTTGAGCACCTGCCCCTCCAAAGGTCTCTGCACTGCCCTGACGCCCACTCACGGGAAAGCTGCCGCCTCTCTCGACTGTCAAATACCGCTACAACCTGAATGGATGACCAAGCTGTTTTGTCTATTATCGCAACCAGGTAACATGTATTTACGTGACGAAGGCATAGCTAGCTAGCAAACTGTAGGTTGTAGTAACTAAAAGTAATGACAGTAGCTCGTGATTGAGCGAGCGAACCACTGATGCTAATGCGCTCTAGTTATTATAGTGTTAGGGGTGGGGCCGTGCTCAGTGGCTCCAGTGCGTCATCGAGACATGATTTCAGGCCCGGCCAAAAAATCCTGAACACAAAAATGGTGAAAATACTTTACATAGTTCACAGTCTTTATAACATGTTTTCAGCAATACATTTCTAACATTTATAATGTGTTTAGAAACAATTCCCTGAATTGCCTTTACACAGACTTTAATAAACATTGAAAGTTGCGAATAAATTATGTATTACAGTGAATCGACAGGATTTTACCTTCTTCGGTTAATGCATTTATAATCACTCACTTATAAGCACTGTCAAGCATCATTCTGGCTTGTTTAGGTCCAGCTCATCGGTCACCGTTCGAGTGATTTTAATGTGAGAGAAAACACTCAGACAACCTCCAGTTTTAACAGAATGTGCTCCTCGCTGCAGTAATTTTCGTGCTCCGTTCTTATGAGATTTGTGATGTCATAAGTGCCGAGAACACGAGCAAGTTTGTTTCGGGCGCCGCTTTTTCAGTTTCAGTTCTTCCCGTTCATCACATCACAGTCACCGGTCCAGATCTACAAGAACACGCTCGTCATTGCAGTCAATTTCAAAGTTCCCTCTCCTCTCTGCTTCAATTAGTTTTTTTCTTTATTCCACATATATTCATGTCACAAGTGCCGCAAACACGGATAGGCGAAAACTTACTCATACTCAGACTCCTGTGAAACGTCATTGGCTTCAAATGGACAGCCTACAATGCATTGCGCACTACAGTACGAAAGCGTATACATAAATATAGTAGAGTAGAGTAGAAAATTGGCTGTAAATTAGCAGCAGTTACTTACTGTGAAAATTATTGCCCAGAATGCATTATTTTCTACAGTACACCCTGTAGAAAAAAAACAGCATATGCTGGTTAGGTATGTTTTGATGCTGGGATGCTGGTTTAAGCTGGTCTTTTGCTGGTTTGTGCTGGTCCTTTGCCAGTCCCAGAATTCCTTGTTTCCAATGTTTGTTCTTAGTTTTTTCTATCAGTTTTGTATATTAGGGTTGTGTGTTACATCTGCAAAGGACCAGCATAAACCAGCAAAGGACCAGCATAAACCAGCAAAAGGACCATCTTAAACCAGCAAAGGACCAGCATAAACCAGCAAAAGGACCAGCATAAACCAGCAAAAGGACCAGCATAAACCAGCAAAAGGACCAGCACAAACCAGCAAAAGGACCAGCACAAACCAGCAAAGGACCAGCACAAACCAGCAAAGAACCAGCACAAACCAGCAAAGGACCAGCACAAACCAGCAAAGGACCAGCACAAACCAGCAAAGGACCAGCA
>NW_015505279.1:1681398-1687291 GCF_001515645.1 Sinocyclocheilus grahami | reverse complement strand
TAAGTGAAAAAGACTGTATAATTTACAGTGAATAACCATAAATTGACAGTCCCAGAATTCCTTGTTTCCAATGTTTGTTCTTAGTTTTTTCTATCAGTTTTGTATATTAGGGTTGTGTGTTACATCTAATGTTGTTCAATTAATGTTTATTGCATTATTTCAGTTTCATGTGTGTTATCATGATGGTGTTTAGTATTTGTGTGAATGACGCTGTGCAGCTTCTATATATGTTATTATTTAAAAGCTGCTTGTGATCATGTGACTTTCTCATCACCTCCTGCATTTGGTGGTTATCAGTGTATTACAAAGGTACAAAACAGATTTCAGTACTTCAATAGGTTGGTATATTAACATTATACCAGTTAATTAAATTACGGTATTTAACTGTAACTTTAAGTTAAAACCGTAAAACCTAAAACGTTGCTACCGTATCTTTTTAACAGTAAAATTCCGGCAACCACAGCTGCCGTTTTTTTAACGTAAATTTTACTGAATTTTTTTTACAGTGTGCTTATGAGAAGTTTGCTGTCATTTCTTGGCTTATTATCTCATAGTAACAAATAACTAGATTCCAGTGAGGACAAGTCTCAAGTTGGTTTGGTCATTGGGCACTAGATCTGCTTGCACTGCTGTTGCAGAGCAAATTTTGAGTTTTGCTACTGAAAATAATGAAAATAGAAAATAATGCATACATGCTGCTGGTGCACAAATATACACTGACAAAGTCCAAAGATGTAAAAAAAAAAAGTCACCCAACATCCCATATCTTCCCAACAATACATGTACACAATACAGTGTACCTGACAAAAGTTGTATACTGTATAAAACAAAGATTATTGGAGTACATTTTACACTAAAATACTATGTATTTCAGTCTGTTTCAAAATTTAAATTCAATGCCATTTATTTGTAATTAATTGTAAAATTTAATAGCAAATGCTGAGTAAAAATGGTTTCTTCTCCATATTCTTTTTCAGTGTCATTAAAATCCTTCAGAGCTGCCGTCTGTTTATAATGTTGAGCATAAAATGCAAATTCTAGTTTATTTTGTGACAAAGCTCATTCGATTGTGTTGCCTTCAGTTCTGCAGACGACCCTGAAGAAATGCTCTTTCCTCCTGATACATGCTCAATATGTTGAAAACACTGATGTCAGTGAATGCTTGATGCAGCTCGCTAACATTCATTCAGCACTTACCAGCTGTCTCTTAACAAAGGATAAAACTATGCTGTCTGTTAAATAGCTGAAAATTAGGCCCTATTCAAGACACAAAGCCAGATGATGTCACATTCACTTGATTCACTTTTTATATAATAAAATCTTTAAAACTTCTACAGGGTCTGAGCTATTGCACACAGTAGGGTCTTGCATTAGTGTACTAGAGACTAAAGTGAAAAGGGAATGAAGAAGCTGTGATTGCCATCGATGTCAGGAAGAACTACATAAAAGACAAATCAACTCTTTTACTTGTCAGATATTTGTTGAATTGTTTTCTTTGTTGTCGAGTAAAGTGATTGGTATGTGTGATGCGTTGAAACACTTATTCACGGCTCCTTGGCAAAGATGTGATGCTTGACGTAGTGCTGAACTGGCTTGTGTCATATTGTGGTGGTGGTCACAGTGCTGTCAGATTTGCAAACACATTTTTGTATTTCCCCCATTTTTTTTAACCCAGATTTGTTTGAAACGATTCATAAACTGTCTGTGAATTGCTTGAATGCAATGGAGAATGTGGTTTAGAGGTAAAACTGTGAAATGGGTTACAATGTGACATGGTCTTGAAAACATATGTAAAAAAAATAAAACTAAAATACACTTAAAATGCCATGCAGGCACATGGGGGGAAATGATTCCCCAGACCTCCTGATAAGAATTAAAGACTTTTAGTTAAGCTTTATTGACAGCATTTGTCACATAATGTCAATCACCACATAAAGGTTGAACATATAGTATTTGAAAAGTATAGCCAAAGTTATATAAAAAAGTCATAATATGTCAATGCCAATGCTGTGATCATATTACAAAGTTCTGCTTACACAGAGAAAAATCCAACCACAGGAATTATCAGTATCAGTATACTTGAAAGGTATTCCCACCTCAAAAGGACAATTTAGGCAAATTTAAAGCTCAAATAGCACATCTGTACTAATACAATTTATACAAAATACTAGCAGCATGTTTCTGCTTTTAAAATCCTCTTTTGCACTGGGTCCATAGACTTCCATTGTAAGTGCATTACTGTAAAGATGCTAAAAATAAAGGTCAAGTCATAGTTATTTTTGTGATAATGGACATTTTACCACAAAAAACATGTTGTCGATCTTAACTTAAGAGCTTAAGTTATGTTGGACCTGTACGTACTGTATAGAGCAGAAGATGAATACAGTATAAGTGGCAAACTGACAGCTTCATTAACACCACAGAATGAGGTGAGAAGGTGAGAAGTTATTGATGCTCCTCGAAACATTCATACTACTGAGGTGCTGCGAAAATATCAATGTCTTGCTCTGAGAGAGCGAGAGGTACAGGGAAGTGCACTTCCCCTCTGCCCTTCATAAATTCTCCAGTCGCCTTCAAGGAGGACAGACAGATTGAGCACTAATGCAGGTGTTTGAGTGAGCTGAGCGCAGACAGACGGGCCACTCTTTGATATGATGCTGCCTCTCATATTAATGAGACTGGAGATAGAGTGGCCTGAGCTCTCTGTCTGAGCTTTAGTCTTTCTGTAATCCAATCCCTCATTTCTGCCCCATTACTGCTCCTCATCTCTCAGTCCATCCCTCACTCTGTGCCTCCTGTGTTTCTCCTCATTTTCTAATTTACTCTTTCATTCCACCTCTCAAATACCACTCACCCTCTTATTAGAGGTACAGAGAGTGCAGATTTCTTTCCTAATGACTCCCACCTGATTTAACAAGCATTTTCTCAGCAGTTAGGAGCCATGTACTAAAGTAGTGTTAAGGTAGTGTATGAAGCAGTATGCAGCAAAGTAAACATTTCAAACTGTAACTGTCATGTGCGTTTTAAATAAAAGAGGGTTATTTTGCAATTTCAATGCAGTTTTGTGTGGAAAATGCCTTCAATTCAGGTATTTGGTTAAATAATGAGCCAAGAAAAAGATGTTAAAGAGCACATTAAGTAAGAATTGGAGATGTGTGGCTTTTAGTCCATGTCTATTAGTGTTACTCTTAAAATCTGAGAGAGAGAGAAAAAAAAGCTTTTAGAAAACAGACACATACACACAGTTTCGCGTTCCGAACGGTGTTTAAGCGACATACACCGTATTGCAGTATTTTAAAAATTCATATCATAACAAAAATAAACACCGGTATTCGGTATGAACCGGTATGACGATAGTGGTCCTGACAGAACTACAGTTTATGGTTGCTTCTCAATCGAAAGGCAGCCTACGTTTTGCGTTCTTCATTGCATGCTTTGAAGGGTGCATCAAGCATATCCCTAGGGTTCTCCAATCACCCCCAATCCTGTGCACACATTCCAATTCACAAGAAAAAAAACAAAAACGGCAGCACTCAATTGGCATTGATCTCATCCAATTTCATTATGTAATGCAAGACAATTTTTTATCACATCAAAATCACATAATTCTAAAATGTCCATGATGCAAACCACTGGGAGACCACCAAATTGGTTATCCTTCACTGTATTGCATTATTAGAAAGTCAATACATTTGAAGAGTTTTAATATAAATTATTTTTTTTAAAGTATTTTTTGTGAAACCTTTATGTCGTAGCTATGTGGACTTTGTGTGTATTTTCTGTATAAGATTGTGCAAATGCAATGAAAATAATCTCACTTTTCCTCCTCTTTCATTCACAGGGTCTTTCAGAAGTGAAGGAATTAAAGTGTCTGATGTCCTTCCTGTGCTGAGAGAAAAAATAGCGTTTGTATCAGGTGAGTGTGAGATGTTTTGAGCATGAGTGACAAAAAGCGTCTGATTTTCATTCTGTTGTTATTTACTCACTCACTCACTCACTCACTCACTCACTCACTCACTCACTCACACATTTTTGAAAATGAATGATGGTTGACACTGGGCCTTCCTCATTTAGCTCTGGTGTTGGTGGTACATCCAGCTACAGTACATCCAGATCTGTTCTTAACTGATCCTGATCTGATGGGACTCTCCTGACTTCTATGAAATATCACAGAGTTTAACCTGTGGCTGTTTCACATGCTTTTGTGTGTTAACAGCTGGCTGAATTTAGTGAGCTCATTCAAGCATGCCATCCAGAAGTCAAAATATTCGATTTGAGGCACAGTGATTTGTGTGCTAGTTAATCTTGTAAGATGTGAGATGAAGCAGCCATCAAATACCTAATATAGACACTGTCTGTCCGTCTACAGTAGAATGTGAATGCTTCATACTTAATGATGTGAAACCGCCAAAATGAGTTTTATGTGAGTTCTATCTTACCTGTGTATGAATGAAATCAGTCTCAAAATCAAGGTGTTCAAGACACTTTATTTCTAAAGAAATCAGGGATGATTCTCTAGAGGTGTCAGTGTTGATCTGTCAGCACAATCTTTATCTGTTTTTTGCCTCCGTCCTTCGTCTCTCATACACATTTTTATCATGGATCCTGTTCTCTAGCCCCCCTTTCCCCCCACCATTTCCTATAGCTACTCCAAATGATCTCATCTCATCTCTCCATGCTTTTCCTCAAAACCCACTTGATTAGAGGTGTTATTCATTTCTGTAGCACACGCAGTAATGTATGAAAGTATAGTAAGCCTAAATATGAGCAATAGTAATAGGGATGTAATAGTAAAGCTTGCCATAGAAAACTCTTATTATGCTACCTTCTAAAACTTATTTAAGTTTGTCAGAGGAAGAGAACGAGAGAACGCAAACATGTTGAATTATCATTTTTCATCCCATCTCATCTCATCTCTGTAAATGTACATTTCTGATAACAAAAATAAGAAGAAACAAATCTATTTAAATGAAAATATATGCACTCAGTGACTTCTGGGAATCTCATTATAACCATAAATAACACGGTGATTCATCGTTTTTACTTCCAGAACCCAGAATTCTGACTGTGTATATACAATGCAATGTTGAACTATTTTTTATTTTTTTTTGTATGCAGGAGGTCGTGATAAGAGAGGTGGCCCCATCCTGACCTTTCCTGCCAGGAGTAACCATGATCGAATAAAACAAGAGGACCTGAGACGATTCGTGACGTACCTGTCCACTGTGCCCAGGTCAGCTTAATGTTAATGTGTGGATTAAACAAACTGCAGAGCATACACGAGCATTATGGATGTTAATGTGTCTTAATCCTGTATAAACAGGTCTCTGCTCTGCCCTCCTGGGCTCAGTAATAGCATTACAAGAATCATACGGCATAGTATAATATTAGTCTGCATTATGTATCTTATTAAAGGATCACAGAGTAATATATTCACAGCACAGGAATTTGAATAAACTCTGCCTTGCTGTGGTTTTGTTCTCTAAGCTCCTCTCAGAAAGAATTATTCAAGAACAAGCATTATATTCCCACAGTGAAAAGTTGTGTTGGCAAAATTGGAAGCTGAATTGCATAACTCTAGTTCGACATGTCTCGGATTAGCTGTGTTGCAGGTTAAGTCTAAATCTAAAACTTCTTCTATAGTTAATTATTATACATGCAGTTTTAATGAGCTCATATTATGTAGTGTACTTTAAAAAAATGAATGTGTACGGGTTTTGCAGGTTCTTATATACATTCATAATAAATTGCAGCCTGTAAGTATATGGGCCACGTATTAATTTAAACCATAAAAATGTAAAGGTCTTGAAGTCATGGATTTCAAAGGCATTTATTTATTTATTATTTGTTTGTTTGTTTGAAAAAAAAAAAAAAAAAAAAAAAAAAAAAAAAA
>NW_015505279.1:1679490-1680055 GCF_001515645.1 Sinocyclocheilus grahami | reverse complement strand
TATATATATATATATATATATATATATATATTTATGTATTTACTTTCAAATTAATGAAACAATATTTAGTTTGTTTGTTTGTTTGTTTAAAATTATACTTAGCAGTAGTCATTGGTTGGAACTTTTTTATTTGTTATGACAGTCTTTTTAAAATGATAAACTGCAGCCTGTAAATAATTATTGACAACCTTAAATTCTTGAAAAGTCATCGATTTCAATGATAGTTTTTATATCTTTAGAATTATCATTCTCAAGTAATCACAAACAAAAACCATGAAAACGTTCATTGATCTAAAGGTGTTTGACCCCTGAATAGACTGCGGGAGAACATTTTGGATTTTGTCTTCCAGAGCCTTACTGCTGTGCTCTGTTAAGGGTTTTAAGAGTTTGTGAAAGTGTGTTAGTTGGGTGTATACCTGTTAACGTGAATTGAAATATTCTCTTAGAGTATTTAGATAAACTGGATCCTTTGCATTAAATTGTCAGGACTGGTATTGTGCCAGTTTTGTTTTCATTCTTGTCTGTCTGTGTGTGTGTGTGTGTGTGTGTGTGTGTGTGTGTGTGT
>NW_015505279.1:1657446-1678215 GCF_001515645.1 Sinocyclocheilus grahami | reverse complement strand
TATATATATATATATATATATATATATATATTTATGTATTTACTTTCAAATTAATGAAACAATATTTAGTTTGTTTGTTTGTTTGTTTAAAATTATACTTAGCAGTAGTCATTGGTTGGAACTTTTTTATTTGTTATGACAGTCTTTTTAAAATGATAAACTGCAGCCTGTAAATAATTATTGACAACCTTAAATTCTTGAAAAGTCATCGATTTCAATGATAGTTTTTATATCTTTAGAATTATCATTCTCAAGTAATCACAAACAAAAACCATGAAAACGTTCATTGATCTAAAGGTGTTTGACCCCTGAATAGACTGCGGGAGAACATTTTGGATTTTGTCTTCCAGAGCCTTACTGCTGTGCTCTGTTAAGGGTTTTAAGAGTTGTGAAAGTGTGTTAGTTGGGTGTATACCTGTTAACGTGAATTGAAATATTCTCTTAGAGTATTTAGATAAACTGGATCCTTTGCATTAAATTGTCAGGACTGGTATTGTGCCAGTTTTGTTTTCATTCTTGTCTGTCTGTGTGTGTGTGTGTGTGTGTGTGTGTGTGTGTGTGTGTTTCGGGCTGGTGTTATAAAAGCAGCTGACCTCACTGGACCACTGATCAATGCTGTCACTGCCCTCAGATGTCAGCATCAAAGCTGTGAGCTAAGCAGTGAACAAAGATGGACTTAATATGAGTTTAATTAGGAGAAAGAGAGAAAGAAACTGAAGGGAGGGAGAGCCCCATCTCTTTAAACCTTTGCCACAAGCCATGATTCATCATCAGAGCTCACAGTGTTTTGATGTGTCGGTGCCCACAGGCATCTGAGCTTCTGTCCCTTTCAGCTGCTCCTTAACACAAAACAGCTTTAAACTTCATGCAGATGAAATGAAAAGAGCGATGCTGGTTCACTGAGAGGTATCAGTTACCCTGTTTCATGACGTGGTTAAGTGTCTCGAACATGTGTGTTTATTATAGGAGGGTCTGCCTGACGTGTTTTCAAAGCATTGTTCCTCCACCCTTTGCATTAACTGGACCTTCCATTCTGTCAACCGAAAGATATCCTCATTAGCAAGAAGAACAAGTCATCCACATCTATTATGGATGTATAAATATCACAGTAGACACAGAACCCGGCCCAGTTCGATTTCCACTCGGGAGCAGCGCTTGCATCATCAGTGTGGCATGGATCAGTGTAAAGCAGTGCAGGCTGCTGGTTTGGTGAAGAGGGAAAATCAATGTTATTGAGTCTGCTTGCTAACCCCCCTTCAGGCTATGACCTGTGCTTCTTGCGCTGGCATATGATATAGTGTTTGTGACACGCTCTTTTGATCCTTGTCTGCGTTCACGTTTGCCTTAAAATGAGTATTCTGTCATCATTTACTCACCATCATGTCGTTCCAAACCTGCATGACCGTCTTTCTTCTGTCTGTGGAGCACAAAAGGAGATGTTCTAAAGAAAGTAGCTCTGAAAGCATACTTTGAACAAGGGGTTTAAACAAATAAAAAACAACACATGAAACAAAATGATATGGGTTTGGAACAGCGGGTTTATTAGCAGCTAAACTGGATTTGAAATTAACACCAAATGTGAGTAAAGGTGGCTTTTCTTGATTAAATAGTTTTTTATAAAAAATAAAATAAATAAATAAAGGTGGCTTTATTGAATGAATGAATTAATTAATAAATAAATAAATAAAAAAGCTCCTGTACAATTGACCAAAGGTGGCTTTTCATGATTAAATAGTTTTTTATAAAAAATTAAATAAATAAATAAATAAATAAAGGTGGCTTTATTGAATGAATGAATGAATTAATAAATAAATAAATAAAAAAGCTCCTGTACAATTGACCAAATATAATATTGGAACAATAAAACATGGTCAAAATGGCAAAGTATGAAAAAGAACAATCAATCAATCAGTAAGATTTAGAAATCATGACATGCAGAAGAAAAAATAGATATAATGTCCATAAATTAATTTGTTAATTGAATTTAGTAAATTAATGTATGGCCATGTTTTATTAATTCATTTCAGCATTTTAGTTAAATCATGGCCACGTTGTGCTAATTTGGTGCCTCGTTTTAGGTCAATCGTGACCATGTTGAACTAATTTGCTCCCTCATTAATTTAGTTTAAACATGGTCATGAAAGACAAAAGAAACAAATTAGTACAACGTGGCCGCAATTGAACAAAAACAAGGGAACACACTGGCAAATCATGGGAACAAATTCTGCAAGGCTACAATAGAGTGCCGCGGCTAAGACAAATTCGCCATGGGCTGCCTCACAATTTTCCTATGTTTTTTTTTATTATTATTTATCAGTAAAACATGGTCTGTGGTAAATATAAATTGATAATATTATAAATTAATAATAATTTAATTATTTAATTTAATTTTAATTAATTAATAATTAATAATTAATAATTATAAACCTTTATTTGACCCTCTAACTCTAACACTTTCTATTGTATTTTAATTCTGCTTTATCTATATTTATCTTTTACAACAAAAAACAGACACACACTAGCTTTCTATATATATATACTGTATATATATGTGTGTGTGTGTGTGTATAATATATATATACAAACCCTTGACCCTTACGCACAGAGATTGTTCCAGATTCTCTGAATCTTTGGATGATATTATGCACTGTAGATGATGATAAAAAAATAAAAATAATAATACTTGGACGTTTTGTTCTACAACATAAATTACACACTCATAGTGAAAACGCACATTTCGAAGGTTATGCTTATTTTAAAAAATGCATTCTTGTAATAAGTATCTCCATAAGAACGTTTGGGGTATGAGCGTTTGCATTTTATGTTGTACAACAAAACATCAAATTATCGTCAAGTTATGTTTACCACAGACCTTGTTTTGCTCATGAATATCAAAACCCCATTATAAAACCCCATAAGAAAATCTGGAGGGAACTCATGGCAAATTAGTCTTCTGTGTGTGACGTCACAACTGCAGGACTCTATATCTCAGGACTCTATGACTCTATATCCCCCCACATGTGTATCTCTCTATAAGTAAACCAAATGTTTCTTCTTGCATTGTTGTAATTGTAGAATTTCACACACGTTTGCCACAACAACAACACAAAGGTACAGCACCACAGACTCAATCAAATGTGTTTTGTGAAAAATAAAACAAATGATGATGAGGTCTGGGATGGCACTTGGTGAGCGTGCAAGTTCTCTGTTTTTCTTGAGTTATGAAGTTCGTAATCACACAGTGTTTTTACTGACTTTCTGTCATCTTTATTTCCCTCTTTGAGGTACACAGAAATCTCTGTGTTGTTAATTTTACCATCACTGAAGCACTGGTGGGTTATTTTTATCTTCCGATCTCTGTGCGCTTCCTCAAAAGCATGAGCCAGAAATAGAAGCCGTGCAGTTTCCGCTTAAAATGATGAGAACAATCCTCCAGGAACATTTTAAATGGTGTCTAAACAAATCACCCTGTTGTGCTCCAAGATGATATTTGGTAGAAGAGATTCTGAGTGATAGCATTTATATGGAAATTCAAGTACCAAAGTGGCTTAAGTGCAATAATGAGGCCAAATGTGCAGCACTTTATGGTCTGAAGGACACACTAGCACTCCTGGACACACAGGACTCTATATCTCAGGACTCTATGACTCTATATCCCCCCACATGTGTATCTCTCTATAAGTAAACCAAATGTTTCTTCTTGCATTGTTGTAATTGTAGAATTTCACACACGTTTGCCACAACAACAACACAAAGGTACAGCACCACAGACTCAATCAAATGTGTTTTGTGAAAAATAAAACAAATGATGATGAGGTCTGGGATGGCACTTGGTGAGCGTGCAAGTTCTCTGTTTTTCTTGAGTTATGAAGTTCGTAATCACACAGTGTTTTTACTGACTTTCTGTCATCTTTATTTCCCTCTTTGAGGTACACAGAAATCTCTGTGTTGTTAATTTTACCATCACTGAAGCACTGGTGGGTTATTTTTATCTTCCGATCTCTGTGCGCTTCCTCAAAAGCATGAGCCAGAAATAGAAGCCGTGCAGTTTCCGCTTAAAATGATGAGAACAATCCTCCAGGAACATTTTAAATGGTGTCTAAACAAATCACCCTGTTGTGCTCCAAGATGATATTTGGTAGAAGAGATTCTGAGTGATAGCATTTATATGGAAATTCAAGTACCAAAGTGGCTTAAGTGCAATAATGAGGCCAAATGTGCAGCACTTTATGGTCTGAAGGACACACTAGCACTCCTGGACACACTCACCCCTCCCTCTCTCTTGCTTTCAATCATTGTACTTTTCTCTGGGTCAAGTGACTCATTTAAAATGAGTCAGTTAGGAATACTCATCAAAAGTGGCCACACGCTCTCAGCATTTTCTATAGGTTCATAGAAGGCAAAGTTTAGCATTTGAAAAGATTTCAGGAACACTTCAAGTTTTCATGATCATGTCATAATCAGTTCCAAAAAAGGCTGAAAACTATACTGCTTGAAAACATTAATGTTGGGTACATATGTGAGCAGGGCTGGACTTAACCAAGAAGTGAGGTAAGCAGCCGCTTAGGGCCCCAGGGAATCAGGGGGCCACATCTGATATTGGCGAAACAGATTTGGCAAATGCTCAGGTGTGTATTTGTGTTTGGGCTCTGGAGAGCATCAGAGGTTTATATTTTCAATATGTTTTTGCAGCGGTGAGCAGTGCAGCCAATCACAGACATATCTGTTGAATTCTTGAATGCAATGGCCAATCAGAGGTGTTTAAGTTAGAATCCACTCACCACTCCAGACGCCAGAGTTTTTGTTTGGTGCTGAGTTCTGTGTGTTCACAAATCCTCTCATTGACTATATGTTTACCTGTGCACCAGCAATGTGATTATTTGCTTAGGGCCCCAAAATCACTAAGTCAGCCCCAGCCAATACCTACAACATCTTCGCATTTCCCCAGTTATAATTATAAAATTACTAATTTACATACTTATTTTATTTAGCAATCTAGTAGACTAATACTTACTTTATAATTGTTGCATACATTTATGGAAATCTCTCCTTCTTTGTCTGTTTCAGTGAGGACGTGTGTAAGAGGGGTTTCACTGTGATTATTGATATGCGTGGTTCTAAGTGGGACTTGATAAAGCCGTTACTGAAGACCCTGCAGGAAGCATTTCCAGCTGAGATCTGCGTCGCTCTCATCATCAAACCAGACAACTTCTGGCAGAAACAGAAGACTAACTTTGGCAGTGCCAAGTTCACTTTTGAGGTAAAAATGCAATTATTGAGTGGCTGTCTAGTCTTCTAATCCTCTCTCTCTTGTAGTGAACATACTACAGAGAGTTTGTATAAAATATCAGACTTCATGTTTCCTTGATATAATTAATTTATGGCTCACATCAAACAAGAGGCAGGCCGTCCTTACTTTCACCCTAAACTGACATGTCTGTTTCTACCTTCTCGCTGACAGACTAGCCTGGTATCAGTGGAGGGGTTGACTAAACTTGTGGACCCATCTCAGTTAACTGATGACTTTGAGGGATCTCTGGAATATAATCATGAGGAATGGATTGAGCTCCGGGTCGCTCTTGAGGAGTTCCTGGCCAGCGCTGTTCACCTCCTCTCCCGCCTGGAAGATCTGCAGGAGATGCTGGCTAAGAAAGAGTTCCCGGTGGATGTGGAAGGCTCTCGGAGACTCATTGATGAGCACACTCAGCTGAAGAAGAAGGTGATGAAGGCTCCAGTGGAAGAGCTGGACCACGAGGGCCAGAGACTCCTGCAGTGCATCCGGTCCAGTGATGGCTTCTCAGGGAGGAACTGTATTTCTGGAAGTGCCGACTTCCAGAGTGTGGTTCCGAAGATTGCCAGTCTGCTGGATAAACTCCACAGCACCAGACAGCACCTGCACCAGATGTGGCACCTAAGAAAACTGAAGCTGGATCAGTGTTTCCAGCTCCGATTGTTTGAACAGGATGCAGAGAAGGTGAGTCAGCACTGGTTTAACTTAGTATGAGTTGACAAAATTATATGACTGTTTATGACATAAGTAAATAAGCTGAGTGAGTGAGTGAGTAATGAGTTAGTAATTCAGTGAGTGAGTGAGTTAGTAATTCAGTGAGTGGGTGAGTGAGTGAGTAATGAGTTAGTAATTCAGTGAGTGAGTGAGTGAGTGAATGAGTAAGTGAGTTCGAGTCTCTGGTCCGGCGGGGATTGTAGGTGGGGGGACTGAATGTACAGCACTCTCTCCCACCTTCAGTACCACGACTGAGGTGCCCTTGAGCAAGGCACCGAACCCCCAACTGCTCCCTGGGCGCCGCAGCAAAAATGGCTGCCCACTGCTCCGGGTGTGTGTTCACGGTGTGTGTGTGTTCACTGCTGTGTGTGTGCACTTAGGATGGGTTAAACGCAGAGCACTAACTCCTAGTATGGGTAACCATACTTGGCCACATGTCACGTCACTTACTAAATAAGTCAGTGAATGAGTGAGTAAGTGAGTTAGTAATTCAGTGAGTGAGTGAGTAATTCAATGAGTGAATGATTGAGTAAATGAGTTAGTAATTCAGTGAGTGAGTGAGTAATTCAATGAGTGAATGATTGAGTAAATGAGTTAGTAATTCAGTGAGTGAGTGAGTGAATGAGTAATAAGTTAGTAATTTAGTGAGTGAGTGAGTTAGTGAGTGAATGAGTAAGTGAGTTAGTAATTCAGTGAGTGAGTGAGTGAATGAGTAATGAGTTAGTAATTTAGTGAGTGAGTGAGTGAATGAGTAAGTGAGTTAGTAATTTAGTGAGTGAGTGAGTTAGTAATTCAATGAGGGAATGATTGAGTAAATGAGTTAGTAATTCAGTGAGTGAGTGAGTGAGTGAGTGAGTTAATGAATGAATGAATGGGTAAGTAATCCAGTGAGTGAATGAGTAAGTGAGTGAATAATCCAGTGGATTTGGGAGTGAATGAGTAATTCAGTGAGAGTAATTCAGTGAATGAATGAGCAAGTATTTCAGTGAGTGAATGAGTGAGTGATTGAGTGAGTGAGTGATTCAGTGAGAGAGTAATTCAGTGAATGAACAAGTGATTAATTCAGTGAGCGAATAAGTGAGTGATTCAGTGAGTGAGTGAGTGAATGAGTGAGTGATTGAGTGAGTGAATGAGTGAGTGATTCAGTGAGTGAGTGAATGAGTGAGTGAGTGAGTGATCCAGTGAGAGAGTAATTCAGTGAATGAACGAGTGATTAATTCAGCGAGTGAGTGAATGAGTGAGTGAGTGAGTGATTCAGTGAGAGAGTAATTCAGTGAATGAACGAGTGATTAATTCAGTGAGTGAGTGAATGAGTGAGTGAGTGAGTAATTCAGTGAAGGAATAAGTAAATCAGTGAGTGAGTAATTTAATGAATGATCAAGTAATTCAGTGAGTGGTATAAATAAATATGTCCAAACCTATCATATGGTAAATAAAATGAAAAGGGTATAGAGAATGCTCAGATTTGTGGTACAGTGGTACAAATAAATATGTCCAAACCTATCATATGGTAAATAAAATGAAAAGGGTATAGAGAATGCTCAGATTTGCTCTTGTGGATATAAAATGGATATAAATAGTAGTTGTCACTCTATATCTATCATTAATATGTCTTAGAAAGATGATATTTAAATGCTTAGTTGTATGGTGAAAGCTCTGAAGGTCGCACACACACACACACACACACACACACACACACACACAAGTATGGATAAAAGTAAAAAGTTACTTTAGTACAGTAAGTGTTCATCTTGAAATATTACTAACAATTATAAAAGTTGTACTTTAGAAAAATCATTAAAGATTTCACAGCCACAAGATTAAATTATACTAAAAGGCCTTTTTCTTGCAAAAAAAAAAAATATATATCAATCAGATGACAGAAGACTTTTTTTTCAGGCCTTGGAAATTAGCATGATATTGTAGGCTTTATAGGGTTAAAAGTGTGACCTCACACTAACTCTGGCCACTTTATGATAGCAGTGAATTTGCGATAAATGTTCAGACATAAGGTGATGGGCCAGAGGGGCCGCTCACAGGGGCCCGTCTGATGCTGAGTACACATAAGTGCTTTGCGTTGATGATTTAATTTCACTCAGAGTGCAGCTGTTTATTTTTAGCTACCACACACACAACCTTTCACTCGTCGCGGGTGTGCATGATTGAAAACCATTTGTCTGTCAATGTGCCAGGCCTTCTTGTGTCAAAAGGCCAAGAGTGAGCAGTCATTCTGCTAATTAATACCTCAGTCCAACTTCTCTTAGAATGAGCCCAGACCTATTAGATTAAACTGTCCATTTAATGTAATAGGAATGCAGGCAGTCAGCTACATTATCAATTATGCTGTCTCTCAGCTCTTATCTTGATTACCAGTGCAATTAATTTGCAGCTCTAATTAAACATTTATTTAGGACAGTTATTCGGTATTGAAGGATATATTGTTTATAACTCAGAGGCAGCGGAGGCCATGGCGGTGAAACATGTGGACAGAATTTTAATGACTTTGTTATTTGCATATTTGTGTATTATTCATTATGTTGCATTTTGATCTGTTAATTAAAGCATGCTTATGAATAAATTAATGCAACAACTAAAGCTTTGATGTGTAAAATATGTACAGTTGCAGCAGTATAAGGTTTAGAATGGATTTTGCATTAATTGGCAATAACATTTATAAACCATCTTATTGTTTGGACTCCAGGTAGAAGAACTTTTGTAGAAGTCAGCTTTTAGAATTTAGAACCATGGTTTTCTGCATACATTAGTCATAACATTTCATCTGATCTTTAATGGCAGAGAAAATAAAAAAAATTTTTTTGGTAAACCCTAACGGGATCACATACTTTTTCTTGCAACTGTACATAGCCTATATGATGTCTCAGGTGGGAATAGCAAACTCTGACTTTGACAAAAAGGCATTTATGATGCAGACTGTGTTAAACTGTGTTAAACAACTGATACCTGTGCTTTAGAGCAACATATTATCAACAAGTGGATTCATCTAAATTAGAAGGGTTGTCATGACAACACAGCAAACCTCGCTGATTGTATACAATAATCCTTCATTTTTCCTACTAAAACACAGAACGCTGTTAATCCAATAATATCTCTCTATATTAACATGCTTATCTAAATGGATTCCTTATCGTCTGTTGAAACAAAATGCTTAAGGTTTTTACATTTGTCATTCTGTTATCTTTCCTTAGCCTGTCGTATGTTAGTCTGTGTGTTTGATTAATTATGCATGCTGTCAAATTAATAACAAAGCCCCAAACGTAGTGGTGTGTAAACTTAATAAAGGAATGGTGCAGGGTTATATGTAATAAATGACTTTCTGTTCTCATCTCTCTGTAGATGGTTGACTGGATCAGTCACAATAAGGAATTGTTTCTTCAGAGCCACACAGAGATCGGTGTGAGCTACCAGCACGCTGTGGAGCTACAGACTCAACACAACCACTTTGCCATGAACTCCATGGTATGTCATGGTGGTGCTTGTAGAAGTTTAGTTTGCTAGTCTTGTAGAATGTCACTACTGCTTAACGTCTTAATTTCATAAGTATTTGTACGTTTATACCAAATGATCAATTCTCCAAATCATAAAATACACTGCTTAAAGGGTTAGTTCACCCAAAAATGAAAATTAGGCTGCGTTTTACTCACCCCCGAGGCATCCTAGGTGTATATGACTTTTTTCTTTCAGACGAATCCAGTCGGAGTTATATTAAAATTTAGTCTTTGATCTTTCAAGCTGTTTAATGCCACTCAGTGGGTGTTGCATGCATCAGTCCAAAAGAACTTAAATAAAAATCGCCCATCCATTAAAAAAGTGTCTCACACGGTTCCGGGGGGTGAACAAAGGCCTTCTGTAGCGAATCGATGCGTTTTTGTACGAAAAATATCCATATTCAAAACGTAATAATCACTTGAATCTAGCTTGCGCTCACTGTTGTACACGGAAGCAGCTCCGGGAGGATGACGTATGAGGTCAGCTTTGCGCATGCGCCCCTCAGAAGTGACGCACGCAGAAACTCAGGGGAGAGATCAAAACAAAACAACGGTCAAGAATTAGAAGTACAAAACGAGGATTTGTAAAGAAGAATGTCAGAGGATTTCGATATAAGCCAAGAGGAGACTGGTTTTCCTTTGCTAAAGTAAGGAAACTTTGCTTCCTTTGCTCCTGTTAACAAACGTTGGTTTTCACGAGACTCACCGGAGCGTTCGCAACACTGAACTCATACGTCATGCTCCCGGAGCTGCTTCTGTGTATAACTGTTGGCGCAAGCTACATTAAAGTGATTATTACATTTTGAATATGGATATTTTTCTTACAAAAACGCATCGATTCTCTACAGGAGGCCTTTGTTCACCCCCCGGAGCCGTGTGAGACACTTTTTTTGTATGGATGGGCGCTTTTTATTTAACTTCTTTTGGACTGAAGCAATGCAACACCCGCTGAGTAGCATTAAACAGCTTGAAAGATCAAAGACAATGTTTAATATAACTCCGACTGGATTCGACTGAAAGAAGAAAGTCATATACACCTAGGATGCCTCGGGGGTGAGTAAAACGCAGCCTAATTTTCATTTTTGGGTGAACTAACCCTTTAAGGATTGTCATGAAAGTGTGTCATTCATACCATTTTAAAAGGAAAGTTCACTGAAAAATTTTATTTTATATACATTTATTCACCTTTAAGAATTTCAGTCATCTTTGCAACATGAATAATCTCTCCACATGAATATTCTTTTGTCCATGCATTGAAAAGCCACAGTGATCTATATGAATTGAGCAGTTTAATCTAACTCTTCTGAAGAGATACAACCACATTCACAATCGTAAAGACACAATCATAAATGGCACCTCATAGTGCTTAACTGACATACGAGAACCAATGAGGTTTTTCTCATGTATCAGGCAAGCACATTTGGGCTTCTGTTTAATATATTTAATGAGCTCTACACTGTAAAATCCAATAGTTTACCTTACTTAGATTTAGTTAGTTATCTTTACTTAGTTGTTATACTTACTAGGTTTTATTAAGTTACAGCTACTTTCAAGGCAAATAAAACTATTTACTTACTGTTTTGAGTGACACTTACTTAAAATATTCAAGTAGCCACAAAGGAACCAATGACATTAATAAACCAATGAGAGGCAGCAGTGCACTAATATGTTGCTAATGTGCAACATAACAACAGCAGAAGAAGAAAAGAAAACGAGTCTTAATAGACTTTTCACTCATTTCCTCCACGTCTGCAGTTATCTTTCAGTAGTTGCATTCAAGCCATGTCAGAAAAATCGTACTTACAAGTTGAATGCACATGAACGTCACCATCACAAAGTCATAAATACAAGAAAGAAACTCAAGAACATAAAAAAGCTAAAACACATCCGATGCACACTCTTTATTAATCAGTTTGTAGATGCTGAGTTAAGAAATCATGTTGAATTTTATGTAGAAATGGTACATCGACATATTACTCCGACCAAAGTCATTTTTAATACTTTTGACTTTCAAACTCGTAAATACAAACTTCCCTGGAGGACTTGAAAGCACCAAATGTTTATGCATTGATCAATGTTTATATGAATGAATAAAAAAAAAAAACTAAATTAATTCTGTTTATCAAATAAAGTGATTGTGTCTCTTCAGAAGACTTGAATTAAACCATTCAATCCATATGGATTGCTTACACAATGTTTTTATGAATGATTTGAATGCTTTTTGATTGTGTGAACAAAAATGATGAATATTACGGTAACACTTTAGATTAGGGAACACTTATTCACTATTAACTACGAATTTTCCCTCAATAAATTCCTAATTTGCTGCTTATTAATAGCTAGTAAGGTAGTTGTTAAATTTAGGTATTGGGTAGGATTAGGGATGTAGAATAAGGTCATGTAGAATAAGGCATTAATGTGTGCTTAATTACTACTAATAAATGGCTAATATTCTAGTAATATGCATGCTAATTAGCAACTAGTTAAGAGACCCTAAAATAAAGTGTTACCAATATTACAAATTCAATTCAAGTATATTTGTATAGCGATTTTCACGATGCAAATCGTTGCAAAGCAGCTTTACAGAAAATTAAAGTTTCTACATTATATTTAGTAATATAGTAAAAATATATAGTCTTTTTTTTATTTTTTACGAAGATGAACGAAAGTCTTATGGGTTTGAAACAACACAAGGGTGAGTATGATGATATAATTGCCATTTTGGGGTGAACTATCCCTTCAGGAGGTGGGTGAGCTGGTCAACTGTTCCCAGTCGTATTGAGGAACATACCAGCTTAACCAGCTTCCCACCATCATAGCAGAGGTCATCCGCCAGCCTTTATGCAGCTATTGCAGTCTGATTGGTTCTCTGATGCTCACCGGATGTCGTTCAGAGAGCTGTCTCTGTAGCTCCTGCAGTCTGCTCAGCTAGCCAGAATTCCTCCTAGCACTTTAATCAACCTCCCAATCATCTGAGCTCAGAGACACAAACACACTCACGCTGCTCATTCATCCTCCTCTTCTTTATCCCAGCATGATTGTTGTTTTATGCCTCATTAACTTTGATTCTAATATGAGTCTGCTTGTGTTCATGGTGTCATTACTCTGATCTGGTTAAACAGATGGCTTGTTCTACCTTTAGTCCTCTTAATATATGGCTTCAAATATTGTATACTGTTTATTGTATATGCACATTCATACAGTTCAACTAATGAATTATATTATTTGATGAAAGGATTTGTTTATTCCAATTAATGAACATTTGTTTAACAATTATTAATTGTTTATTATATTTATTGAACATAGGTATGTTTTATCATGTTGTTGACAGGATTATATAAAAATAGAAAGCCACATTAGGAAATGCATTACCGTTATTTTGTCAAACACTCCCAGAAACAAAAAGGCACAAAAGCTGTCACTGGAGCTGTATCTTTTAAAAAGGTACAACTTTGTACCTAAAGGATCCATACTGGTACCTTAAAGGTATATTTTGGTACCTAAAAGGTGCTCAAATTGTACCTTTTGAAAAAGTGCTGCCCCAGTGACAGCTTTTGCACCTTTTGCTGTAGGTTAGGTCAAATAAGGGCCTTGTGCCTAAAGGTGTCACATTTACTGTTACAAATCCAGCCATTTCAGTAGAAAAAGGGCGAGCAAATTCACTCATGTTAGCTGAGCTTCACACATCACTACACTATTGACAATGGACATTGTACCTTTTAGCATGCAAAATTACGCCTAAATTTTACTAATGTGACCTCACTTTAAAAACGTGATCTCTCAGGTTTCCTCATCTCTGGTAAAATCTCTGTAGTGCACATCTGCCAGTGATTTATTGCTTTATTTAAATACCCTGATGTTGGATTCTCACTAGTTTATATGACAGCTTGCTCATAGGTCATGTTTGTTTATTGCTCCCGCCTTCACATGTAACGATGCTCTCCGATCTCACGTTTTCCAGAATGCATATGTGAACATAAACCGCATCATGTCGGTGGCATCGCGGCTGTCGGAGGCGGGTCACTACGCATCTCAGCAGATCAAACAGATCAGCACACAGCTCGATCAGGAGTGGAAGAGCTTCGCCGCCGCTCTCGATGAACGCAGCACCATCCTCGCCATGTCTGCTGTCTTCCATCAGAAATCCGAGCAGGTGCCTGATTTCTTATTTATCATCTGTGTTTCTCATCTGTAGCTCTCAGAACAGGCAAATGCTAAAACTATGGTGGCAGTGGTGTAATAGTTTCTAATGGTCTGTGTTTGTGCAGTTTCTGTCTGGTGTGGACGCGTGGTGTAAGATGTGCAGTGAGGGTGGGCTGCCGTCAGAGATGCAGGATCTGGAATTGGCCATTCATCACCATCAGACGCTTTATGAACAGGTCTCTCAAGCTTATACAGAGGTGAGAACTCAACTCTGTACGATATCCTGTATTTGAATTTATGAACAGACTTTAGCTAAACTAATCTAAAAAAGATAATATTTCACTTCACCAGGAGCCATGTGTGCTGGCACAATCATCAATGTACACCCTTATTTTTGATAGTTTTCTCACCAATCACTCAGGTGTGGGTCATGTCTAAAACTGTTCAGTCTCTGTGCTTATGTTACATAATCAGCATTCTACAGCTGTACTAATGTTGTTTGAACTAAAATAAATTAGTGAACCAGTCCTAATTAATCTGAAGACATAACAGGAAAACAATGCCACGATGTTGTTGTACTGCATGAGTTCACAGACCTCCACCCTTCATACTCAGACACCAGTGTTTTTATGTGTCCTGTGTATGATTGAATATTCATCCATGTGTTTCCAAGTCCTTGATCATTTACCCATGACTCTGTTTAAAGATCTGACATTAGAGAATGTGGCTCTGTTGTAGATCTCGTTTAAAACATAGAATCATTCACTGTCACGTTGTCATGTTGACCTCAGTACACAATACAATATCAAATATAAAATATTTTTTGCATTCAAACATTTTAAAATGAAAACTGGTACAGTTTCTGTTTGGTCAAAATGTTTTAGTGAACACCGTTTTAAACCACTTCATATAAAGACACTACAATTCAATGTTTGGGGTCAGTAAGATTTTTCAAAATGTTTTTAAAACAGGCCTCTTATGCTCACCAAAGCTGCATTTATTTGCACAACAATACATTAAAATACTGTGAAATGTTTTTACAATTCAAGATTTTGTGGAAATCATGATTCAGTTTTCAGGATTCTTTGAAGATTAGATTTTAAAAAAAAGTATTTGAAATAGAAATATTCTGTAACATTTTGATTGTCTTTACCATCACTTTTGCTCAAATTAATGCATCCCTGTTGATTAATAGTTCTCATTTCGTTCTCTCTCTGCAGGTGAGTCAGGATGGTAAGGCTTTGCTGGACGTTCTTCAGCGGCCGTTGAGTCCCGGTAACTCAGAGTCTCTGACTGCATCAGCTAACTACTCTAAAGCCGTGCACTGTATTCTGGATGTGGTCCATGAGGTCCTGCATCACCAAAGACGTCTGGAGAGCATCTGGCAGCACCGTAAAGTCCGTCTGCATCAGAGACTGCAGCTCTGTGTCTTCCAGCAAGACGTCCAGCAGGTAGATGAATGCTCACATGTCTACACTCTCGCAGACACTCTCACTAAGTTGCCTACTTAGATAGCAGTTTTGCAATGCAATGTATGGCAAACACCAAGCTAAATAAACATGGTAAAATACTGTGATATATCTAAGTACCATGTTATTACCATATGATGTCATAATTTTACCATGGTACCACATCAGTACTAGTAAATAAATCATTTTCATGTTTTTTCTTAGATGTGCTGCAATTCATCCATAATTTAAAGTGCAGGATGCTTGAAAGAGAAAATTTGTCAACAGTTCACCATAAAGTCAGAGTTGTACAGTTTTATACACAGTGTGTATTTTTTCTTCGAGTATTTTCAGTGTTGGATATTTGCCCAGAAGAGCAGTTAATATCTCTCCATTAGCCTCTTTCAGCGTGCCTGTGGCAGCTCTGGGCCTGGATTCAGCTCAGGCTTTATCAGGCCGGGGTCAGTCCTGCAGACAAGCCAATAGACCTGGCCAAATCAAGATCTGAACCAGAACCAAAGAGCTAAAGAGCTATGAGGCCAAACCCAGGCCAAACGGGGGCCAGATTCAGGCCAAACACAGGGCAGAGAGCAGCACAGATGACACTCTTCATTACGCTGAACAGTAAAACGGACCGTATTGGTTGTTTTTAATCCTCTCTATTCTCTCTTCTGAACCTTATGACTCCAAAGTGATAAACTATGTGCACTTGTAGTGTACCTCAAATCTTAAAAGTATATATTTGAAAAAAAAAAACTGTACTTGCAGATAATAATCTTAATATAAAAAAATAACACTTTAATTAGGTGTAATTAAAGAGAGCACACATTCATGACTGTTTCTTAACATTTTTCAACACGCACTTTGTAATAATCTCAAATTAAAAGTTTTACTTTAAAGTACATTTTCATTATGTTTTAATAATATTTTGTTGTGCTTTAAAGAATCACTTATTTTGATTCGGTAATACCTTGAAAGGAAATATATCTCAAATGTACTAAAGTGCAAGTTTATCTTTACCGCGGTTCCGGTCCTGCTATTGCTGAGGCACAGCGGTGAATGAGATCTTGGGGATCGCAAATGGATCTGGCAGAGGGGTTAGAGACTGGCATGGCCTTTTCTCTGCCTTCACCTATTAGATCCACTGCTCCTTCTCTGGGCTCAGAAGCCCGCACTGCGGTTTCTTCCCCCCAGAGGGAGGGCACTATGCTTCGCCTCTCTTCCTCTGAGGAGGTTGATGTGGCGAGCATGGAACAGAGTGAGACTGAGGACTCATCACCTGAGTGTGTGTTCAGTATGAGGAGCTGCTGGAGGTGGTGACTCGTGCTGTTGATAGGCTAAAGATAGAGTGGCCAGCTGAACAGCAGGAAATTCGTTCTAAAAGTAAACTGGATGAGCGTTTCCTGTGCTCCAAGTCACCTCCTCCACGCCGGAGCCTTATCTTCTTCCCTGACCTTCACTCGTCTACATCATGGGAAAGGCTGTATTCAGTTCATCTTTTCAGCCCCAATGTATCAAATTACTCCAACATTTTAGGGCTGAAAGACAACGGCTATGGGATGATACCACGGGTTGAACAGACACTGGCCAGCTATCTTTCCCTGAAAGCGGCATCATCCCTGAAGGTTCCAGTGCTATCCAAGCCCTTAAGATCCACTTTGGCTTTGGTGGGTAAGGCTTACATGGCGGCCGGTTAGGCTGGCCCTCGCCTGCACACTATGGCAGTCTTGCAGGCATACCAGGCTGACCTGTTAATGGACCTGGGCAGCGAGGACGGCTCAGAGGATATACAAGAACTCCGCTAGGCCACAGATCTGTCCCTCAGAGCCACCATGGAAACGGTCAGAGATATCGGCCGTTCCATGGTAGCCTTGGTGGCCACTGAGAGACACTTGTGGTTGAACCTGTCCGACATTAAAGAGAAGGACAGGTTCTTCCTCCTGGAAGTCTCTTCGGGCCTTTTCGGCGATGCAGTGAGCTCTGTTGTCAAGAGGTTCCAGGAGTCTAGAAGGCAGCCATCGGGAAGCTCCTCATACAGGGTGTAGCAGAAAAGGAGCGTCGCTTCTGTGTCCCCCTCAAAAAAATCAGGGAACGGAATGGCGCTCTCAGCCAAAGCCTTCTAGAGAGAAGATGGATCTGAGGACTGTCATTCTCTCTAGGAAGGCTTCGGTGAAGAGGTCCTGACACTCAAGGCTCCAGGCTTCTTAGGACAGGCTCCTCTAGGGAAGAGAGGAGGTTATCTCATCATATGGTGCCCATCTCTCCTCAGTGTCCTCAATGCAGTCAGATCGGATGGTCCCTGCCGGGTTTCCGCTTCAGGGCACAAAGTTGGCCTCTCATATTACACCAGAAACCAGTCTCGAGAGGTGTCACTTACACCAAGTGTGTGGATGCAGCTCTGGCTCCTCTCCTAGAATCCAGGGCATCCGCATTCTAAACTATTTCGACGATTGGATGATTCTGGCTCAATCAGAGCATGTGGAGGTTCGGCATCGAGATGTCGTCCTCACTCATATGACAGAGCTGGAGTTAAGGCTAAAAGCTAAGAAGAGTGTGCTTTCTCCAGTTCAGAGGACCATTTATCTTGGCATGGTGTGGGATACGACAACGATGCTGGCACGTTTGTCTCCTGCTCGTACAGTGAACAGTATGTTCAGAAATGAACAGTATCAGACTAGGCCAGTCACTCACTGTGAAACAGTTTCAGAGGCTAGTGGGTCTGATGGCAGCTGCATCCAGCATCATTCCTTTTGGCCTGCTGTACATGAGACCCTTGCATTGGTGGCTCAGGACCAAATGGTTTTACGAGAGGGGCAACCCATTTCGCTTGATCAAGGTCACGCGTCGATGCCTTTGTGCCTTAATCATGTGGAAGAAGCCTTGGTTCCTGTCTCAAGGTCCCGTGCTGGGAGCTCTTTGTCGTCATGCAACGCTTATGACAGATGCTTCCCTCACGGGCTGGGGAGCAGTCATGAGTGGCGGCTCTGCCCAAAGTCTGTGGGAAGGTCACCATTTCATGTGGCACTTAAATCAGAGGTAGTTGGTAATAGTGATGTCAAATTTATTGTATTTCAGGTGATGGACTGTGTTTCAGTTCTGTTGATGCACTGCTTTGTAGATTTATCAAGGAAATAATTTAATTTACCTTGTTTAAAGTTGATCTGACGTGATGATTGGTTAAAGCATCACTCACAGATTTTCTGATATTAAAGTTGATCTCTGATTGGTGCAGTTGGATTTCACCCTTCAAATGCCGATCAGGTGGAACATGCTAAACACTTTAAACACAAACATATGGCTCTGATAAACCTGGATCATCGATTTTAATGAGATATCAACATACTGGATGTTTTCTGAGAGACAGATTGTTATTATTACCCATATTTGGGGATGTTAGTTTGCCTCACCCTGAAATGTTTGCAATTCTTAAGTAATGGAGAGTGACCAAATGTCTTCAAGTGTGTAGTTAAATACAAGTAATGAGTAGGTTGAGTTTAGAGTAAATGAACAAACCTCCCACACTCCTACACATGCAAGTCCTGTTTGTGTTTAAATGCTACAAGTTAAAGGAATAGTTCACCACAAATGAGAACATGCTTCCTGAAAATGTCGTTTTTGGAGGTGGACAGTCAACATTGTGCTAAACAACAGTTTTTCTATTCCACATAAGAGAAATGCTAATTTCTGGATGAGCTGATTTCTTAAAAACTCTCTTGTGCCTGTCTGCATTAAACACGCTGTTCCTAGAGCTCTTCATATGATCCGTGCCTCAATCTGTGGCAGTCAGACGCCTGTCTTGATAAGATCAGAGCGAGTCTGCTGTGTTTTCTCTGCTTTTTGTCTGGGGCTAGTGGTGAACTGGTTGGGGTTAGCAGTGAGTCATGGGGTTATCAGCAGAGCACACAAGTGCTCTTGACTCGGTTACCTGGGAAACCATGATAACTGGAGTAAATGAGGGTCATAGTGGGACAGTCTGTGAGAGACTGACTGCTTCACACCCATGAGATTCCCATTCCATGCACTTAAGAGTTCTCTATCAGTCTGACATTATACATCTGAGGGTTTTTTTTACACATACTTTAGTTTTCCTGTGTTTTTATGGTAAAGGTCACAGTGGTTCCTTGACATTTATTTTAGACCAATGTGTGAGACAAGTTTCTTTGTAAAATGTCATCATTTAATTGCAATTATCATGGCAGTCCCCATGGTAACTGATGTGGCATGTGTGTCCAATCTATTAATCCTAAATAAATAAATAAATAAATAATCAGTATATATACAGTGGGGCAAAAAAGTATTTAGTCAGCCACCAATTGTGCAAGTTCTCCCACTTAAAAAGATGAGAGAGGCCTGTATTGCTACAAATCTGAAATTGCTAATATAATATATTCTTATTACATTTTTGTGATTCTTTTTATTGTTATTTGTTTTTAAATGTGATCTATGTAATTTCAAAAATAGTAAAATATATATCATATTTTATGGCACAATAAAGTGATTTCTTTTTCACAAAGTATAAGGGAAATATTACTTTATTTTTAACTTGACATTTACACCACTTGACATTTTTATAGTCATTAAATTTTAAGAACTTGGCACATGCATTTTATATGAAAGTTTGTTTCCGTCCTGGAATAGAAAAATATAAAGTACTGTAACTTTTTATCTCACAATCTGAGTTTATATCTCACAAATCTTACTATTGGGAGATATAAACTTGCAATTGTGAGAAAAAAAGTCAGAAGAGTTAAAGGTTGCAGTTACCTTTTTATTTGTTTTATTTCATTTTTGTATTTTGTTATTTTAATATTTCATTTTTTTTATTTTTGTGGTGAAAATAAGCTTCCATAATTGTAAACTTTTTTTTTTTGCAAAGCTTTTTCCTTATCATCACCTCATATATCTTTATTTGTCATTACAGCCTAAAACAGGAGAAACTGTAATAGCAGTTCTGAATGTTTACAAAATACTCCAGCCTGTTCAGTTTATTATGTCATTTCCTTGATTATTTCTTGTACTTGATTATTATCATAAGTTTGATTTGCTTTATGTAAACATCCATTTCAAAGCATAATCAATAGTTATGAACACAGCATCAACCATCATGCAAGTCACAATGACTGATAGTCGAACACAAATGCCTGATTGTTTTTGAATTATAAGTTGATTTATTTGGCCAAACAAGTGTTTGGACTGATTTATGTAATGGGTGCCATCTGTGAACTGCAGAACGTTGCCTTAAGCAGCCATATCCTGTGATGGACTCGTCACGCAGGACTATATTTATCTCATCAGCCTCTGTTAATGTGCGTGTGAAAGTAGAAGCTGTTTTTAGAACATGCACTGGATGCTTTAATCAATATAGCAGAAACAAGAACTCCCTGACGCAATTGTTTGCATGTTTGATTATCACTTGCAAACTCGCAAGTGTAGTAGAAGAACCACAGATACCATGACTGTAACTAGGAAAAAAAAGAGGTCAGATGCTTGGTGTTTGTGTAACGGAAGAGGTCTGACGCAACAGGTTAGTATATATAAAACTGATTTATTCGGTCACAGAGAGTACAGGGATAGGGTCCAGAGGATGGGATGGTGAATGAGTCGTTCGTGGAATAGTTCAAAGGATATGATGCGTGGGGGAATCCGAGTCCTTTGGCTTTACAGGAGC
>NW_015505279.1:1619342-1657436 GCF_001515645.1 Sinocyclocheilus grahami | reverse complement strand
CATTAAGGCGGGGTCCAATATATCGGTCCTAGGTACCCATGAACGTTCCTCGGGTCCATATCCTTCCCAGTCCACGAGGTACTCCAGCTGACCACCACGGCGCCGGGACTGCAGAATTTCCTTCACTTGGTAGACTGACCCCTCATCTAGGATCAAGGGAAGAGGGGGTTCCTCCGTCTAGCCAGGCTCTATGGGGAGATAGACAGGGTCATGGTGAGGAATGTGGGATGAATTCGATACTGTGAGGGGAGTTGGAGTTTGAAGGTGACCGGGTTTACTTGTTCCAGGATGGTGAAGGGGCCAACAAATCTGGGACTAAGCTTCCTACAGGGCAGGCGCAGTCTGATGTCCCGAGTTGACAACCATACATTCTGACCTGGCTGATAAGTAGGTGTTTCGGCTCTTCGAAGGTCCGCGGCCGTCTTCTGCCTGCGCACTGCCTGTTGGAAATGGTGGTGAGCAGCGTCCCAGACCCTCTCGCTTTCCCGGAACCAGTAGTCAACCGCCGGAACATCAGAAGGTTCCCCAGACCAGGAGAACAGTGGAGGCTGGAACCCGAGCACGCACTGGAAGGGAGTGAGACCAGTAGAAGGCTGTCGCAGGGAATTCTGGGCGTACTCGGCCCAGCCCAGGAACTGGTTCCAGGAATCCTGGTGGCCATGGCAGAAGGTTCATAGGAATCGCCCCACCTCTTGAATGAGAGGCTTACGGTCACACGATGTCTTCGGGAATGCCATAATAGCGGAAGACCTAGTTAAAGAGAAGCTCCGCCGTTTCCAGTGCAGTGGGGAGACCTCTGAGGGGCAGAAGGCGACATGACTTTGAGAAACGATCAACTATTACCAGGATGCATGTGTTACCTTCAGAGGGTGGCAGGTCCGTGACAAAGTCTACTCCTAGGTGTGACCAGGGGCGATTTGGCACTGGTAGAGGGAAGAGTTTGCCCGATGGTAAGTGGCGTGGGCTTTTGGATATAGCACAGTCTGGACATCCTTGCACGAACCTTCTCACGTCCCTTGCCATATTGGGCCACCAGAAGTGCTCTCGTAGCAGCAAGAGGGTGTTGTTGGCCCCTGGATGGCCAGTGCCTTGGGAGGAGTGAGCAGAGTGAATCAGTGGGGTGCGTTGGGTTCGTGGTACATACTGGCATCCAGGAGGACAGCCCGGTGGATTGTTGGGAGCCGTGTTTGAGGCCACTGAAGGGGCACTCCATTCAGTCGGACTGATGATCATACTTGGTGGGAAACCTTCCGTTTCTTCTGGACCTTCCACAGGACTATGAATGCTTGACAAGGCGTCTGCCTTGATGTTTTTGGGACCCGGGCGATATGAAATGGTAAAGCTGAACCTGGTAAAGAATAACGCCCAACGTACCCCTTCCAGCCAATGCCTCCACTCCTCTAAGGCCAGCTTGATGGCCAGTAGTTCCCTGTTGCCGATGTCATAATTAACTTCCGCCGGGCTGAGCTTCCTCGAGAAGAAGGCACATGGGTGGAGTCGGGCTGGGTTCCCCTGCTGCTGGGATAACACTGCCCCCACTCCAGTAGTGGAGGCGACGACTTCCACGACGAATGGGAGGTCGGGATTTCGATGGACTAGGAGTGGGGCGCTAGTGAAGGCTCTCTTGAGGGAGGCGACAGTACAGGACAGAGACTTGGGTCCTGCTGTAGTTTAGAATGAAGCGACGGTAGAAGTTGGCAAATCCGAGGAATCGTTGGAGCTCCTTGATAGTAGTGGGTTCTGGCCAGGAGGTTATGGCTTCCACCTTCCCCTCGTCCATCTGGATACCAGTCCGATCAATGTTATATCCCAGGAATTGTACCGTGGGTTGGTGGAAGGTGCACTTTTCCGCCTTGAGGAATAGGTGATGTTCTCTCAGGCGTTGGTGGACCTCCGCAACGTGCTGGCGATGTTCGACCTGGCTCCGGGAGTAGATGAGGATGTCATCTATGTAGACAATACGAATCGATGGAGAAACTCCCGGAGCACCTCATGCATGAAGTCCTGGAATACGGAGGGGGCGTTGGCAAGTCCATAGGGCATGACCAGGTACTCGTAGTGGCCAGTAGGAGTTACAAATGCAGTCTTCTATTCATCCCCCTCACGTATCCGGATGAGGTTGTAGGCACTGCGGAGGTCCAACTTGGTAAAGAGGGTAGCCCCCCAGAGATGTTTGAGGGCATTAGGGGCAAGGGGAAGAGGATATCGGAAATTGATGGTTATGTTATTTAGTGCTCAGTAATCTATACAGGGCCTCAAGCCTCCGTCCTTCTTGGCCACAAAGAAGAAGCTTGATGCAGCAGGGGAGGTAGATGGATGGATGTAACCTTGACCCAGCGACTCCTTGATGTAGTCCTCCATGGCCTTCTTTTCGGGAAGCGACAGAGAATAGATCTTTCCCCGAGGCACTGGCTCACCCGGAATGAGATCGATGGCGCAGTCCCATGACCGGTGTGGTGGTAAGCGGGAGGCCTGTTTCGGGCCGAACACGTCGCTAAAGGGGGCATAGCAGGCTGGAATGTATATGGATTGCTTCTCGACGGGACTCTCAATGGAGGTGGAATTCACAGGGAGGACTTCTGGGAGTTTCTTAGAAGGTGATGGAGTCACGGGGAAGCAGTCTGGGAAGCAATCCTTTCCCCACCTCAGGACTTCTCCCGTCTTCCAGGACAGAATGGAATTGTGCTTTACCAACCACGGGATATGATGCGTGGGGGAATCCGAGTCCTTTGGCTTTACAGGAGCAGGGATGCAGGCCGGAGGAGACGAGGAGACACTAGGAGGAGTCACTCTTCGTCTGGGCCTACTTCACTCTGAAGACACCTCATCAACCAGCCTGTTACAGTTTGTTTCTAAAATTAAATAAATTAAACCACAGATTCAGATTGGTTCAGTATCCATGTGATGTTGTGCACCTGGATACACACCTGCATTAAAGAAAAATCACATATGAGATTGATTTAATGTTTCTCCCTAAGTAGCAATGAGAACAAATAGAGAAAAAGATTTTTCTCCTGGCGAAAATAGCCCAGTAACCGTGTCTTCTCTAGAGTTCAGGAAAATATTTATACAGTAAAGTGTATGTTTTTAGATGATATAACTCTTTAAAGAGGTTTCAAAAGTACCTAATATAGCATCACACCACAACCAGACTTTATATTTCAGTTAGGGGTAGGGTTAGGTTTACAGTTTAAATTTATATATATATATAATATTGTATATATGTGTGTTTGTGAGTGTGTGTACCTACTTAACCATATTTTGGGGACAAATGTGTACCAAAGAGTGAGCTAAACCTGACAAAATATCCAAAAACCTCCCTTTGGGGATGTCCTCATTTGTAAAACTGGTATAAAAATAAAGTAAACAAAGTTTTTTTTTAATTGAAAAAAACGCAGAAAGTTTTCTGTGAGGGGTAGGTTTAGGTGTAGGGTTGCTGTAGGGCGATAGAAAATACAGTTTGTACAGAATAAAAACCATTGCGCCTGTGGAATGTCCCCATTTAGATATCTAAGTAAACGTGTGTGTGTGTGTTTATGTTTACTAAATAACTGGCTTTCACATCAATTGAATAAACTAATGAAAACAGAAGCTCACTTTATAGACTCTCTTTCAGCTCTGTGTTGTGATTGTTATTTTTTTCCATGCACTGAATGGATTGTGTGTGTTTGTATGTTGCAGGTGATTGACTGGATAGAGAATCATGGAGAGGCGTTCCTCAGTAAACACACAGGTGTGGGCAAATCCCTGCACAGAGCCAGAGCCCTGCAGAAACGCCATGATGACTTTGAGGAGGTGGCACAGGTGAGACAACAGCCGCATCGGATCAGATTCCTCCAAACCAGATCTAGTCAAGGCACTCATGCACTGCCAGTCAGACTAATACACATCATTCTTATCTAAACCTTATTCTTATCTAAACCGCTTATTTTCAGATCGAGCCATTCAGTTAGATCCACCCAAAAACACCCAAATGAACAGTTTCTCAGGAAATGTGTTCAGTACCAGTATCAGGTTCAGTACCACAGCAACACATCCAATAAACAGGTTTAAAAAAGGATCTTCAAAATGTTTCATTGTCAATAGTAGCGATGCACCGAAATTGATTTTTTAACTTAACAGAAACACAGAAACGGAAAGTTTTAGTTTATCAAAAAAATAAATAATAATTGCACATAATGCAGTTTTTGGTCACATTTTAGTTTTGGGACCAGTTCTCACTATTAATTAACTATTAACTGTGACATTTGCCTCAATAAACTTCTAATTTGCTGCTTATTAATAGTTAATAAGGCAGTTGGTATGGTGTGGAGTAGGATTAAGGGATCTAGAACAGGGGTGTCCAAACTCGGTCCTGGAGGGCCTAAAAAAGTTTAGCTCCAACCCCAATTAAACACACCTGAACCATTTGAGTATAAAGCGATTCAAATGTCTCAATGTTATAGTTCATCCTAAGTACTTGTAAGTAACTTAGACACAAAAATGAGGATGTAAGTGTGAAAATTCACAGTAGATATATTTTGTTGTTGTAAACTCATCTTAAGAGAGAGTTGTGTGGTAATATTGGTCTTTTTTTGGGGGTTTGGCAGAGAGATGTGTCTTTTCAGGCTGTGGTTTCTACATTGCACACAAGACAAAGGCCAAGTAAACATTGAATGCTGATTTTATTGGAGAACCGCCACATACCTCCCTCATACTGCATTGTTGAACAAAAAAGCAATTGGACTACTGGACTGTATATGTTGAGTCTCCTTTTTGATGGCAAATATAGCAGCTTCAATGCATTAGGTGCATATTCTACACTGTTACAGTATATATGTTTAGTCCACTTATAATATTAGTCAAGGTTGCTAGCCCTAAAAATAGCCGTAATTCAGTTATTCATTATTTTGCACCACTCACTGACCCTAAGAATTAAAAATGCCATTTTTGCTGCTGTAACATTATGACTTCTGTCTGTAAATAATCTTTATTATGATTGGATAACCTCTGTGTTCCAGTGTCGTTTGTACTGTTTTGCAACAGTTGAGTTCCCAAAGTCACTATAAGACATTAAGTGATGAAATACACTACCGTTCAAAAGTTAAGTTTGAGGTCAGTGAGTTTATTTATTTATTTTATAAAAAACATTTATTCAGTAAGGATGCATTAAATTGATCAGAAGTGACAGTGCAGACATTTGTAGTGTTACAAAAGATTTCATAACATTGATAATAATCAGAAATGTTTCTTGAGCAGTAAATCAGCATATTAGAATGATTTCTGAAGGATCATGTGACACTGAAGACTGGAGTAATGATGCTGAAAATGCAGCATTTTTGTTTTATTCTATAAACTACTGACAACATTTCTCCCAAATTTCAAATCAACATATTGTCATTTAGAGCATTTATTTGTAGAAAATGACAACTGGTCTCAAAATAGCAAAAAAGATGCAGCGTTTTCAGATCTCAAATAATGCAAAGAAAACAAGTTTGTATTCATTTCTAAACAACACAATACTAATGTTTTAACTTAGGAGTTCAGATATCAATAGTTGGTGGAATAACCTTGATTTTCAGGCAGCTTTTCAAGTGCCATTTACATTTTCTGCAGAAAATGTTAGAATCTAACTACTCAGTGCTGTCATGTAAAAACTAGACAAATTTGAATTGAATGCACACTTCTTGTCATCTTAAATAAGATTAGATCCTGCTGAACTGATATTTTTAAACAAAGTGCTGTTAAATACATTGCAGAGTATTAATCTGACAGCACACAGAGGAGATGGAGATCACTGGACACTAAGCCCTGCCTCTCACATCCACATAATTCCCCTGAGATGAATAATCCATAATATCACAGATGACAGATCGTGAGTCTCAGTGTCATGAGAAGGGCCCGAGACAATCGGACTCCGTCTAAATAATTGTTTTGGCTCAGCCATTATTGGTAACCAGCGAGACATATGCAGCTTTTGTTATTCTGACTTATCAGACATATAATATCCAAGAATAGATTGATGAAGATTAAGAGATGAGACTGAAAACACCTTTAGGCCACATGCTGATTGAGTGATGGATTCATGTCTCATATATGTACGTGTGTGTGATCAAGAAAAATCAGGAATGCAGCATATATAATAGATTTTTAGTGCTGCTAACCTCAAACTAATCCCTAATGCATTTTAAAGCAGTCATATTTCCAACCTGGTCTCATGGCATATTTCACGATGTGGTGAAAGCAATCCGCTAGTTCTCAGGGTTTCTACTGTAATAACATTAGACAAGTTTATGGATTACTGTATGTACAGGAAGCAAAGGAAAAATAAAGATGCACTTCATCAGTCAAATGATCAAATCAAAGAAGCCGCAGAAAGAAGATAATATTGATAAAGGATTGTATGTACAGTAACATTAACAGAAAAAATAAAAAAAAATGCTATATAGCTGAGATCCTGATCTCAAAGTCTGTGTGTACTTTTTTATTAGCATGAATAAATATTGAGATTTGAAGTATATAGATTTAAATATTTATTTCACTTTTTCCATTCAAATTAGCTTTAACTGCACTAAGAGAGAGAGAGAGAAAACTGGTGTAGGATTTACTTTGAATCAGTTTTCACTTTTCAGAAATTGCTAGTAAATTTCACAAACAATTACAAACTGCAATGACATTGAATTAAATGTTTTTTCTTCTTTTTTTAATTAGATAGGCTAACAGATGCTCCAATAATCTTTGTTTTATTTACAACTTATTTACAAAATCAGTGTTTAGAACTTCTAGAATTGGGAACCCTATTGTTGGTTATTTATAATAACCATCATTTAGATGGTTATCATCATCTGTATAAATAGGAATTTGTATGAAATTATCAAAGTATCCTGACACTCTTACCTATTTAAAGTGTACATTAGCTAATAATCTGTTTAGAAATGTATAACAGTTGTCACAAATCATGATGTACTGCAGTAGTATAAAATCCAAGGAGCAAGACGAAGAGTAAAAGCTTTAATCCACACAGAGAAACAAACTACACACATTTAACACTGACGACACAGAACAAAGAACAGAAAGAAATGAGAGCTTAAATATACTAGGGAAGCTCATCAACAGAAGAGAGAACAGGTGACATCTAATTAACATCCATGGAAACAAACAAATGGCGGGAAAACTGGGAACAAAATCTAACACAGGAACCAAAGAATACTAGAACTAAACCAAAACCAAATACATTTTTTAACACCTTCATCGAACACGTAGCTGTGAGACGGGACTACAGGTGCCATATTAAGCATTAGGATTTTTCCCATTATTATTTTAAAGGGGTGGTTGATTGCGATTTCACTTTTTTAACGTTAGTTAGTGTGTAATGCTGCTGTTTGAGCATAAACGATATCTGCAAAGTTACGAAGCTGAAAGTTAAATGCAAACGGAGATATCTTCTTTTAAAATTCTGTCGGTTTAATGCCTACAAAAACGGCTGGTAGGGACTACAACAAGTTACTTCCTGGGTACGTGACATCACAAACCCAGATAAACCCCGCCATCGGGAAAAGGCAGCAAAGGGGGCAACAGGATCTGGCTGCAGACTTGCACTCTCAGACACTTGCGCTTCCGCAATTGACGTCACTTGCAGTCTTTATTTTTTATTTTGTTCTATTTATTGATTTTTTTTTATCTCTCAGCATTTTACAACAGTAGCCAGGTGGTGAAGATGAGAAAAAATTAACTAAATTACAATGTCACTTGCAATCGCCACTTGCGCTCTCCGCTACCTGCGACGTCACTTGCAATTGACACAAATCGTGCGTGTTGCCAATGGAGACAAGACGCTGTGATGGTGATTTAATGATTAAAACTAATTTAGTACAATAACATACATGGTCCTGCAAGAAAAAGACAAGACCCGCAAATCCGTGGCCACAGAACAGCAGAATATGAACACAATGCACAAAGTCTCTCGTTAAGCATTTTCCTCCCGTAGAAAAACATAAACACTTAATATGGCTTGATGTATTAAGATGCTATTAAGAACGATTCTAATGGATTCACAAGTTTCAAAATCAATGTTCTAAAGCAGCAGTTCTTAATCCTGTTCCTCGCGTCCCCCTGCTCTACACACCAAGGTTATTATAGTTTAGAATTTTTTTAATTAGTTTTATTTTAATATCGTTTTCAAATTAGCTATAAAATTCAGTTGAGTTTTTATTAGTTTCATTCATATTTTTGTTAGTTTTTATTTTGTGAACACATTTTTATTTAGTTTGTATATAGTTTAGTTTCAGTTTTAGTTTCAGTTTTAATAAAAAGTTTAGCAGAATTAACAGATCACTTCTAGAGCGCAGGCCAAAGAAAGACGTAGGCATAATATAACCTTAGTGAGGCAAACATATAGCGACACAAAATTAACGCATGCTGAGATTGATTAGATAGTAAAAGTATACAAATATACGCCAAAGAAAGCAGGCAAGCCTTTTTACTAAATGTATCTACACAAGTCGCGCTTAATGTCATATCCAATGATGTGTGTTGAGATATTTAGTATGAAAATAAATGTAGCCTGATTTGGTTATATGTATTTTCGTATTTAACCATAATCATGATATTGTAGCCTAACTGTCGTGTCTTGCTCACTTTTCCGTTAACAGCCGTGCATCAATCAAAACTGGGACTAATGAAATTCAATAATAACGGCAATCACATTTAAAAGTAAAGGCTTATATTTGAATGTTCTTTTCATTTATGAAGAATTATAAGCGTGTGTATGATGTGATTTAGCCAATGCACATTTGTTCAAAAGCCTGGCAGAGTGATCACAAGATGCTAGGCTAAAGTTTTGTGTTGTTTACAGAAAGGATGCGCGTTCTCATCTTTTTTTCTGTTAATTATCATGTTGCTGCATGTCTGTTTTTCCTCAAAGCACCAACTTAATGCCTAATGTTGGTTTGATTGCTTGTGTTACATGATCAAATAAATAATCTTGCTTATCTGATGTAATAGATTTAATGCGAGTGCAGTCTCGGGTCGTCTTTATGTCAAACGGTTCTGGTCTGGTACGGCATTAAATTAGTGCTGCTGTCAGATAATGGGTCGGGTGTTCTGTTAAGTACTGCTGGTGCAAGTTTACCAAACGGGACCCGTGCAGGCTTTAAACTGTTTTGCGTCTCTCCGTCAGATAACCTCATGTGCACGATGCGCCATTAGCCTACAGGTAGGCTATTTCCCTAAACCTCCACACAGCTCGTTTATTTTTCCAACAAAGGGTGAGAACGTAATGATTATTGATATTTTATTTCAGTTAGTTTTTCAATAACTGTGGTTAGTTTAGTTTCGTTTTAGTTTTTTCTGTTATTTTGACGTTTTTATTTTATTTCAGTTTACGAAATAGTTTTTTCATCAATCGTTTTAGTCTTAGTTTTAGTTTTAGTTTACGAAAATAACCTTGCTACACACACTCTGCATCTCTCTCTCTCTCTCTCTCTCTCTCTGTCATTCAGCTCAGCTCCAACAATGAACTATTCTAATTATACACAGATTTTCACATAGCTATGAGAAGCGTTAAACATGGAGCGTGCAGTTGCAGTACTGTATTATAGCTTTAATCAGGATAAAACCGTATTTTTAAAAGCTAACATAAGCAGTAGCATTTACAAATAACATCATATCTAAACGTATGAGACAACAACGAACAAAAAACATGGGCCTACCATTAAAAGCCGTGCTTGCACAGGTTCTGCACGATCCTCTTCAATAATATCCTTTGCTTCTCAATCGGGCTCAAACTGATAAGCGATATTAACGATGCCGTTGTTTACAATACAACCGGAGCACATGCCGCTGAGGTGAGGGGCGGGACATTTAGACACGCACTAGAGGCGGTTTAGCCAATCTGGGCTAGCTAACCAATCAGAGCCCATCACCTATTTCTGAGGGCGGGGCTTCATAAAAGCAGGAAATGATCAGCGCGTTTCTCAGAGAAGGGACTGAGGGTGTGGAATAAATGTAAATTATGTGAAAAATAATGTGTTTTTTTTTTTTAACGAAGCATTAACGCATGTTAGACTGCACCCCATAAACACAATCAAGCCTAGAAAAAAAACAGTGAACCACCCCTTTAATATACAAGTGGACGAGTTATTTTCTTGTGGCTCTAACAAAGGTTAAATATACAGTTTAGTGGTCATGACACTGCAGATTGCTGCGTTGACCAATTACAATCAAGCATTTCAGAGAGCCTTACAATAATAATTATACAATCTTAAGTCTAAAAGTACTTTGTGTTCTCTCGAATGTTTAGTCAAATACAGTAGCTGAGCAGGTTATAAGTTGAAAGGATGAAAAAGATTAATCCTTTTGTAACTCATTGTTACCCTCATTTAATAATTTACATAATGTGATTTATCCATCTGTAGTTTAAATGCTGCAAGTTTGGTGATTATTGTCACACTATTAAGTCTGTTGACAGCTTCCTGTCTCATGGCTTTGGTCCTGATCACTGGTGTGATGATCTCCTCTATTTAACTCTTTGGGTTTAATAGTCTGATCACGTCACATCTGATGTGTGACCACGAACAACACTGACAAATCCACAGTGATCCAGAGAAATATCCTTAGTCAGGATACATAGCATATTACTTTTTTAAACACACAAAAGTGTGAAAGCATGAAGTTTATGGGCTAACAGTGTAACAGAGAGACAATAGCTCTGATCTTTTATATTAGCAGGGCTTTATGGACTAATATTTGCCAATGAAACGGATGAAATCTCTCACTAGAAATGTAATGTTGTAACTGTGTGTTTAATGAAGGATTGAAACCCTCTGGAGCTGTAAATGTGTTCTCATTCTCCACAGTCACAGCAGGTGAATACACATGTAATTATCTCATGATAATTAGCCGACCTCTCCTGACAGTACCTTGTGTCTGACAGTGAGGAACAGTGTGGACTGGGGTGAAGATGCTCCTGTCCCAGCAGCCAGTGTGCCGCTTTTCCACTGTTTTTGGCTGTGTTAAGGCCACAAGGTGATAATCCGTGATAACTGTTGGTTCTGATGGGGTTTGTGCTGATTGTAATGGGGTGATGTGTGCCAGGATGGGATAACCCACTGCATTAGTTATCAATGGACGTGTAATTTCACATGTGAGGAAAATGTTTAAGGTGATAAGAGCAAATTACGGAGACCGTAAAGGGACATGGTGGTGGAAAAAAAAAACATGGAGAATGAAAAATATTTTTCAATTTGTTCTCTCGCACGACCAGTTGAGTTCGGACAAACTCTTCCTATTTACTTTACAGCTTGCAGTGGTTCATACAGCTCTGTACGTTCACATTGAAGCGGTTCCTAGAGTTTTATTGAACTTGGACTCAAGTATAAAGAAATATAGTGAGTGCTTATAGTTCAAGGCACAGTTTTGGGACATTCTGAAACGCTTAATGTGGCTTCATGTACTAAAACAGTAACATTGGAGGACCAAATTCAGTACACACCATATTAATAATTACTATTATAACACTATTAATATGAATAACCTTATTAATAATTTTACTAATAAAATATTATTTACAGACAAGCAGAATAGGCCAGAATATGGACGCTAAAATGCACGTTAAGCATTTTCTCCCCATAGAAAACGTCTCAGGTTACGCATGTAACATGGTTCCTCAAGGCAACGAGACGCTGCGTCGGAGGATGCTTTAGGAATGCCCTTCAGTGTGACCGGCTCTGAACCATGTGTGTAATCAGTCCAATGGATGGACGAGACGTCACGGGCGGGGTGACGTAGTGACCAGGAAGCTTAAAAGCATGTGCAGTGAAACCGGCTTCAGCTTCTAGGAGTGAAGCAAGCGCTGGCAGAGATGCCGAAAGTATGGCCCCGATACGCAGTGTCTCGTTCCCTCGAGGAACCATGGTTACATGCGTAACCTGAGACGTTCCTCTTCAGGAACTCGAGCTGCGTCTGAGGACGCTTTGGGAACAAGTGTGCCCACGCTGCCAGACTTTTAAATCTTTGCCTAGTGTGGAAGCCTGCACAGCTAGGGCGAGAGAACAGAAGAGCCAGGAGTGGCTCGCATGTCTAGGCCATAGAACCTGACAAAGGTTAGGGGTGTGGACCATCCCGCAGCGTCGCAGATGTCCTGCGTCGAGACACCTGCCAGGAAGGCCTTGGAGGCTGCCACAGTTCTAGTAGAATGAGCCTTGACCCCTAAAGGCGAAGGGAGATCAGAGGACTCATAAGCGATCAAAATGGCATCTACTATCCACCGACTGAGGGTCTGTTTAGAAGCTGGAAGACCTCTCTTAGGGGGACCATAGCACACAAGCAGTTGGTCCGTCCTTCTCCACAGGGCAGCTCTGTGGACGTATGCGTCCAGTGCTACGTTCCCGGGCGGTGACTGAGAGTGGCGCTCGCGGGAGACTGCTGTGCCCTGTAACTCCGGCAGGGTTAGCAGACCGATCTCCTGAGGGCACTGAGGTGAGACGGACACCGTGCAATGCGGTGTAACCCGCTCCACCCCAGAAGGGCCTGCCCTCATGAGTCCTGGGCCAGTGGCGTCAGGACTTCTTGGCCAAGGATCTCTTAGTCTTAAGTACGGTCCGCAGATCCGGCTTAGACTTTGAGGCCCCTGACCCAGAGCTACTCACGGCCCCGACGCTGGGGAGCATGTGTGGCAACGCTGTTTTTGTGCCTCCCTGTATGAGGAGCTGGTACTCGGAGGGGGCTGCTCCCGCCCGGCAGCCCCCAGAGCTAGAGAGCGGCGAGGGAGGAACCTCTGGAACGTCGCCACCTGTTTATGAGCCTCCTGGTACCTATCGACGACGGAATTGATGGCGTCGCCGAACAGGCCAGAAGGTGCAAGGTGCCGCCACCATAGCTGCCATAGACCTGCCGATGGCAGGGGCGGTCTCCTTAGTGGCGCGGAGAGACAAATCAGCGGTCCTCCTGAGCTCGGTAAAATCCTCGGATTTTACCTACTCACCCTCATCCAGCTCTTTGAGCAGGTCGGCTTGGTACGCCTGCAGACATGCACCAGCCTGACCCGCTGCCGAGTACCCCTTGCCCACCAGCACTGATGTTGTGCGTATCGGCTTGGAGGGCAATGCCGGAGCCTTTAAAGACGACGCAGCATCAGGAGACAGATAGCTCGCAAGCGTCTGTTCTACCTGGGGCATTGTCTTATAACCACACTCACTCATCCCCGACACATTGCCGTAATAATCAGAAGCGGAGATAAAGAGGCGGGCCGCAATGCGGGCAGTCAGCTCTCTCGAGAGCCGACTCAGCATACTCCGCTCCCAGGCAGACAACGTACAAACTGAGGAACACACAGCATGAAACGCTGCCTGCCCTCGCCCTTGCTTAGGTGCTCCTTTTTGTCTTGTGCTTTTGACATTATTTGGACAAACAACACCAAATAAGACTCACAAACGAATATCAGATTGACACACACACAGAGCGCTTGCCGAATAACAAAAAGCTGACGCCGGTTTCACCGCACGTGCTTTTAAGCTTCCTGGTCGCTACGCCAACGTGGGGAATGCAAAAGTTTTGCGAGAGAGCGCGAAAGATTTGAAACATGTCCCTTTAGGGGCTCCATAGTAATTAATCCTGTCATTGATTTAATTGATTCCTTGTGAAGCATTCGATTTGTCGTGGCATCTCTAATGGGAAATTGTTGTTTCCCTGGGTTTGTTGTTTTTAATGGGACATTTAATTTCCCCTTTTTTATGCCAGAAGGCCTTAAACAGGACATGTATATGTATATGTATATGTATATGTATATGTATATGTACACTCTTCAAAAGTTTGGGGTTGGTAAGATTTTCTGGTATTTGATAACAAAAATACAGGAAACATTATGGAATTTATTGTGAAATTTACAATAGTTGTTATTCCTGTGATGTAAAGCTGAATTTTCAGCATCATTACTACAGTCTTCAGTGTCACATGATCCTTCAGAAATCATTCTAATATTCTGATTTGCTGCTCATGAAACATTTCTTGTAATTATCAATGTTGAAAATAGTTGTGCTGCTTATTTTTTATTTTTATTTTTTGTGTGGAAACTGTAGCAGTTTTGTTTTCAGGATTATTTAATGAATAGAAAATCGTTTTTGTTAGATTTGTCTTTCTGTATCAATGGAACATGATTTCTGAGTAAATTATCATTTGTATTGCTGCAAGAACTCTTGACTAACTTTATAAGTATATCTTGAACTAAGTAAATAAATAAATGAGTGCTACAAAAGTAGTGTGGTCCATTTAAATGACAAATGACAAACCATTTATCACAACACTTAGATCACTTACAATCACTTTATTTTGCTCTGGTCTAGTGTTAATAATAATAATAGCAGATGAGAACAACTGAACTAGATTACAACACTAAATTTGCAACATTGACACTGTTATTGAATTGAATTGAGCTGAATGGTGACTCTGATGCATTCTGTAGAGCTTCTTTATAGCTTAATTTAATTTGTTTTATAATTAATAATCTTTGCAACATTGACAGTTACTAAACTGAATTGAATCAACGTTGAACTAAACTGTGTGATTCTGTTGTCTTCTGTATAGGCCTGTAATTGAATTTGTTTCATAATGTATTCATTTCACAACAACGACACTGTTGTTTTCATGTTTATTACTGTGAAGATGCTTTGAAACAATCTGCACTGTGTAAAGTGCTATATAAATACATGTGACTTTACTAATATTATGTCAATTTCTAAATGTTAACATAAACGAACGCTCATTGATCGAGCTTTGCCTGGTCTTCTCTCTCCCGGATCAGAACACCTACACTAATGCAGATAAACTCCTGGAAGCGGCCGAGCAGTTGGCCCAGACGGGCGAGTGTGACCCTGAGGAGATCTATAAGGCGGCACGACACCTGGAGGTCAGGATCCAGGACTTCGTCAGGAGAGTGGAACAAAGAAAACTACTGCTGGACATGTCCGTCTCCTTCCACACGCACACTAAAGAGGTACGACTGACACACATACCTGGTGGATTACAGAGGAATGCTGGGAGGTTTTGCTGAGCAGTGCCAGATGTGCTCGAAGAACACGCTGTTTACCTTTCCAGATGCCAATCAGGCCCTTGTGTGAAATGTTAAATGCTTTTGCCATTACGTAATTCATTACGTGTTTAAGGCACGTTACTGCAGCAGTCAATAGCAGTGATTATTAGTGATTTATTATGCAGTAATGTGACATCACACTACATCCATCACCTCGTGCTCTCTGTGTTTGAGAAGGACAGAGAGTGTAAATATGTTGGAGGGTTAAGTGGCACAATCCATCTTTCTGGGGAGGTTTGGTGCTGTGCTTGTCTCATGGAGCTCAAGCGTGAGCTATAGTTTTGTTGATGTACAGTGGGGAAAAAAAGTATTTAGTCAGCCACCAATTGTGCAAGTTCTCCCACTTAAAAAGATGAGAGAGGCCTGTAATTTTCATCATAGGTATACCTCAACTATGAGAGACAAAATGAGAAAAAAAAATCCAGAAAATCACATTGTAGGATTTTTAAAGAATTTATTTGCAAATTATGGTGGAAAATAAGTATTTGGTCAATAACAAAATTTAATCTCAATACTTTGTTATATACCCTTTGTTGGCAATGACAGAGGTCAAACGTTTTCTGTAAGTCTTCACAAGGTTTTCACACACTGTTGCTGGTATTTTGGCCCATTCCTCCATGCAGATCTCCTCTAGAGCAGTAATGTTTTGGGGCTGTCGCTGGGCAACACGGATTTTCAACTCCCTCCAAAGATTTTCTATGGGGTTGAGATCTGGAGACTGGCTAGGCCACTCCAGGACCTTGAAATGCTTCCTACGAAGCCACTCCTTCATTGCCCGGGCGATGTGTTTGGGATCATTGTCATGCTGAAAGACCCAGCCACGTTTCATCTTCAATGCCCTTGCTGATGGAAGGAGGTTTTCACTCAAAATCTCACGATACATGGCGCACAATTGGTGGCTGACTAAATACTTTTTTGCCCCACTGTATGGCGATTGTAGGAATGTGGTTTTCTCACGACTGGCTCTGATGTCCTGATATCGCTCTCTCTCTCTATGGAGACTAAGATCTTGCTAAACACATCTATTTCAAGGTGACTAAAGACATGCTTTATGTACGTTTACGGTATTTGCAAAATAGGTTTTGGTGAACTTACTTATTTTGAAAGAAGTTGGTGCTCTTATTTTTCCCATCACTTTCCATTTCACAGCTGCAGTGAATGAGAGTGTGTGAGTGTGTGTGTGTGTGTGTGTGTGTGTGTTGAGAGTAAAAAGCACTACATTATGTGAGCTGAGACTAACATCAGCGGTTCTTGGCTAAAGGAGGTTCTCCTGCAGGCCAAACGTTTACAATGTTTCACACTGGCCTGGAGAGTTTCTGCACCGTCCTAATGAAAGAGGTCACAACACAGGCCCTTGAAAGTGCTCAGTTTTAGCAGCACTCCAGAAACACTTCATTTCAGTCGGAATCTGAACACACACACACACACACTTAAGGTCAGTGTCAGGTGAATGTAGCCTCTGTAAATAGTTCAGACAGAGAACAAGCTCAACAGATATATTATACACCTTCAGCAGTTATATACCTTGATAGTGCACACGTCTATTTGAAGTTTATGCTAGATAGTTTTGTTTCAGAACAAAGTATTGTAGCGAATTTAACTCATGGGGAAATATGAATAATTAACCATAACTAGTTATAATTAACTATTCATATTTTAGATCCACTGTAGATATTTAGCTGACCACTCAGGGTCAACCGTCTTGTCAATTCTAAGAACGTTAATTTCCTGGTTAAAGGAAATAACCTTCTTACTGCACAATTCTATAAGTTTGTAACGTAAATCTGCATGATTATTGACTCCGGTTATGAGTAAACAATGAACACGTCAAGTGTGATACAAATAAGGTTTTATTAACTACATAAACACTTAAACTAGTCAAACATACTACATTGTGAAATCTAGCTAACAAAATATATATTGTGTGTTGGAGTGTTCCAGACGCTACAGTATATTGACTTTTTCATCCCTTTATATATATATATATATAAAGGGATGAAAAAGTCAATATACTTTGTATATGGATGGCGTGATTGACCAATCAGAATCAAGTATTCCACAGAGCCGTGTAATAAAAGCAGATAACTCTACATTTCATGTTTTAGAGTTTAAATAAACACTTGTTTAATCTTTGTAATCTCCTCAGATGACAATGTAAATGCTTGACAAACGTTATTGTTGTGATCATAAACTATATGGATGTGATTACACGCAATACACAGAGCTTTTCCCTCACTATTGTAACGCGCTGCTTTTGCTGGGTTCCGTGAAAATGTTTCAGTTTTTATTTTCCGTTTTCGCCCTGAAGAAGATATCACAGGTTCATCGTTTGTCGAAATTATCCATCCTCGATCACTTTTAATCAGCTTTGATGAAACTCCTCTCAGCTAGCACGTCTTTTCAAAGTGAAAGTAGCCTTGTCACCTGACCTGAATACAGCGTGCTGATTCGCTAAAATGGACTTATCGGCTTCTGTTCAAAAACAGCAAGGGCGCTTGTCTCTACATTTCATGTTTTAGAGTTTAAATAAACACTTGTTTAATCTTTGTAATCTCCTCAGATGACAATGTAAATGCTTGACAAACGTTATTGTTGTGATCATAAACTATATGGATGTGATTACACGCAATACACAGAGCTTTTCCCTCACTATTGTAACGCGCTGCTTTTGCTGGGTTCCGTGAAAATGTTTCAGTTTTTATTTTCCGTTTTCGCCCTGAAGAAGATATCACAGGTTCATCAAGTTCGTCGAAATTATCCATCCTCGATCACTTTTAATCAGCTTTGATGAAACTCCTCTCAGCTAGCACGTCTTTTCAAAGTGAAAGTAGCCTTGTCACCTGACCTGAATACAGCGTGCTGATTCGCTAAAATGGACTTATCGGCTTCTGTTCAAAAACAGCAAGGGCGCTTGTCGGCTTCTGCAGTTAAAGGTGAACTCGCGATGCCTTGAAAGTGGACAAAACCATCTTTTTTGACAAAATGTGTTTTGGGTTCAGATTGTGCTATATGTGAAGAATAATGCATGGCAATCAGCTCTTTTTTTTTTTAAAGTGGCATTTATCAGTTTTTGCAAATTAACTCTTCATATATTCAGTATCTCACAGAAGTGAGTACACCCCTCACATTTTTGTAAATATTTTATTATGTCTTTTCATGTGACAACACTGAAGAAATGACACTTTGCTACAATGTAAAGTAGTGAGCGTACAGCTTGTATAACAGTGTAAATTTGCTGTCCCCTCAAAATAACTCAACACACAGCCATTAATGTCTAAACCGCTGGCCACAAAAGTGAGTACACCCCTAAGTGAAAATGTCAAAATTGGGCCCAAAGTGTCAATATTTTGTGTGGCCACCATTATTTTCCAGCACTGCCTTAACCCTCTTGGGTATGGAGTTCACCAGAGCTTCACAGGTTGCCGCTGGAGTCCTCTTCCAGATGGTAGAGACCTTGCGCTTCTCCACCTTCCATTTGAGGATGCCCCACAGATGCCCAATAAGATTTAGGTCTGGAGACATGCTTGGCCAATCCATCACCTTTAACCTCAGCTTCTTTAGCAAGGCAGTGGTCATCTTGGAGGTGTGTTTGGGGTCATTATCATGTTGGGATCATGCTCTGCTTTAGTATGTCACAGTACATGTTGGCATTCATGGTTCCCTCAATGAACTGTAGCTCCCCAGTGCCGGCAGCACTCATGCAGCCCCAGACCATGACACTCCCACCACCATGCTTGACTGTAGGCAAGACACACTTGTCTTTGTACTCCTCACCTGGTTGCCGCCACACACGCGTGACACCATCTGAACCAAATAAGTTTATCTTGGTCTCGTCAGACCACAGGACATGGTTCCAGTAATCCATGTCCTTAGTCTGCTTGTCTTCAGCAAACTATTTGCGGGCTTTCTTGTGCATAATCTTTAGAAGAGGCTTCCTTCTGGGACGACAGCCATGCAGACCAATTTGATGCAGTGTGAGGCGTATGGTCTGAGCACTGACAGGCTGACCCCCCACCCCTTCAACATCTGCAGCAATGCTGGCAGCACTCATACGTCTATTTCCCAAACACAACCTCTGGATATGACGCTGAGCACATGCACTCAACTTCTTTGGTCGACCATGGCGAGGCCTGTTCTGAGTGGAACCTGTCCTGTTAAACTGCTGTATGGTCTTGGCCACCGTGCTGCAGCTCAGTTTCAGGGTCTTGGCAATCTTCCTATAGCCTACGCCATCTTTATGTAGAGCAACAATTCTTTTTTCAGATCCTCAGAGAGTTCTTTGCCATGAGGTGCCATGTTGAATCACAGTGACCAGTATGAGCGAGTGAGAGCGATAACACCAAATTTAACACACCTGCTCCCCATTCACACCTGAGACCTTGTAACACTAATGAGTCACATGACACCGGGGAGAGAAAATGGCTAATTGGGCCCAATTTGGACATTTTCACTTAGGGGTGTACTCACTTTTGTGGCCAGCGGTTTAGACATTAATGGCTGTGTGTTGAGTTATTTTGAGGGGACAGCAAATGTACACTGTTATACAAGCCTTACACACACTACTTTACATTGTAGCAAAGTGTCATTTCTTCAGTGTTGTCACGTGAAAAGATATAATAAAAAATTTACAAAAATGTGAGGGGTGTACTCACTTTTGTGAGATACTGTATATATGAATATATAATTCATATTGTGACGATATTAACCGAAGATACAGTTATTATGGAAACCACAAAGATGGCAACATCACATTCACCACTGTGCTTTGTAACTATGTCAACAGTGTTTGAAACTAATGTAAAGAGAAATGAGCTCCTGAAGTGGCATGTAGGCCGTGTTTATTTCTGTAAGGAATATCTGTATGTTTTTGCTGCGGTTGGGTTTAATGTATCCATTGTGTTTAGCTTTATCTTAATGTGGGCGATTTTTCCTGTATTGTAAAACTTGTCGTATGTGTTACTGTTCAGAGCTCTTGTGTATGATTCATATGAATACTATTCCTGAGTGTGTCTCAAGCCCCTGTTGGGGGAATCATCTATCATGAGTATCACATCCTCCTGTAGAACTGCTCTACGCCTGCAACATGTTAAAGCTAAACATGACCAGCCTCCTCGCTGTAGATTTGGAAACGCCTTATTCATCATTACAGACTCTCGTTCTGCATCTGGCAGAACTGATGTTCCCACGCTCATGGAGAACCTGGGAATGTCAGGGATTGATTATAAATTCTTAAAATCTCATGGGAATTCTATATCATTTTTAGAAGTCTTTATCAAGTGATCACAAAGGTCATGGCAATTCATTGTTCAAAGGTGTTAACACTGTAAAAAGGGATCTGTGTTTATCAAACATGCCTGTGTGACTGATATTCTCTGGTCCTGTTCAGGAACTTCATCCACCAGCAAGATTGGCTCCGTGAGTTGTTTCTCATAAGCTAATTAATTATGCACAAAATTAATTCAAAGCATTTTTATTCCTCCACAAGGAAGAGTGAAGATGTGTTTACAGAGACTTTGAATGCAGCACAAAGATGACATAAGTTTATTTGCAGTGATTGTGGGACTCGTTGCATCAGTTTGCTGATTCTTGGTTGTCGGCACAGTTAGAAGTTAGAAAACAGGATGCACACAAATCATCATGATAACAGTTAACAACATTTTAACAGTTCTTTAATTTCATTTATGTAATATCAGACAAATTATCTCTTCTGCTCATATCTAAGGGGTGCATTCTTTCCATGTTTGCATGGTTTTTCCCATTATTTTTTATTATTTTTTATTTTTTTATGGTTGCAAACTGAAAAAAAATTACAATACACATTGCAGAAATGCATATGTTCATTTAATTGCATAGCCAAATAGCATATTGGCTATTGGACATTATTTGGAATTAAATCTAGGGATTTTAATTAATTTTTTTGCTCACCAAGGCACCATTTATTTGACTAAAAATACAGTAAAAACAGCAACATTGTGAAACATTACAATTTTAAAGAACTGTTTTCTATTTGAACATTTGTTCAAATGTAATTTATTCTTATGATGCAAAGCTGAATTTTCAGCGTCATTACTCCTTCAGATCCTTCAGAGATCATTATAATATGCTGATTTGCTGCTCAAGAAACATTAATTATCATTATGAATATTGAAAATACTGCTTATTTTTTTGTGGAAAACATGATACACTACTATTAAAATATTTGGGGGCAAGTAAGCAATGATTCAGCAAAAAATATCTCCAACATTAATAATAATAATAAGAAACATTATTAATAGTTAAGCAACAATAACAATTGATAATAATGGAGCGTCCATATCATATTAGCCATATTACCATATTAGCATAATATAATGATTTCTGAAGGATCAAATCAGCAACCTTTCTCTACTGACCCAGAAACACAACATCACCCAGCACTCCAGTGTTTGGGGGGCATTTTGTTCTGACTTTTAACGAATCTAGTATCATTTCTATACCGTTTAATCTTTTAGACTGAGATGTTAAAAATGGAAGGAGCATGAGAAATGAGAGCGTATATTTCCGGCTGCTTTCTAATATTGGATTCAGGACAGATTATTGTTAGATGAGCATTATAATCTGTGCAGACAGGTCACTCCATCTCTGAGTCTGTAGAGAAGTTTAGAAACTTTTTTTAGGTCTTTACAGGAGTAAGTGTGTTTCTGTGCTTCTATATGGGTCAGGTTTGTGCTCTGTTGTGCATAATAAATGTTGGTTACACTTTATTTTAAGGTGTCCTTTGTACAGTGTAATTATACATATACAGTGGGTACGGAATGTATTCAGACCCCCTTAAATTTTTCACTCTTTATTATATTGCAGCCATTTGCTAAAATCATTTAAGTTAATTTTTTTTCCTCATTAATGTACACACAGCACCCCATATTGACAGAAAAACACAGAATTGTTGACATTTTTGCAGATTTATTAAAAAAGAAAAACTGAAATATCACATGGTCCTAAGTATTCAGACCCTTTGCTCAGTATTTAGTAGAAGCACCCTTTTGATCGAATACAGCCATGAGTCTTTTTGGGAAAGACCCAACAAGTTTTTCACACCTGGATTTAGGGATCCTCTGCCATTCCTCCTTGCAGAGCCTCTCCAGTTCTGTCAGGTTGGATAGTAAACGTTGGTGGACAGCCATTTTTAGGTCTCTCCAGAGATGCTCAATTGGGTTTAAGTCAGGGCTCTGGCTGGGCCATTCAAGAACAGTCACAGAGTTGTTGTGAAGCCACTCCTTCATTATTTTAGCTGTGTGCTTAGGGTCATTTTCTGATTCGGTGGACTCGGTTCAGGAGCTGATCAAACAGTTTCAGCAGCAGCAGACAGCCACGCTGGAGGCCACACTCAACGTCATTAAAGAGGGAGAAGACCTTATGCAACAACTCAGGTATCAAGACACACATAGTTTCGCTCATGAGTTTACACACTTACAAACACTTTTCAAAATCTCAAAAAGGCTGCATAACAGGTATTTACATATTTCCCAAAATAGACAAAATAACTTAATTTACACAAATTATCCTGTTCAAATGTTTACGTATCGTTGATATGTAAACTTTTACAAACTTGGAAATGCACGCTCGGTATTAAGAACCAAATGGATCCAAACTTTGAAACAGAATTAAATATCTGTAAATCGAGTTATATTTTGTATTGTTGGATGTATGTAAATATACACTGAGCAAAATTATAAACACAACACTTTTGTTTTTGCCCCCATTTTTTATGAGCTGAACTCAAAGATCTAAGACTTTTTCTATGTACACAAAAGGCCTATTTCTCTCAAATATTGTTCATAAATCTGTCTAAATTTGTGTTAGTGAGCACTTCTCCTTTGCCGAGATAATCTATCCACCTCACAGGTGTGGCATATCAAGATGCTGATTAGACAGCATGATTATTTCACAGATGTGCCTTAGGCTAGCCACAATAAAAGGCCACTCTAAAATGTGCAGTTTTATCACACAGCACAATGCCACAGATGTCGCAAGTTTGAGGGAGCGTGCAATTGGCATGCTGACTGCAGGAATGTCCACCAGAGTTGCCCGTGAATTGAATGTTCATTTCTCTACCATAAGCCGTCTCCAAAGGCGTTTCAGAGAATTTGGCAGTACATCCAACCGGCCTCACAACCGCAGACCCCGTGTAACCTCACCAGCCTAGGACCTCCACATCCAGCATCTTCACCTCCAAGGTCGTCTGAGACCAGCCACCCGGACAGCTGCTGCAATGATCGGTTTGCATAACCAAAGAATTTCTGCACAAACTGTCAGAAACCGTCTCAGGGAAGCTCATCTGCATGCTCGTCGTCCTAATCGGGGTCTCGACCTGAGTGCAGTTCGTCATCGTAACCGACTTGAGTGAGCAAATGCTCACATTCAATGGCGTCTGGCACTTTGGAGAGGTGTTCTCTTCACGGATAAATCCCGGTTTTCACTGTACAGGGCAGATGGCAGACAGCGTGTATGGCGTCGTGTGGGGGAGCGGTTTGCTAATGTCAACATTGTGGATTATGTTAGGAACAACGAACACAGGTGCATCTTATTGATGGCATTTTGAATGCACAGAGATACCGTGACGAGATCCTGAGGCCCATTGTTGTGCCATTCATCCACGACCATCAACTCATGTTGCAGCATGATAATGCATGGCCCCATGTTGCAAGGATCTGTACACAATTCCTGGAAGCTTAAAACATCCCAGTTCTTGCATGGCCAGCATACTCACTGAACATGTCACCTATTGAGCATGTTTGGGATGCTCTGGATCGGCGTATACGACAGCGTGTTCCAGTTCCTGCCAATATCCAGCAACTTCGCACAGCCATTGAAGAGGAGTGGACCAACATTCCACAGGCCACAATCAACAACCTGATCAACTCTATGCGAAGGAGATGTGTTGCACTGCGTGAGGCAAATGGTGGTCACACCAGATACTGACTGGTTTTCGGACCCCCCAATACAGTAAAACTGCACATTTTAGAGTGGCCTTTTATTGTGGCCAGCCTAAGGCACACCTGTGCAATAATCATGCTGTCTAATCAGCATCTTGATATGCCACACCTGTGAGGTGGATGGATTATCTCGGCAAAGGAGAAGTGCTCACTAACACAGATTTAGACAGATTTGTGAACAATATTTGAGAGAAATAGGCCTTTTGTGTACATAGAAAAAGTCTTAGATCTTTGAGTTCAGCTCATGAAAAATGGGGGCAAAAAAAAGTGTTGCGTTTATAATTTTGTTCAGTGTATCTGTGTTTAATAGCCTCATTCATAGTCTATTAAGGTGTGTTAATAACATTTGTTACATGTACTTACTGTAACAATAACAGTAAATTATGCATAATTACAAGTGACTAACCCTAACCCTAATCGTAACCCTATAGTAGCAAGTATAGTGTGTAATTACACTGTATTACCGTCACCTTAAAATAAAGTGTAACCCAAGTTTTATGACCTTTTTATTAAAGAGAAATACTTCAGCAGATTTTGCAAGGGATGTGTGAATATACTTGTAGGGACTTTCCATTCACAGTAATATTTCTGAATATATTTGAAAAAGCTTGCTACCCAGATGCCATCATCTTTGATTTATGGGTAGTCCGGTCCATTTCTGGAGCCATAAATGGCAAAAAAAATTATGCACTGGTCATCGGTAACACTTTATTTTAAGGACCAATTCTCACTAGGAACTAGTTGCTTATTAGCATGAATGTTACGAACATATTGGCTGTTTATTAGTACTTATAAAGCACATATTCTACATGACTATAATTTAGATCCCTAAATCCTACCCCATACCTAAACATAACAACTACCTTACTAACTATTAATAAGCAGCAAATTAGGTGTTTATTGAAGGAAAACTCTTAGTTAATAGTGAATGTGTGTTCCCTATTCTAAAGTGTTACCACATCTGCTAAGATGAAATCTTAGTGAATTCTATATTGCTTACAAAAAAATTCCTCAGAATGCGCAGCAGCTTTTGAATTGCTGTCAAGAAATACTGCTTAATGCTGTAGTTACAGTAAGAGCTTAGTGAACTGTGCTCACCAGCCAAACATTGAGCCCCTTAAATAACTAGAAAATGTGTTTACAGTAAATATGCTTATAATTGAAATCTAACAGGCAAATATGGCTCAATGTAATGTGTTAATATGAAGCAATTTTCTGTATTTTGTTTTAAAGTTGATTGAAATGCCTATAAACTTAACAGCTATGTCCTGGCAGAAAATTAGATTTTATTCTTACATTGCAAACATGCAGTATCATGAATAAGAGTTTAAAATATATGCACTGTATTGAAAGTATAGTCATAACTAAAACATTACACGTGTTGGCATGATACTGGTGTGACAGAGTCATTTACCAAAGCCATCTGTGTAAAGTTATATTCAGGCCCACAGAAGATTCCAGCGATCTGAACACCGATTTAAAAATAAATGTATGTATAACCTGCCCCATGCATCAGTTGTGAACTCATCAGTGCATATGTGTTTCCAATTTAATTTTACAAACTAAAGAACGAGGCTGTATTATTTTGTGTTTTACGGACTGTCATGGATATGATGTTCATAAGCATTAAGTTGTATTTTAGCCAGCATATTTCTTTAGTATAAGTGACTTGTAGATTACCCAAATCTATACTCTTAACACATTAGTTGTGTGTCGCACAGAGATTCGGCGATGAGCAGTAATAAGATGCCTCACACGAGCTCTATCGCTCACACCGAGGGCGTCCTACAGCAGCTAGAGGAGGCCCAGGGCCACATGGAGGAGCTCTTCCACGAGAGGAAGATCAAACTCGACATCTTCCTGCAACTGCGCATCTTTGAGCAGTACACCATTGAGGTGAAATGTGTGTGTGTGTTTGCATGCTAGATTAGTTTATTTGAAATAATTTTCAGAGATTTATTAAAAATCAACAAATAGTTACTGATCTTGAACCAAAACAACTGGCTCTGAGATTAATAAAAAATATTATATTCAGAGCATTTGAAGAAGCAAATAAAATGCTTATCCCATGAAGCCTTGTGAATAAAGAAATTGACACTATTGACACTGTAAATGTAATACGGTAGCAACATTTTAGGTTTTACGGTTTTAACTTAAATTTACAGTTAAATACCGTAATTTCATTAACTGATATAATGTTAATATACCAACCTATTGAAGTACTGAAATCTGTTTTGTGTCTTTGTAATACACTGATAACCACCAAATGCAGGAGGTGATGAGAAAGTCACGTGATGAACCAAAGCCCATCACAAGCAGCTTTTAAATAATAACATATATAGAAGGTGCACAGTGTCATTCACACAAACACTAAACACCATCACGGTAACACACATGAAACTGAAATAATGCAATAAACATTCATTTAACAACATTAGGTGTAACACACAACCCTAATATACAAAACTGATAGAAAAAACTAAGAAGAAACATAGTTATTTCAACAAAAAAACATCACATTTGATCTTTTTCATCTTTTTCACTTCCAAAAACGGTATACTACAGTAAAATTACATGTAATGTCTAATACAGTTTTTCACCGTATATAGTAGGGGAATTTACTGTTAACAATTTAAACAATTTTTAATTAAGCAATTTTTTTACTGTAGCATTTTTACAGTTTTTACCGTTAAATTCACAGTAATTTTTTACAGTGCACAGGTGTTAAACTGTCCCTCCTGTCGTGCAGGTAACGGCGGAGTTAGACGCGTGGAATGAGGACCTGGTTCGTCAGGTCAGCGAGTTCACCGCAGAAGAACCCAGTCTGGCTGAACAGAGACTCCAGCGGCACGCAGAGAGAAAACTGGCCATGAACAACATGACCTACGAGGTCATGCAGCAGGGTCAAGACCTGCATCAGTACATCATGGAGGTCCAAGCTTCAGGTGAGAGAGAGTGAAAAGAGTACAGGTGCTTTCACTCTGACAGTCGTTAACTCAATAGTACAAGTTGTTGTACTATTGGTACTCACAGTCCGTTCACTGAGCACCTGATGTATTTTGCACACAAAAATAACCAGGGGCTGGATTCACGAACATCTTCTTAAGATAAAAGTTAAGGGATTTCTTAATCCAAGAAGTTTGTATGGATCTTCCTAAGCGCAATTCTTAAAAAAAATTGTTCAAAGTTCAAGTTCAAAAGTTAAATATGATAAATTGCACATTTTCAATATGACTTCAAGAAGTCAAAGTGAACAGGTTGTTATCAAAATCATGTATGTGTGTATATGCGTGTGTGTGTGTGTATATATATATATCATATATATATGATTTTGATATTTTTTGCTTTTTTATTAGATTAGTAGTAATAATAATAATAATAATAATAAAAAAAAATTTGTATAGCACTTTTCATACATAAAATGCAACTCAAAGTGCTTCACAAGCATAAAAATGGCTTAAAATCATCCTAAACTCTCAGATGGGAATTAGATGTTAGGAGAGCAAAGACTTCTTTTTGTAAAGAGATTTGATCAACATAGTCTCATGACAATTTGTATGGATTTAAATTTGCGTGAATTGGTTGTGAAATTGTGCACGCTCATTTACACACGTTCACACCTCCTGAGGATTAGGTTTAGGGGTGGACTTTCATGGTGATGTTTTCCCTACAAATCATCCAAATTCATACGGAATCACACACTCGTACAGTACTTATGAACTTCCATGTGATCGTGAGGAGAGGAGAGGAGGAGAGCCACACAGAAGAAGTGTCAGGTGGCATTGCACAGAAACACGGCGAGATGAACCAATAGGATTCAGTCTCCTCTGTGCTGTGATCTCCGGTCCGCAGTCACATGGGCGGCACTAATGACGCTCAGCACAGCTTTCATTTCAATATAAAGAACTGTGTTACACAGAAGTTAGACCAAATGTCACCCATCTCTTCAACTGTGTCTGTATTTAACCCACATTTCTTTTGCTCTTTGCTTTCATCTTCATATCATCCCAATGTCCAGCGCTGTGTCTCACAGATATTTTTAACACTGGAAACAGACTTCCTCTCCTCAAAGTGCTGACCCAACTCTCACCCCCCTCTCTCTCACATATGGGTCTTCTGTCCAGGCTTTGGACGCCGTCTGTTCCAGACATTACTGTGACAATCTCTCACACGCATGTGTGTGTCTCATTCTGCTGCTGGGACAACATTTACAATCACTGAATTAAGCTTTACTAGATGCTCTATATGCATATCATTCATTCATTCATTCTCTTTCTTTCTTTCTTTCTTTCTTTCTTTCTTTCTTTCTTTCTACTGACTTAAACTAAACTTTCCAACTGTATTTCTTTTAAGAAGTAATTATTAGAAATCAAATTTAGCAAAATAATTTTTCTTTCAGTAAACTTCATGAAAATAAAACTAATTAGCCTATTATGTCTTAATAATAATAACAATAATAATAATAATTACCAATTCATATTTTACCCCAATATCTAAAGAAAAACAAAACGAGACACAAAGAAAGTTATTATAAGACAATTGAGACTGTGTTTGTGTATGAGTATTTATTTATTTATTTATTTATTTATACTTCCCAACTGTAATTCTAACACGAAATAATTATTAGAAATCAAATTTAGCAAAATGATTTATTTGGATTATTCTTTCAGTGAACCACAAGAAAATAAAACTCATTAACATATTATGTCTTATTATTAATAATAATACTATGAATAATAATAATAATAATTAGCAAATCATATTTTACCCCAAAATCTAAAGAAAAACAAAACAAAACACAAAGAAAGTTATTATAAGAAAATTGAGACTATGTTTGTGTATAAATATTTATTTATTTATTTATACTTCCCAACTGTAATTCTAATAAGAAATAATTATTAGAAATCAAATTTAGCAAAATAATTTATTTGGATTATTTATTTGGAACTACATGAAAATAAAACTCATTAACATATTCTGTCTTATTAATAATAATAATAATATTAATAATGATAATAATAATTACCAATTCATATTTTACCCCAATATCGAAAGAAAGAAACAAAGAAAGAGAAAGAAAGAAAGAAAAAAATTAATTGTATTAAGAAAACTGGACAATGGCATATTTGTTTGTTTGTTTACTTGTATGGCAGTTATGCACATTTAACTGTGATGATACATTCCTTCTCTGGTACACTTGATTCTCAATGATCAATTGCAGCATTCTGTGGTCAAATATTTCTTGTATAATTATGTATATGTATAAACTAAACTGTAGAATTGACCTTTGTCAAGAGGTTTTGCCGAGAACACTGGATTTGAACTAGTTGCCATGCTGCCACCCAGTGGCCGTGAGTACACATGTACTTTCAGACAGTATAAATGCTAAGGATTCTGGTGAAATGTGTGTAATATGCAGGTATTGAGTTGACCAGTGAGAAGGAGGTGGATCTGGCCACTGAAGTTCAGGAGCTGTTGGAGTTTCTAAATGAGAAACAGCATGAGCTGGACTTGAGCGCTGAACACACACAGAAACACCTGGAGCAGTGTGTGCAGCTGTGCCACCTACAGGCTGAGGTTAAACAGGTAACACACACACACACACACACACACACACAGAATTCTCAACATAGTGGCTCATCACATCCCGATTGAGATGCATAACCTGTCCCATCTGCTTATCCATCTCAGGGCCAAAAGTGAAACGTTATCAATGAAAAACCCTTCCTGCTGCTTGGATAATCAAAGCTATGTTTATTGTTTGTTTTCTTCATATTCGTAGTGTAGTCTTGGGATAAAGTTCAGGCAGATGTTAGCTGTTCAGAGCCACAGCTGAAATTATTTCCCAAAGATATATTCCATTTAGCATATCGTCCTTACTATATACTGTAGCAATGTTTCCCAAACTTGATTGGTAGCGACGCCAAGACCTGAAATATGTGTCTTAGATGAGGGAGACACCTGAAATGTGAATTTTTGGTGGTGCTCTAGGACCAGAGTTGGGAAAAACATTTACATAGTATACAAAGTGGTGCTTAATGCAAGACCGCTACAGTAATTCTTAAATGTATGAATGTAAATGTTAAGTAATAAAGATTTTTTTTATTTATTCATTTTAGCAAGATGTTAAGGGCTAAGACAAGACAATACAATGTTCCCCTTCATGGGAACTTCGAACTGCGTCCTCTAGGGGTCGCTATGGAGAACGCCTCATCGTGACCCATGTCTGAAGCATACATTGAAAAAACACCAACAACACGTTGGCCGGCGACAGCCATGATGTATCTAATACTAATGTATTAAAATGATGTATCTAAGTACTAATACTGGTGCGACTATAGTATAAATAGGCACCGGGAGAACACATCATCCTCTTCTTCGTCTTCATTGACTTCATTGTTTTATTTGAAGCGTGCACTACTGTGGTAAGAGCGATCACTATTCATATAATTTTGGCGAGCACTAGCAAAGCGTTTAGAGGATGTGTGCATCCGTGTTGTCGTTGTTTAAACATCTGATGACACACACAAGCTATGCGTTATTTGTTTGGGCGAAGAGCACACACACGATGTCTCTGAAGGGCAATCGGCGTGCACTGCAATCGGCAATCGGTGTTCCAATGAAAAAACTCCGCTCTCGTCTGTCTCTCTTTTCGAGGAAAGAGGGGGTGCCATCTGCTTTCCGCGATTCAAGAACCGCCGCTGCTGAGGCACGGAAGAGAATGAGCTCATGGGGATTGCAGGTGGATCTGGCCGATGAGTTTGAAGAGGGGTTTTCCCTCTCGCGATTGTCGGCTGTGGACGAGAGTGAGCAGCTGGAGGATGATGTTATTTCATTAACATCGTCTGATCCAGGGGCCAGTGCTCTGCTGGGTTCGGCCCAGCAAAAGCAGGAAATGTCTGAGGAAGGCAAAGAAGCTGAGGCTGAGCCTTCCCAATCCTCCTGCCCTGCGTATGATGAGCTTTTGAAAGTTATGGATCGCTCCATGGCAATTATACATCGAGAGGTCATCTCGATGAACGTTATTTTTCTGGCCATAACCCTCCAGCTCAGGTGAGCCTCCCTTTCTTCCTGTTTTCCTTACAGAAATTGAGAAGGAATGGAAGAGGCCGTTTTTCCTCACGCATCCATCGATTCCAGCATACGAGTTATGCCAACATCGAGGCGATGCGCAAAAGTGGTTATGAGAAGATGCCAGCTATCTCTCTATGGGTGAGACGTCCTCTCTTAAGACTCCCTGCTTGACATCTCTCTCGAATGCCAGGGCATACACAGCAGCAGAAGGTTGGGCTGTCGCTTCATTGCACACGATGGTGATGCTCCAAGCATATCAGGCTGACCTGCTGAAAGACCTGGATAAAGGCGGTGAGGTACATGATGAGGTAGCTGAGTGCGCCGCACCACTGATCTTGCTCTCCGTGACGGAGGGACATCTGTGGGTGAACCTAGCAGATATCGGGAAAAAAAGAGTGGCTTTCTTCTCGATGTGCCGGTTTCGCCTTCTGTATTTTTGGTACCTCCGTTGAGACGGTGGTCGAGAAGCTCAGGGAGTCAAAGGCGCGCACAGCGGCCTTCATGAAGGTCCAGGTCTGAGCCCGAACAACCCAGGGGTCCCGGCCCGTCTCGGTTTGAGGATCAGAGACGGGCACAGAAGGCCTAGAGGCTTGCGCTCCTCCCTCGCCCCCCGGTAGGGGGAGGGAGAATCGCGGGTCAAAGGAAGGTAGGTAAAAGACCTAAGGGATGTGATCCAGACAGGGTGTCAGCACTTTTGTCCGGATCAGAGTGATACCTCAGTATCTACTCATTTCCTTTTGGGGTCTTACATCTGCCCTTATCTTCCCCTTCCTATTTCCCCTGTAACCACCATCTCTCCACCTGACTGAGGTTAGGTGGGAATTTCCTGCATTACAGTCTCCTATGCTGGACCTATGATGTTCGGTTGGTTCTATGGCTTCATAGTGACCACCTTACTGATGGTCCGGACCAGAGGCTTCTTCGGACGCTCCGACGCGGAAACATTGGTGGGTGAGTACGATCCATTTCTAAATATATATATATATATATATGTGTGTGTGTGTGTATATGTGTGTATTTAATGCGCTGGTGGTTGTGTGTATAAATCCTTCTGCTAGCTTTCTTTGCAGTGTTTCCCGGGACCTGTGTGTTTCTGTCCTTTTTCGAGGGTAGGTCCTCGATGAGCACCCCCTCTGCTGGGTTCAGAAACCAGGTGCTCGACTTGCAGTGTTTATTTCACTCATCGATATATGTCCAGATGGTACGATAAGTCGGGTTTCGGCTTCATACTTCCTGGATTATGCAGCCAGGTCACAAGCTTCTGTGAGAGCCTTCTTGATCATTAGGCCCCCGGCACTGCACTGCAAAAATTTGGACGTCCGGGCTGGACTTATGCTTTCAGGCTGCCCTGTCTGGTCTACCATATATCTAGGTCGCCTCCTGATCACCAGGATATCCCCTCTTGCTGAGGTATCGAGGGGGAAATATGGGAGGCATTGGTGAGATCCTTCATTTATATAAATGGTAAGTGTACACGTTATGCTTTGCGCACTTTCTAAAATCCACATAAGTGTGTGCACATTATGCTTTGCCCACTTTTCTGAAATTCTGTATGGTAAGGGTTATGCGTTATTAGCCTCGTTCCCTTTCTCTGAGTTGGTTTAGACCCCGGTACCTTGGGTTCCACTCAACTAGTGTGTCTCTGTCGACACACTCCGGAAAAATCGCTCCCCTCACCATTGAGGGTTATTGTGAGCATGGTGCTTTCTTTCGAGAGTTTAATTCTCTCTGAGGAGTTGGATTCCTCACTCCATGGGCAGTTCTCGTGGTAGTGCTGAGCAGTGCTCCCCTTTACCTATGAGCATGCTACTCCTTCTGAATTCGGAGTTCTCCTCTCACGTGAGGGTTGAGTTCTCTTTTTCCCCAAAGCACCTGGAACCAGCAGCATCAGGCGAACTAGGCCCTTCCTCTGCCTCTCTGATGTGCTGAGTTTTTTGGCTAGCTTGCAGCACACTTACACTTCTGATTCTAACAATCGCGCTGTAGGTCGAGTCCCCCCCCCTCTCAATGAGAGCTGGGTTTGTGCTCCCTCAGCTAAGGTAAATTACTTCTAGCCGTTCCAGCATTGGAACATGCTGTAGGTCGAGCCCCCTTCTCGACTGAGAACTGGGTGTGTTGCTCCCACAGCTAAGTAAATTATTGCTAGCTGTTCCAGCTTTGGAACATGCTGCAGGTTGCGCTCCCTCTCGATTGAGAGCTGGAAGTTTGCTCCCTCAGCTACAGATTTACTGCTAGCCACTCCAGCATTATAGTCATGGTTTCTGGCATGCACTCCCCTCAGCATGATGGCGTGTGTATACCGTTCCCCATAGTGACCCCTAGAGGATGCAGTTCGGGGTTCCCATGAAAGGGAACGTCTCAGGTTACGTATGTAACCATGGTTCCCTGAGTAGGGAATGAGACACTGCGTCCTCTAGGTTTCTTGCCATGCTTCAGATGCAAGCTTCAGACGAAGAAGTGGATGATGTGTTCTCCCTGTGCCTATTTTATACTATAGTCGCACCGGTAGTGACGTCATGGCTGTTGCCGGCCAATGTGTTGTTGGTGTTTTTTCAATGTATGCTTCAGACACGGGTCACGACGAGGCGTTCCCCATAGCGACCCCTAGAGGATGCAGTGTATCGTTCCCTACTCAGGGAACCATGGTTACATACGTAACCTGAGACGTTTTTCAGGCATTGGTTAATTTAGAGATTTTTGATTATTTTGCTTCTATTATAACTTCTTTCAGTCTATTGAAAGGAAAACATCCTAAATACACATTTAAAAGTGTTTATTTCATTACACTTTGTCTATTTGTGTCTTTACATTTTAAATACAGCCCATATCTTTAAAGGGAGTTTTCTAAAAAAATAAAATAATTAATCAGATTTTTTTTTGTTTGTTTGTTTCCTCATGCTGTGAGACAGAAATCTCAATTTCAGTAGGACTTACATACACCAAACTTTACAGTTTTTATTTTTATATATCATTCACCTGATTTGTGTCAAAATATGGCTACATTTTGTGTGTGTGTATCACTCCTGAATTATGGAGTGATATAAAGAGACCTTCAACATTTCAGTAATGATCACTTATGCTCATCAAGCCTGCATTTATTTGATTTAAAAATAAGTAATTAAAATAAATAATTAATAAAATAAAATAAAAAATATTATGCATCTAAATAATACTTTTCTATTGTACTATGTTTTACAATTTAAATATATTCCAATTATGGGAAAGCTGAATCGGTGCTCAAGAATTAATTAATTTATTTATAACACTTGTTGAAACCATGATATATATTTTTTATCATTATTAATGAATAGAAATTTAAAAAGAACAGCATTTATTTTCAATTTATTTGTAAGGATCTTTACTGTCACTTTTAATCAGTTTAGTCTGCCACTGCTAAATAAATAAATAATCTTACTGAACCCAAACTTTTGAACAGTAGTGTATGTGTTTTCCCTTTACCCATAATGCCGCAGGTCTTTTAGAGGACTCACCCTATCGGATCCATTTGTCAAAAATAACAAAGTATTGGTTGACTTAGGTCACTCATCTGCTCTTCTGTCTCTCACGATCTTGATGTATCGCAGTGCTGGACGTACACACAGTCTCATGTGGCTCTCTTTTGACTTCCTCTGATTGATAATCAATAGAGAGAGATGCAGCGGCTATGCCGGCTGATTCAGTGTGGCTCTCAGAGCTAATCTTATTCATAGCCTAAGTGAGAGCCAGAGTGCTATCGCCAGGGACGGCCCTAACGTGTCTGCCACTACATGAGCGCTAATGGAGAGAAATGATGAGCAGTTATGAATTCTGCTCAGTCTCACCAAGATATCACTCCACACTGACAGTGTCATATTCAGATCTGACTGACAGCTATTTCAGTGTAATATCATGCAGATGATTCAACCTAACCTTACCCAGCACTTAATTCTGTGTGCACTTAATGCATATGAAGAGATAGATGACAGACAGACAGATAGATAGATAGATAGATAGATAGATAGATAGATAGATAGATAGATAGATTATATGGAAAGAGCTACGCGCAGCAGCCTCATGCTCTTTCTGAGTGGTTTAAAATCCCGGTTCCGCCTTGGGCACCACTCCACCTATGTATCATCTGGATACCTACTTTAACAGGGTGTTGCTACTTGGTGTCTGTTTAGACAGTTCCTTTAGCATATGCAGAGCGTGCGGTAGCCCCTGTGTGACAGGCCAAGACTTAGTATGATTCTAGGCTCTTGGTCGTATTCTCTTAAAGGAATCTATTCCTGATTCCAAGCCTTGAGCTCAACCCCAGGCCCAGGAGTTCTGGCCCTAACAGGTAAGTTTTTTGGGATATGTAGCCTAGGCCTTTGGCCGTAGGGAATAATGTCACTGACAGCCGTCTAACGTCCCAGGGGCAACTCCCATGGCAATATGGTAGAGTTGGTACTTAGTGCTTGTCATGGTTTCTGGCATGCACTCCCCTCAGCATGATGGCGTGTGTATACCGTTCCCCATAGTGACCCCTAGAGGATGCAGTTCGGGGTTCCCATGAAAGGGAATGTCTCAGGTTACGTATGTAACCATGGTTCCCTGAGTAGGGAATGAGACACTGCGTCCTCTAGGTTTCTTGCCATGCTTCGGATGCAAGCTTCAGACGAAGAAGTGGATGATGTGTTCTCCCTGTGCCTATTTTATACTATAGTCGCACCGGTAGTGACGTCATGGCTGTTGCCGGCCAATGTGTTGTTGGTGTTTTTTCAATGTATGCTTCAGACACGGGTCACGACGAGGCGTTCCCCATAGCGACCCCTAGAGGATGCAGTGTATCGTTCCCTACTCAGGGAACCATGGTTACATACGTAACCTGAGACGTTTTTCAGGCATTGGTTAATTTAGAGATTTTTGATTATTTTGCTTCTATTATAACTTCTTTCAGTCTATTGAAAGGAAAACATCCTAAATACACATTTAAAAGTGTTTATTTCATTACACTTTGTCTATTTGTGTCTTTACATTTTAAATACAGCCCATATCTTTAAAGGGAGTTTTCTAAAAAAATAAAATAATTAATCAGATTTTTTTTTGTTTGTTTGTTTCCTCATGCTGTGAGACAGAAATCTCAATTTCAGTAGGACTTACATACACCAAACTTTACAGTTTTTATTTTTATATATCATTCACCTGATTTGTGTCAAAATATGGCTACATTTTGTGTGTGTGTATCACTCCTGAATTATGGAGTGATATAAAGAGACCTTCAACATTTCAGTAATGATCACTTATGCTCATCAAGCCTGCATTTATTTGATTTAAAAATAAGTAATTAAAATAAATAATTAATAAAATAAAATAAAAAATATTATGCATCTAAATAATACTTTTCTATTGTACTATGTTTTACAATTTAAATATATTCCAATTATGGGAAAGCTGAATCGGTGCTCAAGAATTAATTAATTTATTTATAACACTTGTTGAAACCATGATATATATTTTTTATCATTATTAATGAATAGAAATTTAAAAAGAACAGCATTTATTTTCAATTTATTTGTAAGGATCTTTACTGTCACTTTTAATCAGTTTAGTCTGCCACTGCTAAATAAATAAATAATCTTACTGAACCCAAACTTTTGAACAGTAGTGTATGTGTTTTCCCTTTACCCATAATGCCGCAGGTCTTTTAGAGGACTCACCCTATCGGATCCATTTGTCAAAAATAACAAAGTATTGGTTGACTTAGGTCACTCATCTGCTCTTCTGTCTCTCACGATCTTGATGTATCGCAGTGCTGGACGTACACACAGTCTCATGTGGCTCTCTTTTGACTTCCTCTGATTGATAATCAATAGAGAGAGATGCAGCGGCTATGCCGGCTGATTCAGTGTGGCTCTCAGAGCTAATCTTATTCATAGCCTAAGTGAGAGCCAGAGTGCTGTCGCCAGGGACGGCCCTAACGTGTCTGCCACTACATGAGCGCTAATGGAGAGAAATGATGAGCAGTTATGAATTCTGCTCAGTCTCACCAAGATATCACTCCACACTGACAGTGTCATATTCAGATCAGACTGACAGCTATTTCAGTGTAATATCATGCAGATGATTCAACCTAACCTTACCCAGCACTTAATTCTGTGTGCACTTAATGCATATGAAGAGATAGATGACAGACAGACAGACAGATAGATTGATAGATAGATAGATAGATAGATAGATAGATAGATAGATAGATAGATAGATAGATAGATAGATAGATAGATAGATAGATAGATTAAGTAAACTTATTTTGTTGTTGACTAACATACTAAAGCAGATGTAAAGTACTTGATTATAATTCTAGCTGTAGTGTTATTTGATATTACATGTAGACTTAATAATTTAATTTAAATGTACTAAATTGCAACTTCACCATCACAAATGTGTAATTAAAATATATTTAAATACATGACGTACAAGTTTCAATAGAAATTACATTAAAGTATATTTTGATTTACCATAAATGCTTGTCAGCACACATTAACCATATTTCAAAGAAATTAGAATTATGAAATTGCATATAAGGATGTATTTAAGTCCTACTTAAGTGTGTCAAAAGCACTTTAAAGTTCAGCTAAATGCAATTAATATAAATGTAAACTGTAATACATTTTTATTTTATTGCAATTAATACTGCATGCAGTTAAATGTACAAAAACATTTCTGAAGTTGTGTTCATTGTATTGCGTGTTTTTTAGGTTCTGAGTTGGATTCGTAATGGTGAGTCTATGTTGGATGCCAGTATGGTGAACGCAAGTTCACTGTCAGAGGCCGAACAACTACAGAGAGAGCATGAGCAGTTCCAGCTCGCAATAGAGGTAAACACACACACACACACACACACACACACACACACTCACACACACACACACACACACTCTCTCTCACACACACACACACACACACACACACACACACTCACACACTCACACACACACACACACACACACACACACACAC
>NW_015505279.1:1613649-1619210 GCF_001515645.1 Sinocyclocheilus grahami | reverse complement strand
ACACACACACAGGCTCTATCCCTCATTGTCTCTGTTTCTCTCTCTGTACATTCTGAACATTTTTGTATAACTTTTATCTGTGAGACATCTATAGTAACATCGCTTCAGCCCTGAATTTAACACAGATGAAATAACTGAAGTTCATTCCCCCACCTCTCTTTCTCTCCGTTTCAATCTCTCTTGTTCTTTTTTTTAATGGTCATATAAAGGAAAAAGAAAAACAGGAGTAGTTTGATGTGCTATGTAGACATACTCAAACATGCACTAAAAATCCCTCGCCCGTCCAGAACGACCGCTTATGGAGTCTGAAATGTTCAAAAAGCACATTCACATTTACATATCAACATCTATCAACATAAAATGTGTCTGCACAGTCGATAATATCACATCTCCTCTGCTCTCACTTCACTTTTAGTCAAAAACCTTCCGTCGCTGTGCTCTCAGCATACAGTTTAACACTGAGAGATGTATGGAAGTGATTACTCTCAGAATACTCCAAACAGATCCAGCAGGAATCGTTCATTCATAAAATTTCACACAGGGATCATAACATTCTCCTGAAGGATTTATGACCCACAGAGAGTCTAGAGCTGCTCACAGCTTTATCTTTTGAGAGCGCTGCGTAAACTTGGCGATACAGGGCCAGATTCTGCCAAATAATATTTACTATCAGCACAGCTTTTTTTTTCTTTTGTCCCAGGCAAGCAAATCAAAGGAATGCGTCATGCTTTCTGCTATCAGTCTTTATCTCTCAGTACAGTAGTCATGTCATTTATCACAGGATTTGGCATTGGTCTCTATTTCCTGCTTTGGACGAGGTTCTACCTGCTCGACTCTGCTGGTAAATGACTGTAGCTGACTATTAAAGTTAGATTTATTTTTTCCTTCATCATGACAATGCCAGCAGACAGAACACAGGCCGGCGTTTGACTGTAGAAAACCTAAAGCTGTCAGCGGTGTACTGTAAAATATGCTCAAATGATCCACTCTAATAGTTGCTCACTTTTAATTATCTGTCTCCTTTAATGCTTGTGATTTAAGAGTTTATTAAATTAAAACGTGTCCTCCTTTTTACAGAACATATTGGCGATGTTCAGAATGGAACACCAGCACAGTGCTCCCTACATGCTGCACACTATGTAGCTGCATACTGTGTAATAGTCTATTATGAATTGTTAACTTAAAAATAAAACCCTTGCTACGTGCACTGCGTTAAGCTAACTGAGACTTGTTATAGCACTTGCATATCATTGCTCTCTTGTTGATTTTGATTGCTTCCATTGTCCTCATTTGGATAAAAGCGTCTGCTAAGTGACTGAATGTAATGTAATGTAACCTCCAGTCTAATGTATATTTAACTTGCTGTTCTCTCTTTTTTTTCTCTCCCTGCAGTCTCTGTTTCATGCTAACTCTCTTCAGAAGACCCATCAGAGCGCACTGCAGGTGCAGCAGAAGGCCGAGATCATGTTACAGGCCGGACACTTCGACCCTGAGGCCATCCGCAGCTGTGCTGAGAAGGTGGCAGTACACTGGCAGCAGCTCATGATGAAGATGGAGGACAGACTCAAGCTGGTTAACGCCTCTGTAGCCTTCTACAAGACATCCGAGCAGGTGCTGAGAAACACCCAGCAGTCCACTTCACCATATGACTGTTTCAACCCTAGAAGACTTACTACAAGACGGTCAAGTGTCCCAAGACTAGTTTCAGTGGCACATTACCAATGTGAAAAAAGTGTGCTTACTTGTTGAATGTGCACTTGTAGTGTACAGTGTAAAAAAAAATTCCAGTAATTTACAGGATTAAAAAGTATTATTTTACAATAAATTACTGTAGTCAGAAATTGACTATGAAATCAATGCATGTTGGGTCATTTTCTTACAAATGACTGTGAATGAACAGCAGGATGATGCTAACATCACAGTAACTTACTGCTCTTGTTTTACTGTGAATTCACATTATAAAGTGGTCTTTAACTGTGCCACTGTGAGAAATGTAGTCGTTTACTGCTGTAATTGTTTTGAAGTCACCATATTGGTGGTTAGTGATTAACAAAGTTTGGGATCTTGGACCTTGTATATTCATATTCAAAATTCTGATCGGAAGTGTGACAAATGAAAACATTTGTCAAAATGACGACAAGCTAGAATATGAAATAAGCTCACTGCCTGACTTTAAGTTAGTCAAACTATTTGTAGCATGAACGTGAAGATTTTATTTAAGCATGAAGATTAATCAATAACTTATTTCATATTCATAACTGTTTGTGGATGGATCTTTCACAATAGTGAGGCATCTGCTGGGAAATGTCTTTGAAAGATGTGGCATCAATACTCGACATACAAAACACAACAATTCAACAAATAAAAACATAAACCAACATTACAAAATAAATAAACACAAACTGTTAAAAGTGAACCAAAAACAATTTTGATGGCACAAATAAAACCAACAATATATATATATATACGTATATATTTAAACTTAATATATTTTACATGTACTAAATTGCAACTTCATCTTTATCATTACATGATATGTAATAACAAATATATTTAAAAATACATGGCATACTAGTTAAGTTGCATTAGATTATTTTAGCTTACCTAACCATATTCGAAAGACAATGTAATTATAAAATTACAGAATATAGAATAAGTCCTATTAAAGTGGGTCCAAGAAGCATTTCAACAAAGTTAAAATTATTTCATTTATTATACATTTTAACTATAATTGTAAATAACATGCAATTAAATGCCCGAAACTTTAATTTCAGTTTGCACTTAAGTATAAGGAGAAGAACTTTTCATACTAAGTACTAAGTATGCTGAAGTGTACTTCTGGTGACTGGTGGCAGTTTTGAATGAAGAGAAAATTATTATTTATATCCATAATATCTGACCAGCTAGTGACACGGCAGTGACAGCTAGTTCCCGAGCCCTGCGTCATGCTAAATGTCACACGAATGGTTTATTCACAGGTGTGCAGCGTGCTGGAGAGTCTGGAGCAGGAGTACCGCAGAGACGAGGACTGGTGTGGAGCTCATGATAAACTGGGGTCTTCAGCAGAGACGGATCATGTGCTGCCTCTCATCAGCAAACACCTGGAGCAGAAAGAGGCTTTTCTCAAGGTCACCGCTGAACAGCGACCTCTCTATCAGTATCAGTCAGCCCAGATGAAGTTACCAACAATCACAAACGGGTCTCCTGCATCTTAGAGAGGAGCAATATTTGGTCATAATTTGGTCAACATTTGGTGTGCATGTGAGGGTCTGTTTTTGGATCTGTAAAGTCTGCTGTGTTTTTCAGGCGTGTACTCTGGCCAGGCGAAATGCTGAGGTGTTTCTGAAATACATCCATCGGAATAACGTCGGCACTCAGGGATCGTCCAGCAACACGCGCGGCCCTCAGCAGCAGGTCAAAGGTCAGAGCTTCAAAGCTATCAGAATCTGATAACTGTGTGTCCTTTCTTTTCATCTTTTCATATTTTCAGCATTTCTTAGCTTCTCTCTCACAAAACATGCTTCGTTTATCCAGTCATTCATTCATTCATGTTAAGCATGTGTCGTGTGTGTGTGTGTGTGTGTGTGTGGTGTGTGTGTGGTGTTTGAACAGCCATCCTGAATGAACTGCTACAGAGGGAAAACAGAGTTCTGCATTTCTGGACCATGAAGAAGCGACGTTTGGATCAGTGTCAGCAGTATGTGGTGTTTGAACGCAGCACCAAACAGGTGATAAAATTACAGAATATAGAATAAGGCCTTCTAAAGTGGGTCCAAGAAGCATTTCAACAAAGTTAAAATTATTTCATTTATTATACATTTTAACTATAATTGTAAATAACATGCAATTAAATGCCCGAAACTTTAATTTCAGTTTGCACTTAAGTGTAAGGAGAAGAAATTTCATACTAAGTACTAAGTATGCTGAAGTGTACTTCTATTCACGAAGGCTGGTGGCAGTTTTGAATGAAGAGAAAATGATTATTTATATCCATAATATCTGACCAGCTAGTGACACGGCAGTGACAGCTAGTTCCCGAGCCCTGCGTCATGCTAAATGTCACACGAATGGTTTATTCACAGGTGTGCAGCGTGCTGGAGAGTCTGGAGCAGGATTACATGTACTAAATTGCAACTTCATCTTTATCATTACATGATATGTAATAACAAATATATTTAAAAATACATGGCATACTAGTTAAGTTGCATTAGATTATTTTAGCTTACCTAACCATATTCGAAAGACAATGTAATTATAAAATTACAGAATATAGAATAAGTCCTTCTAAAGTGGGTCCAAGAAGCATTTCAACAAAGTTAAAATTATTTCATTTATTATACATTTTAACTATAATTGTAAATAACATGCAATTAAATGCCCGAAACTTTAATTTCAGTTTGCACTTAAGTATAAGGAGAAGAACTTTTCATACTAAGTACTAAGTATGCTGAAGTGTACTTCTGGTGACTGGTGGCAGTTTTGAATGAAGAGAAAATTATTATTTATATCCATAATATCTGACCAGCTAGTGACACGGCAGTGACAGCTAGTTCCCGAGCCCTGCGTCATGCTAAATGTCACACGAATGGTTTATTCACAGGTGTGCAGCGTGCTGGAGAGTCTGGAGCAGGAGTACCGCAGAGACGAGGACTGGTGTGGAGCTCATGATAAACTGGGGTCTTCAGCAGAGACGGATCATGTGCTGCCTCTCATCAGCAAACACCTGGAGCAGAAAGAGGCTTTTCTCAAGGTCACCGCTGAACAGCGACCTCTCTATCAGTATCAGTCAGCCCAGATGAAGTTACCAACAATCACAAACGGGTCTCCTGCATCTTAGAGAGGAGCAATATTTGGTCATAATTTGGTCAACATTTGGTGTGCATGTGAGGGTCTGTTTTTGGATCTGTAAATCTGTAAAGGTTTTTCAGGCGTGTACTCTGGCCAGGCGAAATGCTGAGGTGTTTCTGAAATACATCCATCGGAATAACGGAATAACGTAGGGATCGTCCAGCAACACGCGCGGCCCTCAGCAGCAGGTCAAAGGTCAGAGCTTCAAAGCTATCAGAATCTGATAACTGTGTGTCCTTTCTTTTCATCTTTTCATATTTTCAGCATTTCTTAGCTTCTCTCTCACAAAACATGCTTCGTTTATCCAGTCATTCATTCATTCATGTTAAGCATGTGTCGTGTGTGTGTGTGTGTGTGTGTGTGGTGTGTGTGTGGTGTTTGAACAGCCATCCTGAATGAACTGCTACAGAGGGAAAACAGAGTTCTGCATTTCTGGACCATGAAGAAGCGACGTTTGGATCAGTGTCAGCAGTATGTGGTGTTTGAACGCAGCACCAAACAGGTGAAAACACTGAGCCACACTACTGTGTGCGTGTGTGTGTGTGTGTGTGTGTGTTTGTAGACTCTAGTAACTGCACTTTTGTGGTTTGTGCATTCACATTTATCTGTGTGAAAGAGTATGTTTGTGTTGTTCTTTTGTGGGTGCGCATGCTTTGTGTCCTGTAAATGTACAGTGTGTGTGTGTGTGTGTGTGTGTGTGTGTGTGTGTGTGT
>NW_015505279.1:1607711-1610275 GCF_001515645.1 Sinocyclocheilus grahami | reverse complement strand
TTTCATACTAAGTACTAAGTATGCTGAAGTGTACTTCTATTCACGAAGGCTGGTGGCAGTTTTGAATGAAGAGAAAATGATTATTTATATCCATAATATCTGACCAGCTAGTGACACGGCAGTGACAGCTAGTTCCCGAGCCCTGCGTCATGCTAAATGTCACACGAATGGTTTATTCACAGGTGTGCAGCGTGCTGGAGAGTCTGGAGCAGGAGTACCGCAGAGACGAGGACTGGTGTGGAGCTCATGATAAACTGGGGTCTTCAGCAGAGACGGATCATGTGCTGCCTCTCATCAGCAAACACCTGGAGCAGAAAGAGGCTTTTCTCAAGGTCACCGCTGAACAGCGACCTCTCTATCAGTATCAGTCAGCCCAGATGAAGTTACCAACAATCACAAACGGGTCTCCTGCATCTTAGAGAGGAGCAATATTTGGTCATAATTTGGTCAACATTTGGTGTGCATGTGAGGGTCTGTTTTTGGATCTGTAAAGTCTGCTGTGTTTTTCAGGCGTGTACTCTGGCCAGGCGAAATGCTGAGGTGTTTCTGAAATACATCCATCGGAATAACGTCGGCACTCAGGGATCGTCCAGCAACACGCGCGGCCCTCAGCAGCAGGTCAAAGGTCAGAGCTTCAAAGCTATCAGAATCTGATAACTGTGTGTCCTTTCTTTTCATCTTTTCATATTTTCAGCATTTCTTAGCTTCTCTCTCACAAAACATGCTTCGTTTATCCAGTCATTCATTCATTCATGTTAAGCATGTGTCGTGTGTGTGTGTGTGTGTGTGTGTGGTGTGTGTGTGGTGTTTGAACAGCCATCCTGAATGAACTGCTACAGAGGGAAAACAGAGTTCTGCATTTCTGGACCATGAAGAAGCGACGTTTGGATCAGTGTCAGCAGTATGTGGTGTTTGAACGCAGCACCAAACAGGTGAAAACACTGAGCCACACTACTGTGTGCGTGTGTGTGTGTGTGTGTGTGTGTTTGTAGACTCTAGTAACTGCACTTTTGTGGTTTGTGCATTCACATTTATCTGTGTGAAAGAGTATGTTTGTGTTGTTCTTTTGTGGGTGCGCATGCTTTGTGTCCTGTAAATGTACAGTGTGTGTGTGTGTGTGTGTGTGTGTGTGTGTGTGTGTGTTAACAAATATATTTAAAAATACATGGCATACTAGTTAAGTTGCATTAGATTATTTTAGCTTACCTAACCATATTCGAAAGACAATGTAATTATAAAATTACAGAATATAGAATAAGTCCTATTAAAGTGGGTCCAAGAAGCATTTCAACAAAGTTAAAATTATTTCATTTATTATACATTTTAACTATAATTGTAAATAACATGCAATTAAATGCCCGAAACTTTAATTTCAGTTTGCACTTAAGTATAAGGAGAAGAACTTTTCATACTAAGTACTAAGTATGCTGAAGTGTACTTCTGGTGACTGGTGGCAGTTTTGAATGAAGAGAAAATTATTATTTATATCCATAATATCTGACCAGCTAGTGACACGGCAGTGACAGCTAGTTCCCGAGCCCTGCGTCATGCTAAATGTCACACGAATGGTTTATTCACAGGTGTGCAGCGTGCTGGAGAGTCTGGAGCAGGAGTACCGCAGAGACGAGGACTGGTGTGGAGCTCATGATAAACTGGGGTCTTCAGCAGAGACGGATCATGTGCTGCCTCTCATCAGCAAACACCTGGAGCAGAAAGAGGCTTTTCTCAAGGTCACCGCTGAACAGCGACCTCTCTATCAGTATCAGTCAGCCCAGATGAAGTTACCAACAATCACAAACGGGTCTCCTGCATCTTAGAGAGGAGCAATATTTGGTCATAATTTGGTCAACATTTGGTGTGCATGTGAGGGTCTGTTTTTGGATCTGTAAAGTCTGCTGTGTTTTTCAGGCGTGTACTCTGGCCAGGCGAAATGCTGAGGTGTTTCTGAAATACATCCATCGGAATAACGTCGGCACTCAGGGATCGTCCAGCAACACGCGCGGCCCTCAGCAGCAGGTCAAAGGTCAGAGCTTCAAAGCTATCAGAATCTGATAACTGTGTGTCCTTTCTTTTCATCTTTTCATATTTTCAGCATTTCTTAGCTTCTCTCTCACAAAACATGCTTCGTTTATCCAGTCATTCATTCATTCATGTTAAGCATGTGTCGTGTGTGTGTGTGTGTGTGTGTGTGGTGTGTGTGTGGTGTTTGAACAGCCATCCTGAATGAACTGCTACAGAGGGAAAACAGAGTTCTGCATTTCTGGACCATGAAGAAGCGACGTTTGGATCAGTGTCAGCAGTATGTGGTGTTTGAACGCAGCACCAAACAGGTGAAAACACTGAGCCACACTACTGTGTGCGTGTGTGTGTGTGTGTGTGTGTGTTTGTAGACTCTAGTAACTGCACTTTTGTGGTTTGTGCATTCACATTTATCTGTGTGAAAGAGTATGTTTGTGTTGTTCTTTTGTGGGTGCGCATGCTTTGTGTCCTGTAAATGTACAGTGTGTGTGTGTGTGTGTGTGTGTGTGTGTGTGTGTGTGTGTTTTCACATTCAGAATATAAAA
>NW_015505279.1:1605247-1607198 GCF_001515645.1 Sinocyclocheilus grahami | reverse complement strand
GTGTGTGTGTGTGTGTGTGTGTGTGTGTGTGTGTGTGTGTTTTCACATTCAGAATCTAAAAAACACCTTCAGGCTTCAGCAGCGTCCATTATAAAACACTCGTGCTTTTAAGCCAAATACTCGCTGAAAAGAATAATTCTAGACCTGACTCTTAAGCAATCTCTGATGAAACCGGTCGGGTTTTCTCTGTAGCAGTTTTGAACTTAGGCTACTGTTTGAAGGCATTCGTTTACTGGATCCTTGGACTGAAAAGTTTACAGGAGTTTACCGGTTTAAAACGCAAAAACATGCTTCTTTTCCTTTTTAAGGTATTGTTTTCATTATAATGCACTGATTCAAATTAGTAGTCAATAATTAAATATTATTTTATCACTCCTGACATGCACTCACGCCACAGACCGACTCCGCTTGCATTCACGTGATTTGTCGAGATGAGAGGCGGGCGTGGGCGCAGATATCAATCAAATTTAAAGGGAAGCCGGCGCATCCTGACTTTACTGGTCTTTACTGGGTATGTTTAGGGAATATTGGCATTTATTTACATGTGATTTGATTAGCTAGTCATGGTGAGCTGTCATGATTTTGGCTAATGCAGGACACTAATGAATAATGCACATCAGAGGGGATTTAGAAGTGGGTATACGCAAAGCCGACTGATAAAGAAGCCACTACACCACTGGTAACAACCCATACAGCATTTCAAAATATACACAAATATATATTATATAAAATAACAAATATATAATATATAAAAATGTTTACAAATATTTTTGGCCTTTTTTTAATTTTATGAATGCATGTATGTATGTATGTGTTTATTTATTTATTTATTTAATTTATTTATTTATTTTTGTGTGGGGGGGTATTTTGAAAATATATTATAAAAATATAAATATATTAAAAACATGTAAAACATGTTTTGCGCTATATATTTCAAAGCAAGAAAATAACTTTGCATGTGTCACATTTGAAGAAAAACTTTGTTGTCTATAAAACGTATGAACATATAACACATTTAAATTAAATTCAAACTACTGCTACTGTAAGATTTTCTTGCCCCTGAAATACATTTTGTAATATATTGTATGTTGAAACAAAAAATATTTTCTATTTCAAAAATGTTTTTCATTGAACTATATATTGATCACTTATTTATTCTTTTATTTATTTATTCATTCATACATTCATTCATTTACTTTGCCGTATGGGAAATTAGGTTAGATTTGTATGTGTTTGTTTTTAAGGACATTTTCATATTTGTACGCTGATGTTTTTAATCTTACCACCTTCCCCATTCACACTACAAAGCTGTCTGAGTTTACTCATAACTCAATTATATATATATATATATATATATTGGTTAACTTTATTTATCAAATAGATAGTCAAACCAAAATGTATTCAGACACCAACATTTCTCACATGATCACAGTTTATTCGCTATAGTTTAGAACATGGTAATAAAATATAACAAGAACTCAGAGTTAAACTGAGTCAGAACAAATTCAGCTTGATAATGTTAGATAACTTTGATAGAAAGGTATGTAGCCTAATGGATTAAAATCAACCAAAATTCAGACAGCTGTTAGTATGACAGTATTTACACAACTATCAATACTTAGTCGGGCAGCCCTTAGCCTCAATGACAGCCTGTAGTCTCCTGGGCATGCTGTCAGCCAGCTTCATGCAAACCTCAACTTTTTTCTGTTTTACTGGTCGTCCACTGTATGAAGAAATCTTGGGTATGATTTGTCACAGTTTACTTTATTTTGCTCTCCTCACTTACATAAATGAACTATAGTATCCTGCACCCCCTAGTAAAAAAATATCAAAAATTATATCTGGTCTCTGAATAATTTTTGGTTTGACTGTATATCCTTCTGTTATTTTCACACTTAATTATGCCCATTAAAATGTATTTTACAAGTTTTTGTTACTTTCACTGTTCATT
>NW_015505279.1:1582752-1604616 GCF_001515645.1 Sinocyclocheilus grahami | reverse complement strand
TATTTTTGGTACTTGCCGATACCGAGTACCGATACCAATATTTTTATTGCATTTGTACATTTTTAAAATATTCGGTACAGAAACCAAAAGAGTATGTATAATGTTAGTTGGTTAACTTTATTTATCAAATAGATAGTCAAACCAAAATGTATTCAGACACCAACATTTCTCACATGATCACAGTTTATTCGCTATAGTTTAGAACATGGTAATAAAATATAACAAGAACTCAGAGTTAAACTGAGTCAGAACAAATTCAGCTTGATAATGTTAGATAACTTTGATAGAAAGGTATGTAGCCTAATGGATTAAAATCAACCAAAATTCAGACAGCTGTTAGTATGACAGTATTTACACAACTATCAATACTTAGTCGGGCAGCCCTTAGCCTCAATGACAGCCTGTAGTCTCCTGGGCATGCTGTCAGCCAGCTTCATGCAAACCTCAACTTTTTTCTGTTTTACTGGTCGTCCACTGTATGAAGAAATCTTGGGTATGATTTGTCACAGTTTACTTTATTTTGCTCTCCTCACTTACATAAATGAACTATAGTATCCTGCACCCCCTAGTAAAAAAATATCAAAAATTATATCTGGTCTCTGAATAATTTTTGGTTTGACTGTATATCCTTCTGTTATTTTCACACTTAATTATGCCCATTAAAATGTATTTTACAAGTTTTTGTTACTTTCACTGTTCATTTTTTTGCTCTGTGGTACATCATCTTTAATTTAATAGCATTAGAGCTGCTCCATTGCAGCGGCTCAGTACTGTAATCACACGCTTTGCTGTAATAATGCAGGGAACCACTCGTTATAAATCTCCTAACTGTGATATTTTCAGAAATGTTTTCATCTGAAACATGCTGCGATTTAAATTCCAAAGCCACTCATATAATGCAGAAACACTCAAGCAAGCAAAACATGCGCAACGCGTGCAGGTATTTGTACTGATGCAGAATAGTACAGCCTAGCGCATTTCACACAGGCTGCTAGATTCACTTTCGCCAGAAAGTCGTGTATGCCTAAGGTTAAAAATAAATGACATTTATAGTGAATGCCCCTATGAATGGTCTTATTTTTATGATTTAGTTTTAATCCAAATGATGCGTGTGCTGAGTGAGTGAACATCAAAGATCACACAACAGAAGTGCGCGCTCTCTCTCCCTCTCTCTCTCTCTCCCTTCCGTTTAGTAACTTGTGCATTGTTTTACTTGTTTTTGACATATCCGACCGAACTACAAACTTTCCAGTGATGTCTGTGAGAAAGATATATTCACTCGACAAGCTTGCGCATCTGCGCCGCCGCGCGCTCAATCCACTCAGCGCGCTTTGCTTATCAACTCGCGCACATCAGCTATACAGGCGTTAATACTGAATGTTTAACATTATATTCATTGCATACATATACTTCGTAGGCATCCTTAATCTCTAATAACTCCATTCTGCTGTCTGTTGTTCTGTTGTCGGTTTCATTGTCTGAATATGGCACTTATCACATGCTGTGTGGTATCGGTTTTTGGTATCGGGGCATTTTAACCAGCACGAGTACAGGAGCTCAGTATCGGGCCCGATACCGATACCAGTATCGGTATCGGTATCGGTATCGGTATCAGTGCATCCCTAGTTAAGAGTATTAGAATATTCTATATTGGGTCTTTGTGTGTGAGTCTGTCTGTCTCTGTGTCAGGCATTAGAGTGGATCGAGGAGGCAGGAGAGGTGTATCTCGCCTCTCACACGTCCCCAGGAGACTCAGTGGAGAAAACTCAGGAACTGCTGAGAGAATATGAAGAATTCCGTGTCTCTGCCAAGGTACAGAGGCACAAACACTTCCCCTCACCTCTTCCTCTTGCTTTTCATGTTCGTCTCTAATGTGTGACACATACTGCCACTTGAACTCTTCGAACAAGTCATTCTTTTGAGCGTAATGAACAAACCGCACGCTCACGCACATAATGTTCATGTGTGCCGCAGCAAACAAAGGAGAAAGTGAAGATGTTGATCCAGCTGGCAGATAATTTTGTGGAGAAAGGGCACATGCACGTCACCGAGCTGAAGAAGTGGGTGTCAGCAGTGGACAAGCGCTACAGAGATTTCTCCCTGCGTATGAGCAAATACCGCTGCAGTCTGGAGAACACGCTGGGCATCAGCTCTGAGGTACTGCACCTAGCCAAAAATTATCATTATGTAGATCATTTTACGTAATAATAATAATAACTATTAAAAAAATGGCTAAAACCATTTAAAACCAGTTGATTTAGCAAAAACCAGCTGATTCAATAAAAAAACCCAGCTAAAATCCAGTTAAACCCAGCTAAAACCAGGTCATTTAGCAAAAACCAGTTCAAACTAGCTCATTTATTAACAAAAGCAACTGAAACCCAGCTAAAACCCACTTGATTTAGAAAAAACAACAAGTGCTAGACAGAAAAGTGTGTAGACAAACTTTAAGTTGGCTTGAAAAAGCCTAGCCAGAAAGTTTGAAGTTAAAAGGTTTTCAGTTTGAAGTTTTAATTGAGTAGTTTTTAAAAGCTAAAAGAAAACAGCTAAATCCAGCTCATTAAAGCGAAAAACAGCTAAAACCAGTTGATTTAGCAACAAAAGCTTAAAACCAGTTGATTTAGCAAAAACCAGCTTAAAACCAGCTGATTCAATAAACAAACATCTAAAATCCAGTTAAACCCAGCTAAAACCAGGTCATTTAGCAAAACCCAGTTAAAACTAGCTCATTTATTAACAAAAACAACTGAAAACCAGCTAAAATTACTTGATTTAGTTTTTCAAAAAAACAACTGCTAGACAGAAAAGTTTGTATACAAACTTTAAGTTGTCTAATGTATGAATAATAATAGTAATAATTCTTATTAATATTAATTATTAATGATAATTTTATTTAGTAGCCCATTAACCTGTATGTGTGTATATATATATATATATATATAATTGTATTTATAATTTTTATAATTTTTAAATAAAATATATTTATTTAAAGATTATTTATTCATTCATTCATTCTTTGTTTCAGGATAATAAAGATCTGGAGTTGGATATCATTCCAGCCAGTCTGACTGACCCAGAGGTCAAACTGCGTGACCCCAACCACGAGGTCAACGAGGAAAAGAGGAAATCAGCCCGGAAGAAAGAGTAAGTGACCGTACACAGCCTCCACACACACACACACACACACACACACACACACACACACACCACAGTTTCAGACTCTTATAATCGACTGCTGCTTTGTACTGTTGCAGGTTTATTATAGCAGAGCTGTTGCAGACAGAAAAGGCTTATGTGAGGGACTTAAACGAATGTTTAGAGGTAAGTGTTTCACTTGTATTAATAATAATAATAAATCCTGATCCTTACATTTAAACACTTTTGCTACTCTACCTTTAAGTCTTCTGTATTTCTGTCTATATGTACACCAAACTCCATTATTTCAGAAGAAATACATGTTTGCCATGATATGACCTGTGTAAGATGCTGAAGGTCATTACTGTACATGTACTGTACATTGAGATACTGCATGCCATTAATAGCAGACAGTAATTTCCTACTATATGTCTACTTACTTCTCTTCGTGTGATATATTTATTAGACGTATTTGTGGGAGATGACCAACGGCGTAGAGGAAATCCCCCCAGGAATCGCCAACAAAGAGCACATCATCTTTGGAAACATCCAGGAGATTTACGACTTCCATAATAAGTGAGTTTCTCTCATTTAATCAACTATTAATGAATGAATGCTTTTGATCAGAATACGCACTGTCTTCTTGTTTTTGCAGATGATAGAGTTGGCTAATATGCTTTCCAATTAAAATTATACATATGCAAATTGTGTATCGCTGGTGTTATGGAAATGCAGTGATTAGGACTCATTTGCATGTTGTTTTGCTTGTGTTATAGTATATTCGTGAAAGAGCTGATCAATTATGAGCAGTTACCCGAGGATGTGGGACATTGCTTTGTTACATGGGTGAGTGTTTCTAAAGCACCCGCATGGCATTACATTTGCTCAGGAAACGATTTATGTTGTTGTGCACCTAACATCTCATACAATTTATGTGTTTTTTTAAAACAAACAATTGAGAAAAATATTGTTTTATGGTAACACTTTATTTTACAGTGTCCATGTTATATGTACCTACTATAATAATAGCAGTTAATTATACATAATTACAAGCGACTAACCCTAAACCCTATTTATTCAGAATTTAATTTAATTTAATTTAATTTAATTTAATTTAATTTAATTTAATTTAATTTAATTTAATTTAATTTAATTTAATTTAATTTTATTTTATTTTATTTTATTTTATTTTATTTTAATTGAATTTTATTGAATTTTATTGAATTTTGCTCATATGCATAAACTATTAGGACATACTTAAGACATTCAGATCCAGCTCAATTATTTTTTTTTATAGCAAGAATTATGACAATCAATGAACATTATATGGCAGCTCTTTCTGTTTTGCTTTGATATGCTAAATTAAAGCTTATGTGCTTGTGTTTCAGGCTGATAAGTTTAATATTTACGTGAGATACTGCAAAAACAAACCAGATTCCATTTAATTTTATTTTATTTTATTTTATTTTATTTTATTTTAATTTATTTTAATTGAATTGAATTGAATTGAATTTTATTGAATTTTATTGAATTTTGCTCATATGCATAAACTATTAGGACATACTTAAGACATTCAGATCCAGCTCAATTATTTTTTTTTATAGCAAGAATTATGACAATCAATGAACATTATATGGCAGCTCTTTCTGTTTTGCTTTGATATGCTAAATTAAAGCTTATGTGCTTGTGTTTCAGGCTGATAAGTTTAATATTTACGTGAGATACTGCAAAAACAAACCAGATTCCAGTCAGCTCATCCTAGAGCATGCTGGGAGTTTTTTTGACGTAAGTACAGATGAGTTTTCTCAATCAATAATTTAATAACTCTGAATATATTTTGTCTTATTTTATATCTTCAGCAAATTGCCCACATGTTTTAAAACATTACTGAACTAAAGTAAATGTAGCTGAAATGAAATTACTCATCAGAGCACAGTGAAGTGGTCAGAAGATGTAGTCAGTGAGTCTCTGACCCTGAGCATGTCACTGTATTCAGCTGGTCAGTGAAATTAAATTAAATATACTTTATTGTCCCAGAAGGGGAAATTTGTAATAGACTCATTAGCTAGCATTAGCTAGCACAAACCCAATTAACACGAGTGTCCCACATGAGATATTTATCTATATGCACTCCTAAATACTTGTATGGTTGCACCTGTGTCATTTCTTGATTGTGAACAAATACAGGCATATGATCTCCAATACCCTTAGGATCAAAAATGATTTCCTCCGTTTTCTTAGTGTTCACTTTAAAAAAAAATAGCATCACACCAATCAACAATTGAGTTAATCCCAGAATGATAAATAGAAGAAGAGTCTTTTTTAGCAGACTTAAAATTGCTGTTTCATCCGAATATCCAAAGTGTGTGTGTGTGTGTGTGTGAACGATGCTCTGTTTATATATGATGATTGTTTTGTCTGTTCTGAGCAGGAGATTCAGAAGAGACATGGTCTGGCCAACTCTATTTCATCATACCTCATCAAACCTGTGCAGAGAATCACCAAATACCAGCTGCTGCTCAAGGTACCGTGTGTTTTTGAGAAGGTCAGATGCTGTGTAGTGTGTACAGTACAGTACAGTACAGTGTGTGTGCTTACAGGAGCTGCTGTCCTGCTGTGAAGAAGGTAAAGGTGAAATTAAGGACGGGCTGGAGGTCATGTTGAGTGTGCCAAAGAGAGCCAACGACGCCATGCACGTCAGCATGCTTGAGGGTACAACACCACCGAACACACACACACACATGCACACACACACACACACACACGCACACACACAAACACACACGCACATGCACACACACACACAAACACACACACACACACACGCACGCACACACACACACACACACACACTTATGAGTCTTTTCCACTGATCCGCTTAACCTTCAGCCTCTGGCGTGATGTTTTCTTCCGTCAGGTTTTGATGAGAATCTGGATGTTCAGGGTGAACTCATCCTGCAGGACACCTTCCAGGTGTGGGACCCCAAATCTCTGATCCGTAAGGGACGAGACCGCCACCTCTTCCTCTTCGAGATCTCCCTCGTCTTCAGCAAAGAAATCAAAGACTCAGCGGGACGATCCAAATACATCTACAAGAACAAACTACTGGTATTTAGTTATATTTTTTTTAGTTATATATAATTTTCATTGCATCTCACGTACATTCATCACATACACTACCATTCAAAAGTTTGGGTTTTGTAAGATTTTTGAATGTTAAGAAGTTGTTAAGATAATAGAGAGAAGTATGTTATGCTCACAGAGGCTGCATTTACCTGATCAAAAATGCAGTAAATACAGTAAGATTGTGAAATTTTGCTACAATTTAAAATGTTTTCTATGTGAATATATTTTGATGCAAAGCTGAATTTTCAGCATCATTACTCCAGTCTTCAGTGTCGCTTCTGCAGTGATCCTTCAGAAATCATGCTAATATGCTGATTTGCTGCTCAAGAAACATTTCTGATTATTATCAATGTTGAATGCTTACTGTTTTTTTGTTTTTGTTTTTGTTTTTTGTTTTTTTGGGGGGGGGGATTTTTCTGGATTCTTTAATTAATAGTTGAGATAGTGAACATTTAATAGAAAGGGATTTATTTATTTGAAATATAAACCTTTTGTAATTATACATGTCAATTTTAATCAAATTTGATCACATTGTTGCTGAAAAGTTTTCTTTTATTGCATATTGTTGTTGAAAATATGTAAAATATGTATGTCACTAAGGTAAAGTTATCCAATATGGATGAGGCTTTTGTAAAAAAAAAAATGGCCCAGATTTATTTTGAAGTTTTAAAGGCATTCTTTAAAATTGGTTGAAAACTAAAAACAAACCTCTATATGCCATAGTCCTTCAAAACTGTGCTAAATTTATAATTCATGAAATAATAATAAAACTGTCATGAAGTGAGTAACATTATATCTGTGTAATGTGTGGCTATTTCTTAAAAAAAAACTTCTGCCTTAATAAAATTCATATTATGATTTAAATTCTAAATGTAATACATATAAAAAAGCATATAATATAGTTATTTCTCAAATAAACGAATGAATAAATTAATTAATATTGATTATAATTAATAATGGGAGGGTCAGTTAGTGCACACATGAACACAGTTATGTCTGAATTCTGTTTTACCGCATTGTGCAACTCTGTTAAGTGTCTCCACACATACCTGGAAGCAGCCCGTGCAGGTGTGTGGACCAGATGGGGCGTTTGTCACCCCTCTCTCTGTGCTCAGTATGCCTGTGAACAGATCCAGATGTGCCTTTGCTTTTTTCTCTGGTCATCTGGAATTGTCTCACATACACATTTTAAGACTCTGTTAAGGATTTTACTGAGGGAATGCTTTCAATTTTGTCAGACAAATTTATTAGAGTTCCGCTTTCAGTAAAGTTCACTCTTAGGTTATCTCAGTCTTAAATACTCCATACGCTTATGCCATTAAATACATTTCCATGCATACTGAATTAATTTTAATATCTGTGGGTGATGTTCTGATTTTTCTGCTTTTGCAGACTTCTGAATTGGGGGTGACAGAACATGTGGAAGGAGACCCGTGTAAATTTGCCCTGTGGGTGGGACGCACACCCTCATCCGACAACAAGACTGTCCTCAAGGTACATTACATCATTTTATTATTAATAAATTACTTTTATTAGAATGGTAAGTATTCATAAACATGTTCCAGTCAGTGAAATTGCATGTGAGCAAAGATTTTCATAAACATTTCCTGCTTTTTTCATGATTGTTGTGTCGTCCTGTTGGAATCTTCTGTTTTGAATGTGCATGACTGTGTCTGTGTCAGGCGTCCAGTATTGAGGTGAAGCAAGAATGGATTAAAAACATCCGAGAGGTCATTCAGGAGAGAATCATTCACCTGAAGGGGGCGCTAAAGGAACCGATCCATGCTCCCAAAACCCCAGCCAAACCCCGCAACAACAGCAAGAGGTCAGACACATTGTACCATTTGCATACTCTATTCCAGTCCTAAAAATGAAACGCTGAATTCATTCATAATACAATCATAATCTCAGCTCTCAAAATGCTGCTGCAGTTGTAAACGTTGCTATTTGTAGATTCTGCTTTGTTTGTTGCGATCAAATCATTTGTATGTCTCTTTGGATGCAAGCATCTGCTAAATGTAAATCTATTGAAAGAATGAGACAAAACACTACATTCATGAATATTCATACCCATTTATGCATGACGATGCAGGAGGCTTATGCTCATGTATAAACATTTGCCATCTTGTCTCTCCTCATGCAAGCTCCATTCGCTTGTTAAAATGTGTACATATGGAAATAAGTATTCGCCAAAACGTCAAATAGTCATGAAGGCAATGATATTGTGTTGTTTCATTCATAAAGGTTACACTTATTCACTTTACACATTCACTTTTTCTGTGTTGTTTATCTAAACTATTCAGCTGGCTCACCTGTTATCCAGCAAGAACAAGGACTGACTGTATCTAATGAATATTGTTATTTGTTTGAATTTATTCATTTTGACAACATTATCTGTGCTGAATAAAGTATCCAGCTTCAGGCACATCCCTAATCGGGACTCTTATTTGTGTGTTTGGCTGCAGGGAGGCTGGTGAGGATGCTGACAGTCAAGGAGATGGCAGCAGTCAGCAGGACACCATCTCCATCGCATCCAGAACCTCTCAGAACACTGTAGACAGTGACAAGGTATGATGCACAGATCTGACCTCTGCAGCTGCTTTCTCTCTGCGGCACTTACCTCAGTTGCACTGTACTCAATAAACCCTTCATTAGTGGATTTACTGAGCTGCGGCATCAAAGGTGACACACAGGAAAATAAAAAAGACCATCGGGTGCTAAAGGACTCATGCTAACTAGCTAAGCTAACAAATCAATTAGATATTCTGCAGAGACATATTTGCGTATTGTGCACATTATACTGAATATAAACCATATATTAAGTAAGTTAAGTTAAGGGGTCATATGATACGATTTCAAATTTTCCTTCCTCTTTGGAGTGTTACAAGCTGTTCGTGAATAGATAAGATCCCTAAAGTTGCAAAGACTAAAGTCTCAAACCCAAAGAGATATTCTTTATAAAAGTTAAGACTGGTCCACGCCCTCCTAAAATGCCTCGTTTAAACACGCCCCCACATGTCTACATCACTGTGTGGGAAGATTTGCATAACGCCGCCCAAATGTTCACGCAAAGCAAGAAGACTTTTATTCTCGCTATAGTATTGTTGCCACCGCAGCCGCCATGTCGTGGAGACGCTGTGTGTTTTGTTGTGAAAACGAAAATACTTTGTTTGGCCTTCCAAAAGAGGACACGGCTAGAAATCAGTGGTTAAGTTGTATTTACAACACTGTTCCAGAACAGTTTAACCAAAATATTCAGATGTGTGCAGCACATTTTATGGAGGACTGTTTCCTGATCCTGGGAGAGTAGACTACAATGCCAGCTGTTCTGATTTACAGACTGTAAGTATGTTTTCATATATAAAGGATTTGACACTGACGATTCAAATGCGAGTTTTGAGCAGTGTAGAGTAGCGCTAAAGGCTAAAAGGGGTCTTTTAAGCCATAAACAGTCCAACTATCATGCATGATCCTACGCAGACGCTACAACTCTTAGAAAGATACAAAAAGATTAAGGGTACGTTTGCACAACAATTTAAAAGTTTTTCCTTTGCATTTTTTAAAAGATTCATGTACAGATAACAATGTCTGAACACGTAATATGTATGCAAATGAAATCACAGTTTTCGTAGTTTACACAGAGATGATTAACGTAATTTTTAAAAAGTTGCGCTTTGAAACCCTTTTTTTTTTTTCAAAAGTTTGCATTTTCAGGCCACCAAAACGTTGTTGTCATGTAAACAATAGCCAAAATGCATGAAAAGTTTTCTGTTTTTACACTGAACAAAATTATAAATGCAACACTTTTGTTTTTGCCTCCATTTGTCATGAGCTGAACTCAAAGATCTAAGACTTTTTCTATGTACACAAAAGGCCTATTTCTCTCAAATATTGTTCACAAATCTGTCTAAATCTGTGTTAGTGAGCACTTCTCCTTTGCCGAGATAATCCATCCACCTCACAGGTGTGGCATATCAAGATGCATCGCGGTGCTGAGGAAATCGGGCAACAGGAGCAAGCGGAGAGACTGTCGGTGGCAGCCCGAGGCGGTGGTGCTGGAACGATGGAGAACGAGGTGGGAAGGAGAGCTCGCTGCCACGCCCCTGGGTCGAGGAGGGGTGGTTGCCGTCTGAGAGGGAGCAGAGGAGTCGGCCCCGTTCGCGAGGAGGCCGGAGCCTGCTGCCGTCCGCCATGATTGGGGAGGAGCAGAGAACGGGGGACTCGCTTCTTTTCCTCTCTCGTATCTGTCTCTCCTCATCCTTCCGTCTCCTTTTCTCTCGCCTCGTCTGTCTGTCCTTACCCCCAGGTACACCGCGGCCGCCGTGATCGGCTCCCCCGGAGGGGGGAGGGGGGCAGTAGAGCCGTGGGAACGGAGCGAGGCCGGTGGAGTAATTGATAATGAGCGACACCTGCACCACTCATCGGTCTCGAGTCCCACTGAGGAGCTCCGGAAGGATAAAAGGAGGAGTTATGACAGTGAAAGACGAGAGAGGACCAGGCCTGGACTTTATTTTGTGTTTTGGTTCTGTTTGTGCTTGACAGTCGTCCGCGAGGGGCTGTCGCGCTATTTTGTGTTTATTTTATTATTAAAGTTTTCTTTGAACGTTCGCCGGTTCCCACCTCCTTCTTCCCGTGACTACGAACTTTGTTACAAATCGGTTTGCATAACCAAAGAATTTCTGCACAAACTGTCAGAAACCGTCTCAGGGAAGCTCATCTGCATGCTCGTCGTCCTCATCGGGGTCTCGACCTGACTGCAGTTTGTCGTCGTAACCGAATTGAGTGGGCAAATGCTCACATCCGATGGCGTCTGGTACTTTGGAGAGGTGTTCCCTTCATGGATGAATCCCGGTTTTCACTATACAGGGCAGATGGCAGACAGCGTGTATGGTGTTGTGTGGGTTTAGCTGTTCGCCCATGGTGGCGGTGGGGTTACGGTATGAGCAGGCGTATGTTATGGACAACAAACACAGGTGCATTTTATTGATGGCTTTTTGAATGCAAGAGATCCTGAGGCCCATCGTTGTGCCATTCATCCACAACCAGCACCTCATGTTGCAGCATGATAATGCACGGCCCCATGTTGCAAGGATCTGTACACAATTCCTGGAAGCTGAAAACATCCCAGTTCTTGCATGGCCAGCATACTCACCGGACATGTCACCCATTGAGCATGTTTGGGATGCTCTGGATCGGCGTATACGACTCTGTCCTTACCCCCAGGTACACCGCGGCCGCCGTGATCGGCTCCCCCGGAGGGGGGAGGGGGGCAGTAGAGCCGTGGGAACGGAGCGAGGCCGGTGGAGTAATTGATAATGAGCGACACCTGCACCACTCATCGGTCTCGAGTCCCACTGAGGAGCTCCGGAAGGATAAAAGGAGGAGTTACGACAGTGAAAGACGAGAGAGGACCAGGCCTGGACTTTATTTTGTGTTTTGGTTCTGTTTGTGCGTGACAGTCGTCCGCGAGGGGCTGTCGCGCTATTTTGTGTTTATTTTATTATTAAAGTTTTCTTTGAACGTTCGCCGGTTCCCACCTCCTTCTTCCCGTGACTACAAACTTTGTTACAAATCGGTTTGCATAACCAAAGAATTTCTGCACAAACTGTCAGAAACCGTCTCAGGGAAGCTCATCTGCATGCTCGTCGTCCTCATCGGGGTCTCGACCTGACTGCAGTTTGTCGTCGTAACCGAATTGAGTGGGCAAATGCTCACATCCGATGGCGTCTGGTACTTTGGAGAGGTGTTCCCTTCATGGATGAATCCCGGTTTTCACTATACAGGGCAGATGGCAGACAGCGTGTATGGTGTTGTGTGGGTTTAGCTGTTCGCCCATGGTGGCGGTGGGGTTACGGTATGAGCAGGCGTATGTTATGGACAACAAACACAGGTGCATTTTATTGATGGCTTTTTGAATGCAAGAGATCCTGAGGCCCATCGTTGTGCCATTCATCCACAACCAGCACCTCATGTTGCAGCATGATAATGCACGGCCCCATGTTGCAAGGATCTGTACACAATTCCTGGAAGCTGAAAACATCCCAGTTCTTGCATGGCCAGCATACTCACCGGACATGTCCCCCATTGAGCATGTTTGGGATGCTCTGGATCGGCGTATACGACAGCGTGTTCCAGTTCCTGCCAATATCCAGCAACTTCGCACAGCCATTGAAGAGGAGTGGACCAACATTCCACAGGCCACAATCAACAACCTGATCAACTCTATGCGAAGGAGATGTGTTGCACTGCGTGAGGCAAATGGTGGTCACACCAGATCTCCAGCACAGAGGATGAGCACAGTGGTCGTGAGCAGTAAACAGATGTTAAACAGTCATGTTCAGCCATGAAAAGCCTCTTCAAACTGTGTGCTGGATTCAGCCCTCATAGGAGCTATGAGGCGCCCTATCAAATCAAAGTAAGACACACTGAACACATGTCCTCCAAACAGCACGTGTTTGTGCTGGTGTTTTTAGGCACTTTCATAATAGCTTGTTGTGTTTGAGTTGTGCGTGTTTGTGTTGTGAGGTTTGTTCATTTTGGTGATGACCACATCACTGTGACTTGCTTTTGCTCAGAGGAGAACATGTCTTTGAGTGAGTGTGGTCCAACTCTTGACTCTGTTTGGAGGAGTATCATTTCCTTCTCCAGTTTCCTCTGAGGTTAGAAGATCCTTGTAGGATCTGAATATACTCTGTGTAGTGAACTTACTCTGTTTGAATTCTACACAACTAAATGTTGACTGTTCTCTGAGTTTTTGTGTTGTTTTGTAAAAGAGGGAGCAGCAGAATATATTAATGCCTTAATAGTGTATGTGTGACATAGATTGACTTTATAATGAGCCAGTGGAGTCTCCGAATGCAGTAAATTGTTTTGGGTTGGATCATGATGGCTGACTACTTGAATAATCATCCAGCAACACACAGATAAAATTTGTTTATTATGGTTGACAAATGAGTTTAGCTAGATTTTTTTTCTTTTTTATACTAGTTTTCTTCTGTCCGCATGCTAAAACCCTCCTATCCTCTTAAACTCTCCTAGGACACACAGTAAATTTGGAACGGATATTTTTTTTGTCCTTCATTAAAGGACTTCAAAACTTGGTGACTGAAAAAATAAATAAAAATAATAAATAATTTGAAAGGTTTAACACCTTGGCTGTTCACTGTCAAAATTAACTTACCATTGGAAATTAATAATTAAGAGCCTAACACAGAGCAATTTTTAATGTGTTGTATTAATATACTGTATTTATACAACAAATGATGCTGAAATCTAAAATGCCAAAAGAAGTGCATAATTTTATTATTTCTACTTAAAGGAAATTGGTGTTATTTCATTAAAAAAAGAAAAAGAAAGGGTTTGGTTACACCAAAAGGGTCTGCCAAGTAGGGCTGTGCGATTAATCGAAATCATCATAAAATCGCGATTTGAGCTTGCGCGATTTCTAAATTGCTTTATAGCACGATTTTCCACGCCCCCGACCTCCCAAAGTATGCTATCCGAACCAATCTGAATGCAGCGCGCCTGAATGGAGCACGAGAAAGGTGTATGTCATACAGGGTTTCCCTGCTTTAGTTATGGAGCAGGGGCTGTATTCGTGGTAAAAATTAACATGGATTGACATGGAAATTTAGTAATTACACCATAAATGCATATAATTAAAGTCTACTGTTTCACAGTCAACACATAGCTTTTTGGCTAGATTTAAAACAAGGAAAAGTGCACTTTTAGATAACAACGCAATAATAGATGGCACTCGTGGTGGTAGTTAAACAAAGTTATATTTATGGAGTTTAAACGTGAATATGTCTATGAAAGATTGTATCACTGTACTGTGATAAAAGAGAATCACAATGCTGAAAAAGCATTTTCAGAAACAACGTTTGGATTTGAAATCAAAATAATGGATAAATGTTGTTTGTGGTAAACAGCCGTGGATCAGGAGCAGACTGCAAAAGCGTCCTGTGTGAAAGCAAAATGAGTCCGTGCTGCTTCTGCACCGCATACACATACTGTATACGCACTGCAGACGGAGTACATGTGAACTTGGCACAACAAATCTAGTTCAACATCTGAGGCAATGCCACAAAGAGCTCTATGACCAATGCATGGCAAAAAAAAAAAATCCCTGTTATTTTTTCCTGCCATATGTCTATTTTAGAGACATTTTGTTACACCTTTACTTAGTGATTATTTTGCCTTATGTCTGTTCTAGAGACATGTTACAGCTTTTTGATAAAGCTCTAATTGGTTTTCCTTTGGAAATATGTTTCAAATTCACACTGAATGCATTAATGACTGTAAAGCATGTCTGTGTGTGTCAAAATCTTGATTAAAATCGAAATCGCAAAATTGATCAAAGAAATCGCGATAGGTTTTTTTGTCCATATAGCACAGCCCTACCGCCAAGGGTCTTGCCCAACAAGTGCAATTATTTAAAAACTTGGGGTAAATAAGATAAAAAATTAACACGAGCATCCAAAGAACAGCCTAAGAGGGTTAAAGTGCTACTTTTGTGATAAATTTATTTTGAAATAGCTTTGATTGGCATCTATATATGGCATCAGATCGGTGTCTTTCTTAAAACCGTCTAGTCATTCAGACGACCCACGAATAGACCCAGTGTTAAATTTGAAAACCAAATTTTGACCTCATTTGACACGCATCTTTTATAAATATACAATGAATCCAGTAGTTATTCACACACACTCAGGGCCGTGCAGAGACCTTTGGAGGGGCAGGTGCTCAAACAAGTATAAAAGGGGCACATGGAGCACGACTTTTAATAGGGCTGTGCTCCTTGCTGAGACGTGTATCGAAACGGATGCTTCTGTATTGATAGCAGCAGCAAATGCCGTGACGCAGTTTTGAAATAGAAACACAGAACAGAAAAGACCATTTTAGGTTTAAAAGTTAAAGATTTTTTTCTTTGCACCTCTTAATTACTCTGGAATTAGAAACTGAATTATATTATTATTATTATTATTATTATTGAGTTTACAGGGTATGGTGGTTTTGCTGTTGTAAACTACTGTTGTTGTTGTAGAAAAAAAATAGTCTTATTTAAAATAGAATTATATTCTAATCCTTTTCTGAATGTATTTATTTTTTTGAAAGATAATGATAATAAAAACAGGATTGATAAGTATAAATCGAAGGATGAGAAAATCAGTATACACTGATATGTTTTATCAGTGTTGTGATAATTATTTTTAAGGCACTCTACGTTTTTTAAATAAATAATGTAATAATATAAGTTCAAAGTAATAGTTTTTAGTCAGATAACATAAAGACAAGACCCCTTGACGCCCTTTTCCCAATCAAACAGCAAGAACGAAAGAGAACAGGCACCTTTGTTTATATTGCTGTGTAAAACGTTAGCTGCATTTTTTTATATTTAATTTTAGTGAAATGTAAATTCGTCCTCCGCTTTTTATTTGGGTAGGTGTGTTCACGTAGAGGTTTCTAGATTTAAATTCAAAGAGACAGTATCGATAGTCTATGCATGACCTGACGTTTTATTCGTATCCAAAATGAGAAGTGAATATCTGGAGCGCTCAACACTCTCACGCAGTGTATGTTTAATTCATACTCGAAGCCGGAGGGTGCTCTCGTGCAGAAAGTCCAAAACAGACTCATAGAAGGAATGACTTATGATGTGCAGGAAACCCTAATATAGACAAAAACATCTGGCTATCGCTGTAGCTGAGCTGAATAAAAAGCAGAAAAAATGTGAAGACAATAAACATACCATTGCGAAAATATATGGTTTGTTTGTTTTTCAAGTTATCTCCAGGTAATAAATAAACTGAATAATGCTGATTGACATATCATTTAAGAAACTATAGAATATATTTCCTGCCTTATTCTGTGATTAAAAATGGGGAAAATGTGCTCGTAGTAGCTTTTATAAACCGATCATAAAATTATCATTAGGAAAATATTGGCCGTTTCTCAATATGCGTTCTTCAGCGATCTTGCGTCCTTGTGTTCTCGCTCTACGTCATCATTAACCGTCAAAGTTCAATTCCAATTCTCAAGAACGCAAGTACAGAGGATGCATGAAAGTGCCCGGATGTGTTCTTGATATCGAGGATGCATCGAGTGCAGACTTGAGAGAATCGAGCCATTAGAAATCCCAGAAGACACTGCGGGCGGCCGGTGTATGGAAGCCTGTAAGCTATAAACTCGCTCTCGCAAATACTTGACGGCTCTTGAAAGTAAACATTTATCATTTTGTTTTGCTTAATTTTAATGGAGAAAAGTCTGCAGTATTTGTATTGGCGTATTAAAATGAATCTTAACATAGTCATAGTTAAACATATAACGCTGTAAAATAAAATGATACAATTATATGAAATATTTATAATAGCATGAAATGTTTTAATAAGTTATGACATTTGTTTGTAATGTTATGTTATATTATATTTATGGTTCATTGGCCGCTGCTTATGCTATGACTATGCGGTCAGTTAAGCAAGAACGCAGCACATCTCAATTCTCATAAGGGTGCGTTCTGTGTTCTCGTGTCCTTTCGAGTTCGTTCTTCCAAGGAAGCTTGGCAAGACTGGTCTCCACGAGAACGGCAAGTCTGTTCTTTGCGTTCTTGGAATAGAGAAACAGCCATTGAACAAAAATATTATAGCCCCTTGCTGCAGCTAACCTTACTTCCACAGGGTACAAACAGCAATATAAACAACAGCTGTGTATGCTCTCTTCACGTCGTTCTTGTAAAATAATAATAATTTTATAATATAAGTTTACAAGCACACCGCTACGCTGAGAAAATCTCGGTTATGTATGTAACCCTGAATAGGGAACTAGATGCTGCGATAATGTCATCGCTTTGGGAACACCTCCGGTGTGACGAATGTCTGAAGCCCTTATACCATCACGCCAATGTATTGGCCAATAGCGCTTAGCACCACCCCAAGCATAAGTTGCGTATGCTTTCATCAGATTTTACACTATGACGAAGGAAGTGCTATCAAGGTACGGACGGCCCTCATCGCAGCATCTCGTTCCCTATTCAGGGAACTAGGGTTACATACGTAACCGAGATGTTCCCTCTCATAGGTAACTTCAACGCTGCGATGACGTCATCGCTTTGGGAACGCTATACCATAACGCCTGACGTACCTTAGATAGCTGGAGACCAAGGAAAGCGTCTGCTCAAGTGGATAAGACCCGGGAGCCAGGAGCCATCCTCACATCTAGACTACAGAACTTGATGAAGGTGCTAGGAGAGGACTAACCTGCCACAGCACAGACATCTCCCATCAAAGGCCCTTTAAAAGAGCCTGAGACGAAGCCATTGCTCTCGTAGAATGAGCACGCACCTCTAGAGGCGAAGTCCCACCACGCGCCGCATAGGCTAGAGGTATAGTCACTATCTGACCCCACATAGCAGGGGCCTGAGACGAAGCCATTGCTCTCGTAGAATGAGCACGCACCTCTAGAGGCGAAGTCCCACCACGCGCCGCATAGGCTAGAGGTATAGTCACTATCTGACCCCACATAGCAGGGGAGAAAGCCTCCAACCATTTGCTGAAAGTAAAGCGGAGTCAAAGCAGCCTTAAGATTAACTAGGCCTAGGAAGCAGTAAGACTTAACCAGCCTAGGGGCAAAGTCCATACAAGAGGAGCTGACAGAGCCTGCAGATCATCAGTCCTCTAAGAGTGGATAGGATTACCAAAAAACTGCTTAAGGTTTCAAAGTTATCTGACAGACTTAAACGGTTCAAAAGGATGGCCTGAAAATAAGTCCCAAAAAGGAATCTGTGCTGGGCGGAAAGGCCTAAGCCATCTCGTCCCTGCATGAAATGGGGAAACCAGCAGATTGTGTCCACTTAAGGTCATACAGCGTCTCATGGAGGGAGCTCTAGAATTAAGAATAGTGTTGGTAATCTCTGCCAAGAGACCGGAACCCATTTCAACTCTGCTCAGGAGTCACACCCATTAGTTCCAAAAATCCTGATGGGGATGTCCAATCATGCCCCGAACCTGAGTCAGCAGGTCGTGTCTGAGGGAAACCTCCCAAGGGGGCCGGCTAACAGACTGACCAATTCTGAGAACCACGTATGAGAGAGCCAAAACAGCACCACCAACAACAGACGTTCACTCTGACCAACCTTACACTGAACAGAATCGTTTGGGAGCAAACGGGTTGACTGGAAGGCATAAGACCCCTGGAAGGTATAATTCTTGGGCTAGAGCATCCACACCCAGAGGCGACAGAGGAGACAAGGAAACCAGAGCGGGTAATGCGCATGCTCTATTTTTTTATTTTTTTAGCAAACAAATCCACTTCCACTCTGGCCAAACCTCTGCCATATGAGACTCACCACCTGAGGGTACAATCTCCATTCTCCAGCCTCCAACTCTGTCTCAAGAGTAAGTCCACTCCTGAGTTCAGGTGACCCAGGACATGAACTGCTCTGATCGACAGGAACCTGGTCTGCGTCCAAAGAAGAACAAATCTCACCAACCTGCACAGTGGGCGTAATCCTCTCTGACAATCCATGTATGAGACCACAGCCGTGTCCTTGACCTAATGTGACAACCATTCAATTGGGTAAGAACCGTTGGAGTGCCAGAAAACGCTGCTCCAAACAGTTTGTGTGATTGAGCTAATATCAGCCAATCGTCAAGGTAATGAAAGAATACAGTATTGGCAAGCTTTATTTCAAAAGCAAACCTGATGAACTTCCTGTGTCTCTCCAATCAACCCGTAGAAGCTGAATGGTGTAACCATATGACAGCCTGATCCTCCCTCATGAGGTCCCGAAACACCTGAGTTGTGGAGAAAAACTCTGAAACAGGAATGGATACTAAAATCAGGCATGCCAGCACCAACCACAGAGTGGGGACTTGGATGTCAATATAGACCCTGCACCAATGACTTTAGGGCTATCCTCTCGATCTCCAAAGCTAAGGCGCGACGAACGGTCAAAATCAGTCTGAACGCAACAAGCGGCGGAACAGCTGATAGAGAGGCAAACACACTTGGAGGGTGCCCACATTAATACACAGTTCCAGCTCAATGCAACAGCGAAGCTGAAAAGAACAGAGTAATTAGACATGCAAACCACTGCTTGGTAGCATAAAGCACCCAACATCTCTAGTGCACAATAATGTATGCTGCAGTCACATAATGCAGCCAGCCATGTGAAGCGAGTGTTGGTAGCAAAAGCGCCGCATCAATCACATGAAGTAGGCTGACCATGGTGAGCATTAATAGCTTGCCATAAAAGATACTCTTACATGTGAACTCATTCACACAGTAGCTCAGCTCAGTGCATCTAAGTTGGGATGAGAAGTATAATGATTAGTTATGCAAATAGTGTTGGCAGCCTGAAATGCCAAAACCATGTTGCACGACAAATGTGTGTTGCAAAACTCCACAGAGCTAGCTCATAGCACAGAGTCCACTATTTGTTCCAGCTCAAAACAGCAGTGGAGCTGAAAGAATAATAATTATTAGCCGGGCAGACTAGTGTTTGGTAGCATGAAGCGCCAAAACCCATAGCGCACGGCAAATGTCAGCTGTGGAGTCCGTGCTTAAAAACAGTCACATGAACAAGAGTTGGAAGCGTAAGCGCCAAATCAATGTACGTGCCTTAATTAATGCAGTGCAGGAGTAGAGACAGGAAAATACCCTGTTCACTCTGCAGCCCGAGTCACTATGGCATTAGGTGTAAAACAGCTTGCCATAGGAATTTACTCTAGATATGTGAGCGTGCCCACTGATTTGTTCCAGCTCAAAGCATCAACGGAGTTGAAAGAAAAATTAACAGCCGGGCAGATTAAGGCTTGGTAGCATGAAGCCTCAAGACCATAATGTATGACAAACATCCACTGCAGGACTCCTAGAGTTTGTGCCTAAAAGCAGTACACGAAATGAGAGCTGGAAGCGTAAGTACCAATTCAATGCACGTGCCTGCATTAGTGCAGCGCAGAAGTAGAGAGATAGGAAACCCTGTCTGCTCAACTCTACAACCTGAGCCATATAGCATTAAATGTTAAAACAGCTTTCCACTTAATGTTTCAGCTCAACGCAGCAGCAGAGCTGAAATAAATATTATATTACTCGGGCAGACCAACGCTCGGTAGCATGAAGCGCCAAGACCATGGTGCACAACAAAATATCTGCTGCAGAACGCCTCAGAGTCTGCGTCTAAAAAGTACACAAACAAGAGTTTCAAATCAAATGAACGTGACTGCGTCAGTGCAGCGCATCAGGTAACGTTAGAGAGAGAGAGGGGGAAAGCCGCCAGCTCAATGTTATAGCTTGCTATAAGAATACTCTGAAACATGTTGTAAGGGAAACAGGTCAATAATTTAGCTCAAAGGGAATCATTTAAGATTTTAAAGGGAACTCCACCATTAAGGGCATTTGGACAGAATCACTGTTTTACGGCTGATCACTGAGACGGCCAGCGATTCAGTGAACGAGCCGTATGACATCAATTCTGCAATGGATATCTATATCCAAAATATAGTGAAAACACTATTAATTAGCACAGTAACAAGATCGGCAGTTTAAGACATTAACTTGTGAGCACAAAACATGAGATACTTCTCTTTTCAATATAAATAAGGCTTTATTGGATACATCTAAGACATATAAACTAATCTAACACATGAACACACGCATTCACACAAGTTGCAGAAAGAGAGAAAGTGAGGAAATAATGAGTTTAAGAGCATGAAAATGTGAAATCCCAAGTTTACAGCAATATGTGCAATTGCATATATCTGAACAACCATCAATCACTTAATTAACCCTAGCATTGAGTTCCTCAATTAGGTTAAAATTTATATTAAATGCACCAGTTCAGCTAGGATCTGGAGGTACTTGCTTTCCTGTGTGTGGGTTCCCTTCCTCGTCTGGTTGCCGAAAGGGGTTTCCCGCTTTTCTGATTGGCTGGAGGTTCAGTCTTGGGAAGCCAGTGATTGGGCGTTGGCTGGCGACGTGGAGCTGTGGTCTGCAGTTGAAGTTTTAGACGGCACTCTTTCTGAGATGCGGCGTTAGGCAAACTTAACTCAAAACAAGAAACTCTCAACGGAAAATAAAATAAACTAAAGAAATATAAATAGAAGTAATGTTTGACGAGACCAGGTGGCGTTTCTCCTCATGGTCAAAAAGAGCATCTCCTCCAAAGATCTCCTCCTTCTCCAGAGCCCGCTCAAAAAGCGCTAAGAAGTGATGACTGAAAAGCACGACTAAAAGCGACAAGCTAAAAGCCGCATGGCTAAAAAGCATATAGCTAAAAAGCATGACTAGAAGCGAAAAGCTAAAAGCTAGACACAAAAAGCAAAGTTTGATGGTGTTTCTAGTTTTTAAACCAGGCTGTTTAACACACCCCAAATGGTGTTTTGACCAATTAGATGTCGTGCTTGCTCGGGGTGTTGTATATTTCTCCTCCCCATTCATAAATCAACTGTTATCTCATCATTCACATGGTCCCAGTTTTCCCGCTCTGGCAGAGTATACATTTGGACATGATTTCTATAACAAGAATATGATACATTTGACAACGAAGTGATTAGAATAAACGTTTCAAGCATGAATTCTCAAACTCACACATACCAAACCTGAATA
>NW_015505279.1:1579823-1582726 GCF_001515645.1 Sinocyclocheilus grahami | reverse complement strand
GTTTTCCCGCTCTGGCAGAGTATACATTTGGACATGATTTCTATAACAAGAATATGATACATTTGACAACGAAGTGATTAGAATAAACGTTTCAAGCATGAAGATTCAAACACACACATACTAAACATGAATAGCAATTCTTAAACTATTCAATAGTTATTCAAAATACATTCACAATAAATGATTAAGACCTGATAAGTCACATGTAGGTTACATACATAATATGGAGATATATATATATGATTAGTTGCTCAGGTCCTTTTAGTGTCATTTAGATGCATATTCACATGGAAATGAAGTTTCTTTGGCATTCTGTGGACGTAAGGATGCGTTCTGTGAAGACCAGAGAGGTTAAAAATGTTCTGTCTCTTAGGTGGGGGGAGAAGTCAATTCCAAAGAGATCGTGATCGTTTTACTATCACGTGAGGGTCATGCTGTCATTTCTTTGACCATTTAATCTTGATTACTTGCCCTAAAATTGACAATCTCCTTGGAATTGTCAATAAGTGTTATTTTGTTTTAATGCTGAAAGCTGTTCTGTGAAAGAGTTGGTTAGGCTTGCTTCAGACTGGCTAGGGTCTGATTTATGACATCCTGTTGTCTTGGGCCTCTTGTGGAATTTTTGTGCTCCTAATGTTTCAACCATGTTTTGACCAAATCTTAGATTGTCTGATTCGGTCTGATATCCTACAACGTGAACTCTTCCACTTGTTTCAGCTCGTTGCAGCAACGGAGCTGAGATAAGTAGTCGGGCAACTAATGCTTGGTAGCTCGAAGCGCCAAATCATAGTGCACAACAAACATCTGCTGCACGACTCCTCAGAGTCTGCATCTAAAAAGAGTACACGAACAAAGAATTGGAAGCATAAGCGCCAAATGAACGTGTCTGCATGAGTACAGCGCAGCTGGTAACGTAAAGAGGGGGGGGGGGGAGACCCGATTACTCACTGTTATAGCTTGCTATAAGAAATACTCTGAAACACGTGAGCTCTTCCACTTATTTGTTTCAGCTCAATGCAGCAGCGGAGCTGAAAGAAATAGTAATTAGTCGGGCAGACTAATGCTTGGTAGCTCGAAGCTCCAAAAACATAGTGCATAAATAACTTCTGCTGCATGACTCCTCAGAGTCTGCGTCTAAAAACAGTACACGAACAAGAGTTGGAAGCATAAGTGCCAAATCATATGAACGTGTCTGCATTAGTGCAGCGCAGCAGTAGAGAGAGAGGGGGGGGGGGAAACCGCCTGCTCACTGCTATAGCTTGCTATAAGAAATGCAATGAAACACAATGAGCTCTTCCACTTAATTGTTTCAGCTCAATGCAGCAGCGGAGCTGAAAGAATAGTAATTAGTCGGGCAAACTAATGCTTGGTAGCTCGAAGCGCCAAAAACCATAGTGCACGACTTAACGTCCTAAAAACCATAGTTTATATCTACAGCTTCTGTCGCCTGCGAGCTCGAGCCCGAGGCTGCTGTAGAGTATGCATCAATTAATCCGCAGCCGAAATAATCGATTACGAGCTTCCGGAGCGGGAATCAGATTTGACTAACCACCTGTTTCACGAGGTGCTCTTCTGATGAACGCACGCGGTCTGGGGAAGAGAGCCAGAGAGAAGGGGATTAATTCCGTTCTTTCACTCTCTGTACACTCGGGCTCATCGCCGTCACCCCAAGCGTCGAGCTCGTGCGGTGCCTCGGCAACCGCAGAACTGGAACAGCGGGGGTTGAACGAACATCTCTCCTTCCTCAGAAAGAGAGCAGCCAAGAGTGCAACTTTTACTAACAAACAACGATATCACGGAAACAAGCAGCAAAGCGGTCTTCCTACCGGTTTCCTCGTGAGTGTGTGTAACATGCATCCATACATACCGGAAAACTCATTGTGTCCGCCTTAGAGGAGTAAACTGCTCTATATAAATAGATGGCTTAGAACACAAGAATCTCTTTCTGACGGGCAACAGATGATTCGCTTCCTGAAGGAATTAAAATCTGATGAAATAGCACGCAACACGCATATATGAGCATACGTGACATATGCTTGGGGTGGTGCTAAGCGCTATTGGCTAATAAATTGGCGTGATGGTATAAGGGCTTCAGACATTCGTCACACCGGAGATGTTCCCAAAGCGATGACGTCATCGCAGCATTGAAGTTACCTATGAGAGGGAACTCCACTTACCGGCCGCCGCGGACGTTATGAAGGCATCCTGGTAGTGCGCTACATTAAAGGTGTCTGAACATGACGTCCCGGATGAGATCGCGACGTCAGGTTACGTCTGGATAATTTTATTTACGGCTAAATTATTATTCATTAATTTTACTAATAGTTAGATTGGGCAGGCCTTCACAAAATGGCGTTTAATTACAAAAAAAATAAAATTGCCTTGACAAAAGGGCACTTTGGGCATTAAGGGGAAAAGGGGCAGGTGCTCAGGCACCCATCGCACCCCCCTCTGCACGTGCCTGCACACACTGCGTGAGCACTGAGACACTGCATGTCTGTTTCTGCCTGTTTGTTGTCTTTTTACAAGGGTTACTGTGTCTGTTGGTCTTGTAGTTTAGGGTTCAGCCTGTTGTGTGTTTGTAAATTATTTTGTCCAGACAATTAAGATGTTCAAAGCATTCATATGCTGATCCATGATGTCTTCTGTGATGACACATGTGCATGCTGCTATCACAGGCTCACCTTTTAAAGGTGAATAATGACCACACAGGTTTCCTGAACGCTCCTGTGCAGTATCAGAATGAGAATCAGAATGAGCTTTATTGCCAGGTATGTTTACACATACGAGGAATTTGTTTTCGTGACAGAAGCTTCCACAGTGTAACAGAATGGCAGTGACAGAACAAAAAACACAGATAATAAAAATAAAAATAGAACAAGTAAATAAGGAATAAAAATATA
>NW_015505279.1:1566141-1572387 GCF_001515645.1 Sinocyclocheilus grahami | reverse complement strand
AATTATTAAAACAGAGTCCGGGTGTTGTTGTTCTGTGTCTGTGATCTGATCAGCGAGTTTCTGTAAAGCGGAGCTCACGTGTGCTTGCGGAGGAATGTAGACACTGACGAGAATGAACGAGCAAAACTCCCGCGGCGAATAGAACGGCTTGCAATTAATGAAGAGCACTTCTAGATCTGAACAGCACATCTTCTTTAACACAGTTACATCTGTACACCACCTCTCATTGATGTAATAGCATGTCCCGCCACCGCGTGATTTCCCTGTTGATTCTGCGTTGCGATCTGCTCTGAACAGCTGAAAGCCCGGGAGACTCAACGCGCTGTCTGGAATGGCGTCTTTCAGCCAGGTTTCTGTGAAACACAGAGCAGCAGAGTTAGAAAAATCCTTATTTGTCCGGGAGAGCAGAAGAAGTTCGTCCGTTTTGTTGGGTAGAGAGCGGAGGTTCGCCAGATGGATGCTCGCAAACGGCATTCTGAATCCACGCTGCCTGAGCTTCACGAGCGCGCCGGCTCGCTTCCCCCATCTGCGCGTCCTGAAGCGCTTAATCAGCGCCACAGCTCCCCCGACAACAATGTCCAGCAAAACATCAGAATAGTCGAAAACCGGTGAAATATCGGGTGGTGTGTACTTCCGAATGTCCAGCAATTCGTCTCTGGTGAAACTGATTGCAGGGATATAACTAAAGACAGGACAAACTAACAAAAACATAAAAACAACTGCGGAGCACGCCACGGAGGCAGCCATCTGCGTCGGCGCCATGATTAGTCACGGTGAGTCTAGTTGAGAGTATTGAGCCAAAGTCAATTATCTGGCTAATGAGAGCTAAGGACACAGAGTGTGTGTTTCTCTCTGTGTGTGTGTGTGTGTGTGTGTGTGTGTGCGCGCGTTTTTGTGACAAATGAGGACATACATTTGTATAATGACAAAGGTATGACATAGGTATTACAAGGAGAAGGTGACTTTTCAGGACATTACCCCATGTCCCCACTTTTCAAAACGCTTATAAATCACACAGAATGGAGTGTATTGAAAATCTGAAATAGCACCCTGTAAGTTCCCTGTAAGGGGTAGGTTTTGGGGTAGGCTTGGTAAAGGGCAATAGAATATACGGTCTGTACAGTATATAAACCATTACGCCTATGGAGAGTCCCCACTTTTCACAAAAACAAACCTGTGTGTGTGTGTCTGTCTGTCTGTCTGTCTGTGTATCTGTGTCTGTCTCTGTGTCTGTGTCCGTGTGTCCGCGAGTGCGAGTGCATCTGTGTCTGTGTTTCATAGTACACCCAGTATGAAATATCAACAAAATCAAAAAATCAACTAAACCATTATACTTGCAATAATTATTGCAGAAAGCACAAACTTTATACTCAAAATGAGCCTTAAATGCAATGTGTAAAATTAATGTATACACTAAATTCATAGTTTGTGAACTTCAAGACATTTAATAGAATTAAAAAAATGATTAAAACAATTAAATAAAGTTGAATTTTATTTATTTATTTATTTACACAAACACGTGAGACACAACCAAAGGTGTTCACTAATGAGAAGAGCAGCATTACTGAGCCTTTAACCTCTACTGAACGCTGAACTCAGCCAATCAGAGACACTTCAGAAAGAGAGACAGAGGGAGGGAGGGAGAAGAGAGAGAGAAAGCAAGGGCAAATATAGTCGTGGAAAGAGGACAGATAAGTCGTCATGCCAAAGTGGATGAGTTTTAAACTTTTCAAAGAGAGCAGTCGTGTAAGTGAGCTTCATCTGATCATTCTTGCTTGACTCTATAATCCAAGTGTAGTATAATGGTCTCTATGTGTGTGTGTGTGTGTGTGTGTGTGTGAGAGAGAGAAAGAGACAGAGGATATTAGGACTTTACTGTGATCACACTGGTGTGGAGACAAGTTAAGCACTCTGCTGTGAGTGTTTTTTGCACTGTTATTTGTTGTAAGTTGTAATAATTTTAAATGCTACATGTGAAATTAGTTTTACTAAAGCACAACAGCTGTCTCTCAGATGGTAGTTATTATAATGTGTGTGTGTGTGTGTGTGTGTCCATTTACATGTTAAACTGAGGTTGATATCAGTGGCATGAAGTGGATTATTAACACAGTCGACTCACACTGACAAACACCCCCTCTTTTTTTACTATCATGTTTAAAGTGATAGTTCACCAAGAAATGAAAATTCTGTCATTATTTACTCTCCCTCATGTCTTTCCCAACACATTTGAAACCATTTGGGTTTCTGTAAAGCGCAAAAGGAGATGTTTTGAAGAATGTTCCTGATGATCTTTTACAAAAATGGAAAAAGCAGACAGTAGGCAGGAACAGACGATTAGTAATACAACAGATTTGTCTGAGGAACAAACTGAAATTTCAGCCTTTATTTCATGAAAATCTCAGCCGTAGCTTTCAAATATTAATCACGTTAAATGCATTCAAATATCTGTACAAAATCTGTGTATTTGTAAATATATTTCAAAATAATTGGCAAGAAATATATTTGCTAAAATATAATTTTTTGGGAAAATGTATTTTACAAAAATAATATATATTTTTAAAAACATTTAATATATTGTATATACATTTTGTCCTCCATAAATTTCACTCCAAGAAAATGCATTCACATATGTAACATTTGAACAAAAACTAACATGTGTGAACTTATCACATTTGAAGAAAATCAGCAAGAAACATACCTTAGAATGTTATAAAAAGACAATATTACACTATATTAAAAATGTAAATATTATGATTACGTCGTTATTAATCTAGCTTTGATCTCTAGTAGGCGATAACATTTAGCCTAAATGTTAAAGTTACTGTAAGATTGGAAATGTATTTTCTTGATCCATTTTGAAAAATATTTTGGTATATGAAGATTGAAACTAAATATATTTTCAGTTTCAAAAATATTTTCAATGAGCTTCACTGGTTACAACACGTATTTAGCATATATTTAAAATATATTTTGGATGTATGTATTTATTTATTTGCTTGCTGTATGGGACATGATTGGTTCTCTCATGTCTCATAACATAAAATTATGATGTATGTGAATATCTTCTATTTATGAGTTCTGGATATCACTGGGTCTGATATTTGTGTCGCTTCACAAGGAATCATTTGCGATTGTGATATTGTAAATGGAGATGAAACTCGATGGAAAGCAGTGTTCGGACAGCTTAGATGATTGTCTGTTGTATCTGCTGTAATGTGTCGAAGTGGCTCGTCTACCTGCGATCCTCAGCGTGAGAACACACAGGCTCTTAATACTGTTTAGAGAGTGATAAAGCCCTGCAATCTGCGAGACCTTTCACATCAAGCCCATGTGACCTTTATGTCCTTTCTGACGCGTGATCTTCTCCTTCTGAGACCCCAAATCACCTAGCAACCCACCTTTCCTCTCGATCGCTACGGAGACCTGATACTCTGCCAAGCAGATGGTGCGGATGAGGAAGCAGACTGAACACATCTGCTGAACACCAACCAGAACTAGATGCTCAGTGCCATTTAAAAACAAAATAAAAATAAAAAACTCCCTGCATAAAGCTTGTTGCATGTGCTTAGTAAAGTCCAGTGCTTAACTTGTTTCCACCACCAGAAAATAAATAAATAAAAAAAGGTAATTGTGCTTTTTTTTTTTTGTAATTCTGAGATATTTTCTTGCAATTCCGATTTTATATCCCAAATTCTGAAAGTCTGAATTGAATATAAACTCGTCATTGCAAGAAAAAGTATTGTGAGATAAAAAGTGGCAATTTCTTTTTTACAGACTTCCATATTTAACAGTAGATTTTCATTCAATGCCATTTCATTTCTGTAAAGTCTTCATTCAGACAGTTTAAAACTTTCGGAAATATCTCTGTATCTCTGAGAAATATACTTTCAGAACAGTGAAATCGCAGTGTAGTAGCAGTTCTTTTCTTTTCTTCTTTTGTATTATTTTTATTTTATTTTATATTATTTTCCCATTTTTTATTCTATTACTTCCTTTTCTTTCTTTACTTTTCTTTTTGTTTTTTCTTTTCTTTTCATGTTTTCTTTTCTTTTCTTATTTCTATTTCTATTTTATATTATTTTCCCATTTTTTTATTCTATTACTTCCTTTTCTTTCTTTACTTTTGTATTCTTTTTGTTTTTTCTTTTCTTTTCTTTTATTATTTCTATTTATGTTATATTATTTTCCCATTTTTTTATTTAATTAAATTTTTGTTTTTCTTTTCGTTTCTTTTCTTTTCATGTTTTCTTTTCTTTTTCGTTCTTTTCTTTTCTTTTATTATTTCTATTTTTTTTATATTATTTTCCCCATTTTTTATTTTATTACTACCTTTTCTTTATTTTATTTTATTTTTGTTTTTTATTTTCCTTTCTTTTCTTTTCTTTTCTTTTCATGTTTCTTTTCTTTTATTATTTCTATTTTATTTTATATAATTTTTCCCATTTTTTCTTTCATTATTTATTTTTCTTTATTTAATTACATTTTAGTTTTTTCTTTTCCTGTCTTTTCTTTTCTGTTATTATTTCTATTTTATTTTATATTATTTTTACCATTGTTTTAATTTATTACTTCCTTTTCTTTATTTAATTTGATTTAATTTTAGTTTTTTTGTTTTCATTTCTTTTCTTTTATTATTTCTATTTCTATTTTATATAATTTTCCCAATTTTTTTATTTTATTACTTCCTTTTCTTTATTTAATTTGATTTAATTTTAGTTTTTTTGTTTTCATTTCTTTTCTTTTATTATTTCTATTTCTATTTTATATAATTTTCCCAATTTTTTTATTTTATTACTTCCTTTTCTTTATTTAATTTAATTTTAGTTTTTTGTTTTCCTTTCTTTTCTTTTCATATTGTTTTTATTTTATTGTATTGTATTTTATTTCTATTTCCATTTTATATAATATTTCCCTTTTTTATTTTATTACTTCCTTTTCTTTATTTAATAAAATTTTTATTTTTATTTTCCTTTCTTTTCTTTTATTATTTCTATTTCTATTTTATATAATTTTCCCCATTTCTTTATTTTATTTTATTTTAGTTTTTCTTTTCCTTTCTTTTCTTTTCTTTCCATGTTTTCTTTTCTTTTATTATTTTTCTTTTATATTATTTTTCTCTTTTTTATTTTATTACTTCCTTTTCTTTTCTTTTCTTTCTTTTCTTAAATTTTTGTTTTTTCTTTTCCTTTTCTTTTCTTTTCATGTTATTTTATTATTTTTTACATTATTTAATTATATTATTTTATATTATTTACTTGTCTGTTCAGGTTCACTTCTCCTTTCATCTCTTAACATCCACCCGATTTAAATAAGTTAGCATTAATAAATAGGTAAAGCATTTTATGTATGTCTTAGTTTAAGTCTTTGCAGTACAGCCCTGCTAAAATTGCTTTTTGAATGAATCATCTTAAAGTGTGGTTAGGATCGCTGTTCTGGACTATTCTTATTGCACTGACTCTGCTGTCTAGTTCTGTAATCTTCACACAGTCTGGAGGAAAATGAACGTTTAATTAAACATTGACCAATGACCTGCTGTGACTCTGAGAACTGTCATCTGGGAACATTTTGGACATGTACTCGTTCTGCTGCTTTGGGTCTGAGCGCTGGCTTTGGATTGTGTTGAGCGTGTTTGTGTGGTGTGTTGTTGAGTAATATCTATCAGCAGGAGTTGAGTTCGATTAAACAGCACCTGCTCTCTCTCATTCTCATTCAGCAGGCTGCCTTGTGATGTCGGCATGACGTCATGTCCTAGTTTTGAATTCGTCTTGTGAAAGTTTGAGGACCTGACTGGTTTAATGCTGACACAGGTGTCCTAACAAAGCAATCACAGCTCTAGTTCATCACATGAGCATGGTTTTCATGATGCTTTGTATGATGTGCTTGTTTAAATCACACTTGTTTTAATAATGCTCTATATACAGTTTTATTGATCTGCTTGATTTAATTATACTTTCTTCACAATATGACTATGACATTTCACAGCACTCTCAAGCTAAATAGGATTAGTTTAGTCATGTTTTGCTTCTCTTATAAGAAGTGAATCATGTATTATTTGACATGTTCTACTCTTTTGGCTGTTCTGTCTGTGACGCTGTGACTCTGTTACATGTGTCAGGAGTCTGTCATTACATAACCAGCACAGTCTCACAGCACATTCATCAAGAGTGTTATTACGCTTGTATAATTATTCACCTGTAATCATATGCTTCATAGTTCATACTAGTGACTTCTAATAAATATAAGTAA
>NW_015505279.1:1559726-1565445 GCF_001515645.1 Sinocyclocheilus grahami | reverse complement strand
TTATTTGCTTGCTGTATGGGACATGATTGGTTCTCTCATGTCTCATAACATAAAATTATGATGTATGTGAATATCTTCTATTTATGAGTTCTGGATATCACTGGGTCTGATATTTGTGTCGCTTCACAAGGAATCATTTGCGATTGTGATATTGTAAATGGAGATGAAACTCGATGGAAAGCAGTGTTCGGACAGCTTAGATGATTGTCTGTTGTATCTGCTGTAATGTGTCGAAGTGGCTCGTCTACCTGCGATCCTCAGCGTGAGAACACACAGGCTCTTAATACTGTTTAGAGAGTGATAAAGCCCTGCAATCTGCGAGACCTTTCACATCAAGCCCATGTGACCTTTATGTCCTTTCTGACGCGTGATCTTCTCCTTCTGAGACCCCAAATCACCTAGCAACCCACCTTTCCTCTCGATCGCTACGGAGACCTGATACTCTGCCAAGCAGATGGTGCGGATGAGGAAGCAGACTGAACACATCTGCTGAACACCAACCAGAACTAGATGCTCAGTGCCATTTAAAAACAAAATAAAAATAAAAAACTCCCTGCATAAAGCTTGTTGCATGTGCTTAGTAAAGTCCAGTGCTTAACTTGTTTCCACCACCAGAAAATAAATAAATAAAAAAAGGTAATTGTGCTTTTTTTTTTTTGTAATTCTGAGATATTTTCTTGCAATTCCGATTTTATATCCCAAATTCTGAAAGTCTGAATTGAATATAAACTCGTCATTGCAAGAAAAAGTATTGTGAGATAAAAAGTGGCAATTTCTTTTTTACAGACTTCCATATTTAACAGTAGATTTTCATTCAATGCCATTTCATTTCTGTAAAGTCTTCATTCAGACAGTTTAAAACTTTCGGAAATATCTCTGTATCTCTGAGAAATATACTTTCAGAACCCAGAACAGTGAAATCGCAGTGTAGTAGCAGTTCTTTTCTTTTCTTCTTTTGTATTATTTTTATTTTATTTTATATTATTTTCCCATTTTTTATTCTATTACTTCCTTTTCTTTCTTTACTTTTCTTTTTGTTTTTTCTTTTCTTTTCATGTTTTCTTTTCTTTTCTTATTTCTATTTATATGTTATATTATTTTCCCATTTTTTATTCTATTACTTCCTTTTCTTTCTTTACTTTTGTATTCTTTTTGTTTTTTCTTTTCTTTTCTTTTATTATTTCTATTTATGTTATTTTATTTAATTAAATTTTTGTTTTTCTTTTCGTTTCTTTTCTTTTCATGTTTTCTTTTCTTTTTCGTTCTTTTCTTTTCTTTTATTATTTCTATTTTTTTATATTATTTTCCCCATTTTTTATTTTATTACTACCTTTTCTTTATTTTATTTTATTTTTGTTTTTTATTTTCCTTTCTTTTCTTTTCTTTTCTTTTCATGTTTCTTTTCTTTTATTATTTCTATTTTATTTTATATAATTTTTCCCATTTTTTCTTTCATTATTTATTTTTCTTTATTTAATTACATTTTAGTTTTTTCTTTTCCTGTCTTTTCTTTTCTGTTATTATTTCTATTTTATTTTATATAATTTTTCCCATTTTTTCTTTCATTATTTATTTTTCTTTATTTAATTACATTTTAGTTTTTTCTTTTCCTGTCTTTTCTTTTCTGTTATTATTTCTATTTTATTTTATATAATTTTTCCCATTTTTTCTTTCATTATTTATTTTTCTTTATTTAATTACATTTTAGTTTTTTCTTTTCCTGTCTTTTCTTTTCTGTTATTATTTCTATTTTATTTTATATTATTTTTCCCATTTTTTTAATTTATTACTTCCTTTTCTTTATTTAATTTGATTTAATTTTAGTTTTTTTGTTTTCATTTCTTTTCTTTTCATATTGTTTTTATTTTATTGTATTGTATTTTATTTCTATTTCCATTTTATATAATATTTCCCTTTTTTATTTTATTACTTCCTTTTCTTTATTTAATTTGATTTAATTTTAGTTTTTTTGTTTTCATTTCTTTTCTTTTCATATTGTTTTTATTTTATTGTATTGTATTTTATTTCTATTTCCATTTTATATAATATTTCCCTTTTTTATTTTATTACTTCCTTTTCTTTATTTAATAAAATTTTTATTTTTATTTTCCTTTCTTTTCTTTTATTATTTCTATTTCTATTTTATATAATTTTCCCCATTTCTTTATTTTATTTAATTTTAGTTTTTCTTTTCCTTTCTTTTCTTTTCTTTCCATGTTTTCTTTTCTTTTATTATTTTTCTTTTATATTATTTTTCTCTTTTTTATTTTATTACTTCCTTTTCTTTTCTTTTCTTTTCTTTCTTTTCTTTAATTTTTGTTTTTTCTTTTCCTTTTCTTTTCTTTTCATGTTATTTTATTATTTTTTACATTATTTAATTATATTATTTTATATTATTTACTTGTCTGTTCAGGTTCACTTGTCCTTTCATCTCTTAACATCCACCCGATTTAAATAAGTTAGCATTAATAAATAGGTAAAGCATTTTATGTATGTCTTAGTTTAAGTCTTTGCAGTACAGCCCTGCTAAAATTGCTTTTTGAATGAATCATCTTAAAGTGTGGTTAGGATCGCTGTTCTGGACTATTCTTATTGCACTGACTCTGCTGTCTAGTTCTGTAATCTTCACACAGTCTGGAGGAAAATGAACGTTTAATTAAACATTGACCAATGACCTGCTGTGACTCTGAGAACTGTCATCTGGGAACATTTTGGACATGTACTCGTTCTGCTGCTTTGGGTCTGAGCGCTGGCTTTGGATTGTGTTGAGCGTGTTTGTGGGGTGTGTTGTTGAGTAATATCTATCAGCAGGAGTTGAGTTCGATTAAACAGCACCTGCTCTCTCTCATTCTCATTCAGCAGGCTGCCTTGTGATGTCGGCATGACGTCATGTCCTAGTTTTGAATTCGTCTTGTGAAAGTTTGAGGACCTGACTGGTTTAATGCTGACACAGGTGTCCTAACAAAGCAATCACAGCTCTAGTTCATCACATGAGCATGGTTTTCATGATGCTTTGTATGATGTGCTTGTTTAAATCACACTTGTTTTAATAATGCTCTATATACAGTTTTATTGATCTGCTTGATTTAATTATACTTTCTTCACAATATGACTATGACATTTCACAGCACTCTCAAGCTAAATAGGATTAGTTTAGTCATGTTTTGCTTCTCTTATAAGAAGTGAATCATGTATTATTTGACATGTTCTACTCTTTTGGCTGTTCTGTCTGTGACGCTGTGACTCTGTTACATGTGTCAGGAGTCTGTCATTACATAACCAGCACAGTCTCACAGCACATTCATCAAGAGTGTTATTACGCTTGTATAATTATTCACCTGTAATCATATGCTTCATAGTTCATACTAGTGACTTCTAATAAATATAAGTAATATAACATGATCAATAATTAGACACACATAATAGTTTAGAGTCTTAACAGTCTCTGCATATCATGTAAATACATGAATGTCAGTTGGTCCATCCAGAACAAAAAGTACTTGATTTGATTTGGACTCATTTCTGACCATTTAGTTATAGTTAACTAAAACTAAAACCATAAAAAAAAATCTAAATATACTGAAATAAAACATAACTATAAATATATATTTCAGCTAGCTTCCCTGATCATTTTCATTTAATTTAACAATGTACTAAAATTACTAAAACTAAAAAACTAAAAAAAAGAAAAGAAAAAAAAGATATATATATAAATTTTTTTAAATAAAAATATTTAAAAAACACAATAAAATAACTAAATCGTTATCTAAAATTAAAATAGAATATATAAACAAAAAGCAGAATCTTAATTAAAACTGATATATCAGAGATACTAAAATAACACTTACTGACTGATCTGTCGTGAAAATCTGAATTTTATTTTATGTGTTGTATTTTATTCAAAGGTTGCTCATGAGACCTAATAGAGTTCTCAATTCAGTTTAGTTTAATTTTGTTTCATATGTTTCTCCTAAAACATAAAATAGACACAAATGAGACAACTGGTGATGATTGGGTTCATACTCAGATCCTGTGATTGTAGGAAAATCTGAGTATGATGGCAAATCTGAATGCAAAAATGTCTCAGGTTACTTATGTAACCATGGTTCCCTGAGTAGGGAACGAGACACTGCGTCCGCTAGGGGTCGCTATGGGGAATGCCTCGTCGTGACCCGTGTCTGAAGCATACATTGAAAAAACACCAACAACACGTTGGCCGGCGACAGCCCATGACATCACTACCAGTGCGATTATAGTATAAATAGGTGCCGGGAGAACATGCCATTCACTTCTTCATCTGAAGCTTGCGTTCGAAGCATGGCAGGAAGCCTAGAGGACACAGTGTCTCGTTCCCTACTCAGGGAGCCATCGTTACATAAGTAACCTGAGACGTTTCCTTTCAAGGGAACTTCGAACTGCGTCCTCTAGGGGTCACTGTGGGGAGCGATATACCCACACCACCATGCTGAGGGGAGTGCGGGCCAGAACCATGGCTAGCACTAAATACCAACTTTACCATTTTCATGGTGAGTTGCTCCTGGGTCGTCAGACGGCTGTCCGTGACTTTATCCCCTATGGCCAAAGGCCTAGGCTACATACCCAACTTACCTGTTAGGGTCAGACTCCTGGGCGTGGGGTAGAGCTCAAGGCTTGGAATCATAATGGATTCCTTTAAGGGGATACGACCAAGAACCTAGTATCACACTAAGTCTTGGCCTGTCACACAGGGGCTACCACTTGCTCTTGCATAGAGAAACTGTCTCAACAGACCTCTAGTGGCCATACCCTGTTAAAGTAGGTATCCTAGGATACCTAAGTGGAGTGGTGCCCAAGATGAACGGGGCTTAAACCAGCTCATACCCAGCTCTCACACGAGAGGGGCGCTCGACCTACCACATGTTCCAATGCTGGAACAGCTAGCAATAATTTACTTAGCTGAGGGAGCAACTCACCCAGCTCTAAAACGAGAGGGAGGCTCGGACCTACAGCATGTTCCAATACTGGAACTGCCAGCAGTAAAGTTACCTAGCTGAGGGAACACAGACCCAGCTCTCAACGAGAGAGGGGGCTCGCCCAGCATGATCGTTAGAATCAGAGGTAAGTGTACTGCAAGCTAGCTAAAAACTCAGCGCATCAGAGAGGCGGATTTGGAAGGGCCTAGTTCACCTGATGCTACTGGTTCCAGGTGCCCTGGGAAAACAGAGAACTCAACTCTCACGTGAGAGGAGAACTCCGAAATCAGAAAGAATAGCGCGCTCATAGACAAACCTTTGGTAAAGGGGAGCACTGCTAATAACAGCCCACGGAGCGAACCCGGGCACTCGATAGGAAGCAGCATGCTCATAGTAACCCTCAATGGTGAGGGGAGCAATACTTCCAAGTGTGTCAAAAATAGAGACACACTGGTTGAGTGGAGCCCAAGGTACCAGGGTCTAACCAACTCAGAGAAAGGGAAAGAAGCTATAACGTTTAACCCTTACCATACAGGATTTCAGAAAGTGCGCAAAGTCTAGCGTGCACACTTACCACTTGTGTGGATTTTAGAAAGTGTGCAAAGTGCTCAGTGTGCACATTTACCACTACTGTGGATTTTAGAAAGTGCGCAAAGTGTTCAACGTGCGCACTTACCACTATGTGGGTTTCAGAAAGTGCACAGAGCTTAGCGTGTGCACTTACCATAGCATGGATTTAAATTTCCAGGCATCTGATCACAGATACC
>NW_015505279.1:1538154-1559616 GCF_001515645.1 Sinocyclocheilus grahami | reverse complement strand
TCTCAATGGAGGTAACCAAAAATATTCGGAAGGCGAAACCGGCACATCAAGAAGAAAGCCCCTCTCTTCCATCCCGATATCTGCCAGGTTCACCCACAGATGTCTCTCAATACCTACTATAGCTGCCATGCTTAGTAGCACAGAGAGTAAGATCTGTGGTGCGGCGAAACTCAGCTACCTCATCAGGCCTTTATCCAGGTCTTCCAGCAGGTCAGCCTAATATGCCTGGAGCACCGCATTGTGCGCAACGAAGCAACAGCCTGACCTGCTGCGTATGCCCTGCCATCTAAGCGAGATGGCAAGGAGGGAGTTTTAAGAGAGGATGTCTCACCCATAGAAAGATAGCTAGCCAGTCGCCTTTTTTACAGGGGCATCCTCTCATAGTCGTTTACTCGCATCGCCTCGATGTTGGCATAACTCGTATGCTAGAATCGATGAATGCGTAAGAAAGATAATGCTCAAAACTCACCATACGCAGAGCAGGAGGATTGGGAAGGCTCAGCCTCAGCTTCTTCACCATCCTCAGACATCTCCTGCTCTTACCGGGCCGAACCCAGCAGATCACCAGCCCCCAGATCAAACGATGTTAAAGAAATAACATCATCCTCCAGCAGCTTACTCTCATCCACAGCCGACGAACGCGAAAGGGAAAATCCCTTTTTAAACTCATCAGCCGGATCCACCTGCGATCCCCACGAGCCCATCCTCTTCCGTGCCTCAGCAGCGTTGGGTCCTGAGCCTCTTTCCTCAAAAAGAGAGACAAACGAGAGCGGAGCTTTTCATTAAAATACGCTCACAATGAACGCGGATTTCCCCCTCAAGGACATCGCGTGCGTGCTCTTTGCCCAAACAAACAACACCGAGATCGTGTGTGTCGTCAGGTATCAAATAACGATGACGCGGATGCACACACCCTCTAAACGCTTTGCTAGTGCTCGCCATAACGATAGGAATATAGATCGCTCTTACCACAGAAATGCACGCTTCAAACAAAACGATCAGTGAAGATGAAGAAGAAAATTACATGTTCTCCCGGCGCCTATTTATACTATAATCGCACCGGTAGTGATGTCATGGGCTGTCGCCCGCCAACGTGTTGTTGATGATTTTTCAATGTATGCTTCAGACACGGGTCACGACGCTCACAATGAACGCGGATTTCCCCCTCAAGGACATCGCGTGCGTGCTCTTTGCCCAAACAAACAACACCGAGATCGTGTGTGTCGTCAGGTATCAAATAACGATGACGCGGATGCACACACCCTCTAAACGCTTTGCTAGTGCTCGCCATAACGATAGGAATATAGATCGCTCTTACCACAGAAATGCACGCTTCAAACAAAACGATCAGTGAAGATGAAGAAGAAAATTACATGTTCTCCCGGCGCCTATTTATACTATAATCGCACCGGTAGTGATGTCATGGGCTGTCGCCCGCCAACGTGTTGTTGATGATTTTTCAATGTATGCTTCAGACACGGGTCACGACGAGGCGTTCCCCATAGTGACCCCTAGAGGACGCAGTTTGAAGTTCCCTTGAAAGGGAACCAGGAGGTGTTTGAATAGAACACAACTGAAGTAATAAAATCAAACCGATTTTATTTCCATAAACTGATGAAACTCTAAATGAGTCCTCTTTCATTTTGACTCCCATTTGCTCTTCTTCTTTATGGGTGTCTTTAAAAAAATATGAAATCTTCATTAAATACACACACTTTTAACAACTGAAGTAATAAAATCAAACCGATTTTATTTCCATAAACTGATGAAACTCTAAATGAGTCCTCTTTCATTTTGACTCCCATTTGCTCTTCTTCTTTATTATGGGTGTCTTTAAAAAAATATGAAATCTTCATTAAATACACACACTTTTATCTTTTGGTCTCTTCTAAATAATGCTTGTTGAAACCCATGGGCTCTCCAAAAACAATAATGCACATGTGAGCCATGTTTTCAGATCAGTCTTTTTATGCTGTTAATATTTGAGAGCTTGGGGAGCTGTAAAACTGATAACAGATGTACAGTCTGACCAGAGTTCAGGTTCTATAGTGTATGCAGCAGCCTTAATGTCCCCAAACACACTGGTTTCCTCTTCAGTCATTACTGAAATGCCACATCTGATCAGGAATCAGTTTCCCATCTGTGAAGAGTCCTTACTCTAACAGATGAAGACTTCCTCCTTCATATCTCTCTTATCTCTCTGTTTTTCTCATTTTGGGAAAATGCACTAAATGCTCTTTTTATTTGAGTGTGTTGTAACACGCTATGCCAGTATTGAGACATTGTTTATATATTATGATGTTGTATAATATTGTTTACATTGTATTTGATTTGTGTTTAGCTAAATACATATAAACCTAAAGGTTTGCAAAAAATATATATATAATAGTAAATAAAATAAAATAAAATTTTAATAAAATATAAAGCTAAAATTTTGCAAAAAAAATAAATACAATAAATAAAAATAAAAATAAAATAAAAAATATATAAAATAAAATATAAAATACATTTTTAAATAAAATGAAATATAAAATAAAATATTATATTATATAAAATATTATATAAAATAAAATTTAAAATATAAAATAAAATAGAAAATAAAATCAGTCCGTCTGTTTCTCTGCTATGCTCTCTAGCTCTCCGGAGGGTGTGAGCTGACGGTGGTCCTGCAGGACTTTGTGGCGAGCAGCGCGTCTGAGCTCAGCGTCCAGACCGGTCAGACGGTGGAGCTGTTGGAGCGGCCCAGCGACCGGCCGGGATGGTGTCTGGTCCGGACCACAGACAAGACCCCCCCTCAGGAGGGACTGGTGCCCAGCAGCGCTCTGTGCATCTCTCACTCTCGCAGCAGTGTGGAGATGGACTGCTTTTTTCCAGCAGGCAAAGGTAAGAGCAGGACTTCAATCTCAATCGGCTGAAAGATTCTCTGCTGTGCTCTTGCTTTTAGTAGATAATGAACATATGGTTTTTATAGATAAATATTCTTTAGCATTTTTTTTTTCTTTGAGAATTAAACGGTACCGTTCAAAAGTTTGGGGACGATAAGATTTTTGAAGTATTTTTGAAAGAAGTCTCTTCTGCTCACTCAAGGCTGCATTTATTTGAGTATAGATACAGTAAAAATGGTAACAATGTGAAATATTATTATCATCGATATAAACCGTTTTCTAGGTTAATATATTGTAAAATGTAATTTATTGCTGTGATCAAATCTCCAGTCTTCAGTGTCACATGATCTTCAGAAATCATTCTAAAATGCTGATTTACTGCTCAAGAAACATTTCTGATTATTATCAATGTTGAAAACAATTGTGCTGCTTCATATTCTTGTGAAAACATTGATACATTTTCTCCCTCAAAGTTCAAAAGAACAGCAGTTATTTGAAAAAGAAATGTTTTGAAAAAGAAATGTTTTGTCACTTAAATCCCTGTCACGTTTGATCAATTTAATGCATCCTTTCTAAATAAAAGCATACATTTCTTTCAAAAAGATATCTTACTGACTCCAAACACTTGAAATATACTGTACATGAGTTATATATTTTCATTTGGGATATAAATAGTTATTTTGCATTTAAGTTTGTTGGCTGTCTGATCAAATAATGAGTCAGGAAGGAGATGTTGACACTGTTTTTGATATTACTTCCAGTTGGTTTGTTGAGTGCATTGCATTGTGGGATGCAGTGTTCCAGTTCTGTTTGTATGCCAGCACAAGCTTTCGACCAAAAGATTATGAGAAACATAAATTCAGTCAGGTGTGTCCGAACCTTTGACTGGTAGTGTACTTCATACTGCAGAAACAGTGTGAGTCATATGGTAGTGTGCCAATGTGAACCTTCCTGTTGTTACAGTAGTTTAAAGGGGGACAGTCCAGTAGCCTGTTCATAGTGTTTTGTGCGTTTTTCTGCCATAGTGCAGCTTGCAACTTTTGTCCCCTAGAGGGCACCATCACTCTAGTGTGTCAGATAGAAATGCAATTTTCGACCAAAAGATTATGAGAAACATAAATTCAGTCAGGTGTGTCCGAACCTTTGACTGGTAGTGTACTTCATACTGCAGAAACAGTGTGGTAGTGTGCCAATGTGAACCTTCCTGTTGTTACAGTAGTTTAAAGGGGGACAGTCCAGTAGCCTGTTCATAGTGTTTTGTGCGTTTTTCTGCCATAGTGCAGCTTGCAACTTTTGTCCCCTAGAGGGCACCATCACTCTAGTGTGTCAGATAGAAATGCAATTGACTTCCGAAGTGCTCTTGACATTATTCACACTAAGCATGTTTGTCTCCGTGCACTAATGCCTGGATGTCCCGATGCCCTCAGTAAGCACATGAAGCCGGGCACACTTGCCGTTTGTTTTCAGGAGTGGTCTCTCAAAGTATATGTGAGATGTTACACACACATACTTAGAGGCTTGGGTCTTACTTACCCAAACAGTGCTGTGATCCTATTAGCATCAGCATGATCTCCAGCTCACAGGATACAGCACTGAAGATCTGTTTATAGTCAAAATGAAAAAAGCCATTGATATAACTTTTATAATGTGGCATATGTCAGAGTAAATCAGGATCAGGGAATATCGTAGGGCAGGACTTGATTGGATTTTTTTTGCACCAATGTACAGTAATTCCAGAAAAAAAGGAATAGAAGAAGGAAATAGTTTGTTTGCTTACTGACTGCAGACCAGCATTCCTGTAGACTGTTTCCGTTGCATTCATTAAAAGAATAATGCAAAGTGTTGCATTATTACTCACTATTACTATTACTCACACTGGAATGCCCTAAAATGGGTAGTAATGGAAGTTTACTCTGGAATGTGGAACATTCCATTTCCTTATGTGTGTTGAAATTTTACAATCATCTTTTATTTATTGTAACTCATATGATTCATTTGCTGAAGTGGAAATGTCATTGATGAAGATGAAGAATAGTTCATAAATTGTCTGCCAAGAAAATTTTTTCATATAGAGCAACTCAGCTAACAAAAATATAAGGTTTCGCTAACCTTCCCAGTAAATAAAACTCATGAAAACATTAAAAACGAATGAAAAATTTACTTTTGAAAAAAATGTCCAAGATGCTTTTTAAAACTTAAAAATGTTATATTTATTTATTTTATTTTATTTTATTTTTTTGTTATGCTAACGTTAAAGAAAGCATTAAAGGAACTTTCATTTGTTATCATTTTGAAAACATTATAGGAATGTTATTTTAAATGTAAAGTTAGTTATATAAATGTTCTGTTAACATTATTGGTAAAAATGTTTGTTCATAACTTTGAGAGACGCTTACTAGAATATTAGCTAAAGTTCTGAGAATATGGCCTGTTAGCTGGGAAACTGTTCAGAAGGCTTTGAGTTCAGCGCTTAATATTGAGTCTATTTTAGAGTCTGTCTGATTTGCATAAGTCCTGTATGTTGTGCTGGGATACTGTGTGTCATTACCATAAAGATTCCGCTGCAAAATGCAAAAAGGGCCTAATGTAGAACACCTAGCAAGACACCTCATTATGGAAATGAATGCAGCGTCCATGCAGCTCTGCAACATAATACACCTATTACAGTCAGAAATGGTTATTCTGGAAATTCTGTTTAATTCTCTATTTGATGATACTATCCATCTAAGACTGAAATGTGTGGGGCAGCTGTAATAAGACACATGCCAAACCAGCACATGCACTCTGAGATGTTGATCTAGATGTTGACTTTGATTCGAGATGTTTCCTAGATAGATCTAATGCATCTCACCAGTCAGAAGCAGAGGGTTTGGGTTTCGTCACTGCATTCTGTTTGAGTGGACATTCATGATATTCATGTCTGCATACTGCACTGGCAAAACTCTGGTTACCAACCCTGAGCTTGCATGTTTTTATTTATTTATTTAATTTGTGAGTTGTTGTTTTTTGACCCACTTAAGTAGGATTTAAGTACATCTTTATATATATAATTTTATATAGAGTCTTTGAAATATGAATAAATTGCACTTTGTTCATGTAAAATATACACAAACACTTTAAATATTGTATAAATTATTAAAATATTATGATTTAAGATGTACTTTGAAGTAAAACTTTTTAAAAGTGTAATTATGTTATGAAATAGTCATGAAAGTGTCTCTTTTAAGTACACTTAAGTGGCCTTTTAATTCATTATCATTGTATTATCTTCAAGAACAGTTTTTTTTTTAAATATACTTTTAAGATTTGAAGTACACTACAAGTGCACATTATGCAATTATGCACACGTCACTTCACTTCGTCTCGTTACAGTTACGACGGTGATTGATTTGTTATATCCAGCTGGAATCTCACACACAGACCTTTAACTGGTGTTTTGGTGATGTTTAGTGGATGCATGAAGCCAGTTCTCCTCAAGTCTACACAGTTGTTCTAGCAGTGTTAGTCACACTAACTATCAACATGATTCACATGTGGTTTACATGTCTGTATACTTGTTGGTGCTACTGCGTTTATAAGTTTATTTAATCTCTGAAACAGACATGTACGTATTGTTTTAGTGTTTGGGGGGGGGGGGGGGGGTTGTATTGTGCTGCTGATTCAAGTCATTCCAGTGATGCAGTATTGCGTCACACAGCCGGTGGCAAGTCTCCTGATAACACAGTTTAACCTGCTGCCACACAAACAACAACAGCTAGTCATTCTGTATCAAGCTCATGTAATCCTCACTCATTCTGACATGATCTATAGGCATCAGTGAATCTTTTCTTTTTCTCGTCCAGTTCAGAAGTTCAGCTCAAGTTATCTGTATGGGAATGTGTGTTTCCCTTTTCAAGGGTTTCTCATTTAAAGTGCTTTCAAAGAAGAAAGAGAAAACAGAGTCGGAGAGAGTGTCGACCCCTGTGGTGCCCCGTAAGCATACTATAGCTGGACACATTGTCATGGCTTCACGTTATCACATCCAGCAAACTGACTGCGGCCTTTGTCTGAAAGTGAAACATGAGAGAGATTCTGTTGCTCCGCCTCTCTCTCTCTCTCTCTCTCTCTCTCTCTCTCTCTCTCTCTCTCGCTCTCTCTCTCTGTAAAGTCAGGCTGAATGAGAGTAATTACTCATTGGCGCGGGTGCAGTCCTCCAGGAACATCTCTCTCTGTGTTGAGACATGCATCTCTGAACGGTCATGAGGAGTGATAAGGGTGTGCGCTCCTGCTGTGGCTGGATTCTTGCTAAATGCTGCTGCTGCTGTCATGTGGGAGGTGGGTTTCACAGATGCTCTTCTAGAACTGCAGAATAATGTACATATATATATATATAGGTTTGCATTGAGCTGGTTTACCCATGCAACCTGTTGAAGTGTTCCAGTAGTTTATGAATCCCTTCTGAAGAAGTGTCCTCAACTGTAATGAATGTGCACTTGTAGTGTACACTTCAGCTCTTTAAAAAAAAAAACTTTATTTGCAGATAATATTAATAAAATAAAAGGCCACTTAAGTGTACTTAAAGTACACTGTCATGACAGTTTTAACTTAAGTAAAAAGTGCACTTTGTAATAATGTCAAATTATTTATTGTATTAATAATCGTTTGTCATTCTTTAAAGAAGTACACTTATTTTGACTAACATACTAAAGCATTTGCAAAGCATTTGAAATTCATTTTAACCGTAATGTGATATTTGATATTACATTTAATACTTCTAAATGTAATTGCAACTTCATCATTGAAAATGTATAAAGTAGATACAATTTAAATACATGGCATGCAAGTTTCAATTGAAATTACATTAAAGTATATTTTAGTTTACCATAAATGCTTGACAGTACATTTAACACTTTAAAGTACACTCCAAATATATTTCAAAGACAAGAGAGTTATGGAATTACATATAAAATGTACTTAAGTCCTACTTAAAAACACTCTTACATTCGACTAACTGTATTTGATATGGTTTTATTTAAACTATATAACATTTTTATTTCATTACAAATAACATGCAATTGAGTTAAATTCATTACATTAAACATTAAATTCAGTTTGTGTTTAAGTATATAATTTTCATAATGAGAAACTTTTAGAAAGTATATTGAAGTGTATTTCTTTTTCCCAAGGGATAAAATGAACGTGTTACTTTTGCTGCTGTCTAAATGAAACAATTACTTTTGGGTATTTATTACTTAATCTGATACATAATTTGTTTTATCTTGCATGTCATTCATTTCTCTGGCTGGTGGTTTGAGATGATATTGACTGTAGAGCTGCAGTTGTTTACTCTGTCTTGTGTAATGGGTAGATGAGGGTTGTTTGCACACGCGTGTGTGTGTTGATGACAGGGTGAAGTACCTCTCTTCTCTTCTCTAATGTGGACTAAACTACTCTTTCTCTTGCTCTCTCTCGCTCTCTCTCTCTCTCTCCATACTGATTGTCTCAGGAAGTTGCCCTGCAGAAAGAGACAGGGCTAAAAACGCAACCTCTGTTGTAATGTCATCACATCAGCCACAGTCATTATTCTGGAGTTGTTTGGAGTCTGTGGCACTGGCGTAGGCAGAATTGTATTTTCGGTCGGGCCTGAGCAAAAGTGAGCAGGCACTACAAATAATGAACGGAGTCGGACTCAATATTCAGGTCATTTGCATATTCTTTTCTTTGATCCTATTGAAAAATAAACCGTAGAACACAGTGGAAGGCATCCATAGACAACCTGTCCACATACAAAACCTGAGAAGCAGTTAGAACGAAAATTAAATACTGCTTTATTTGTTCTGAAACAGAAGTCATTTCAAATGTTACCTCTATTTAATTTTCATTTCATCAGCGTACAGTAAATGTACAACACTCTCTATATGTTATGTAAACTCTTACTGCAAAGATAGCCTGTTCAAGGCACTGTATTTCCTCATCAGATTTCCTCAAATATATTAGATGCAATTAAGGTGTATACATTATTTTATTATTTTATTAAAAGGTGCAGTTAGTCGCCAGAGTCAGTTGCAAATATTATAAAAATAATCGGTTACACTTTACTTGAAGGGGTGTGCATAAGACTGCAGGTGCAGTTAGTCGCCAGAGTCAGTTGCAAATATTATAAAAATAATCTGTGTGAGAACAGCTGGTCTTAAATTCTTTAGACACCGCACACTAAACGAGTTAAAACTTTTTTTAAATTATGCATTGCTGCTGTTTTTCTAACATTTTCTAACATATAACTGCAAATTATAGGCTAACTGAATGAGTGAACACACACACTAATTCACAGCGCGACATGCCTGAGACAGTCTGGATAACACTTAATTAAACACAGCCGTCAATCAAACTAGCGAATGACACTTAATGACAGTTGTCATAAACATGCATAAAATCTCCTTCATATTGTACTACATTTAATACTAGTACATGTGTACACGTTTCATGTGTCATGTCATGATTATGAAGGTGTCATGTCAGTCTTATGCACACCCCTTCAAGTAAAGTGTTACCAAATAATCTGTGTGAGAACAGCTGGTCTTAAATTCTTTAGACACCGCACACTAAACGAGTTAAAACTTTTTTTAAATTATGCATTGCTGCTGTTTTTCTAACATTTTCTAACATATAACTGCAAATTATAGGCTAACTGAATGAGTGAACACACACACTAATTCACAGCGCGACATGCCTGAGACAGTCTGGATAACACCTAATTAAACACAGCCGTCAATCAAACTCATCAAGAATTATGCTAAAACACATTTTATTCATTTTAGTATTTGAGATGTTATAATAGTTTTGCAGTTGTGTTAAAATAGATTAAACAACAATTATTTAACAAATGATATATTTATATTACAAACACCGAACCCTGAGGCACCCCTGTGGGAAGTTAATGTGATTTAAACACCCCTCCTCTACAAAATAACACTGAATGATTTACCTGTAAATTAGGACTCAAACCAGTGGAGTGCATAATAAACTGGGGGGGGGCACTGGTCTGTGGTTTATGGAGTTATGGTTTTGGTTTCTATGGTATTTCAGCTTTAACCCAAAGGGAGGCAATTGAATTGCTTATTCTCTTTCTCTTTTTTAAGTATAGTCAATTAATAAAGGTGCATTCATTACGAGATTCTGACATTTACGTCTGCATAGAACTCATAATACAGTTTATAAACTATAAATAAAGTATTTTCTGAGAACTCCTGACAGCTGCAACTAGGGACTTGTTCAGACTGTCAGTCCAAATGATTGGAATCCGATCATATTTAGCAAGTGTGGACAGCTAAAAATCACATGAATTCCCATTTTATAAATCCGTTTCTGGAAATCCGTTTTAATGTGATCGCTCGGATCAGATTTAGCGTAACGTCACTTTATTATGCCACGTATAATGTAAACACGTTAGACGTTGTTTCATAGAAAATATGCTGAATGTCTTTGCAGAAACAAGGTTGGTTTGTTGCAAAGTGCAAGTCAAGCGGAAAAAGAGACAATATACTGCTGGTCTGCACACATCTTTGAGTTTTGAGACTGACGGAGACGATTGCACGTATTCCAACTTCCTACCTTTCAGCCACTGTCTCATAAGGCGTAATAAAGTCCATACACTGTTACCTGCTGTGTTGTGGTTTTGTCTCTTGATTACTCAAATTGCACATTCATTTTGGCATTGTCATAGTAATGCATATTTCTGGGTCTGAGATCATGAACGACTTCGAGTGAAACATCCGGGTTGCCATCTGGTAATTACGGCATGGCGTGGATGCATCAATGCAGTGCACTTATTACGGGTTCAGTCCTCTGTCTGTAGTAATCTGAGATTCTCATCAATGGGTGACAGCTTATTCTGCACTTTTAATCTGCTTTACTAAATATCTTGTCACGGCCAAAAGAGGGCCATTTTGTCCTGGGACATGCAAATAGTTATCAACTCAAACAGTTGACTAGACTGAGCCAATGTTTGTTTTATGTAAATGGCCCTCCATATGCGTGCAGCTTCAGTGGGCTGATGGCCAGCTGGAGACAGTGTCCTTCTCGTCCTGTTTCCCGCACCTTAACTGTATTGCCAGATTCATGCTGCTTGCATTGTCAGCCAAAGCCATGTAATGTTCTAGTAGTTGACAGACTCAAAATGTAGACAACTAGTTGACTGGATGTTATTAGAGTATATACTGTGCAACATGTAGAAATGTGCCCAGTGTGCACGGGCCGGATGCTTTGCATGCTTTACGGTGTTACAAAAGACAAAGGAATGTGAAGAAATGCAAAAATCAAGCAGAACGTGTTCCAAACAAGAAACCTGTAGTAGTCTACACCTCGTGGAGTTTCACATGAGGTGAAGATTAGTTTGTCGGGCACTGTGTCACTTGCAGTATCCAAAGTGTGCATCACTGTGATTTTATCACTAACGTACTACTGTTATAGTTAATTCGATTTTTTTAAATATATTTTCTGTATTAACTTTAATTGTAAAGTTTTAGTAAATTGTGTTTTGTCATTTCTATTATATTATTTAATGTCTATATTTTGTTTATTAGTTTTACTACTTCAAGGTAAACTAAATGAAAACGAGTTGAGGGTAACACTTTAGTTTAAGGGACCAACTCTAACTGTTTACTAGCACGCATATTACTAGCATATTGGTTGTTTATTAGTACTTATAAAGCACATATTAATGCCACATTCTGCATGACCATATTCTAGATTCTAGAACTACCTTACTAAATATTAATAAGCAGCAAATTAGGAGCTGGTGAACTGAAGCAAAAGTCATAGTTAATAGTGAGAATTGTACCTTAAAATAAAGTGTGACCATTTAATTATTTCAGTTAATGTATATTTTGTTTCAGATTTCAACATTAAAAAAAAAAAGTTTTAGTTAAAAATAATAACCTGGTGTGCATATATTGTATTTTTATAGCGACTTCTAACATAGCTCACTTATATATATATATACTAGTTTTACACTGCAGTTTACATGTACATTTGAAATTTTTTAATGTCAGACTTCATGTATAGTTACTTTGATGTACAATTATGGATACTGTCATAAGATTTGGGTTACTGACTTTTTTTTTACCCTACACTCTAAAAAATGCTGGGTTGTTTCAACCCAACTTTGGGTCAAATATGGACTAACCCAACTGTTGGGTTAAATTTTTACATTACATTTTTAACCCAATAGTTGGGTTAGTTCAAATTTGACCCAAAGTTGGGTTGAAACAACCCAGCATTTTTTAGAGTGTAGCTATAATTTATGATACTCTTTGTATTGTTGTTTACTTCAATGTTGCTAAACTGACTCCGGTAAAAAGCTCGTCACTTGTGTTACATAATTATGCAAAATGATCTGTTAATATGTAGTGTTGTCTGTCTGTCCAGCTCTTGAACGTGACTCCTGCAGTTTTTAAAGAGTAAATTAGTTCAAATCCTCTTTTCATCAAAAGAGCTTTAGTGGCTCTTTGAAAATGGCTCTTAGAGAGAGATAATGTGGGAACATGGCAATTATTCCCCTGTTTTTCTTCCTCCTGAGCGCTTAGAACATTTACAGTCAGTAATGCGTGTAATGTACAGTCAGCAGAACTGCATTGTGTTGCAGAGAGGTGTTGTCAGGTAAAACGCATGTGAAACTCCTCACCTATGAATGGAATGCTGTCCGTCTGGACTTCCTGTGTGTTTCAGAACCGGCTCGGTTCAGACGAATCTAGTGTGAAGTATCTGGAAAAACGCCACACGCTTTAAAACATGCCTTGGTTTCTATTGACAGTGAGGAATGTCAGTGCAAAGACTCAACAGATGATTAAGGAGGACACATCTGCCTGCATGCTTCAGTGAAGACTAAACCGTTCTCTCAGTCGCACCTCTGTGTGTCAGGAAGTCGTGTGGAAGACGCCACATTGTTTGGCTGAAGATGGACTTTATGAATGGATTGTACATATTTCTCAGATATGAGGGCCTTAAATCTGAAAAAGCTGAAATGAAGTGTGTCATTTGTTATAGTTGTCTCTGCATACAAAGTTTAGCTAGGATACATTATTTAAACTGTAAAAAAAAAAAAATCTTCACCTTCAAAAAGCTCTTGTTCTGTTTGCTAGAAAATACAGTCCCTATACAGATAAGGTTAATAGTTGGTCTCTGTTAGTGCTACACAGACAAACACACAGTTGCTGGTCAACAGGTGTGACATATCATATAATTATGTTAATATATACAGTGCATTTTGTATGGCTGGAGTGCTGGAAAGCAAAGCTGGAACCACAGTCAGTATCCAGGAGCAGAACTACTAGTTTTATAGCAGCTGTTGAGTGTAAATCATGCTACATTCTATTGTCCAGAGCATATAAATGATAGCTTGTTTATTAGTTGTTGCTTCACGTTCTTATTTTTCATCTCACATGAATTGCCATGACATCATTACTGTCAGTCTTTCTATGGGAAGTATGAGGAGTATGAGGAGTATGAGGTGGGAGTATCAGTAACTTTCACAACAGCGCCGGGAACTCTGACTCATGTGAAATGAGGCCACTGTGTCTTATTTTTGATTTTAACGCAAAGTATTTGGACATTGGAGACGCACTTAGATGCAAAATATCAAAACAGGTTAAAACATTTATTATAAAGAAAATAGTGCAAACACAGGTTTTCATGTGGTATCTGGACACTTTGTGTTAGTCGAATGGTAGTAAAAGCCATGTCCACACGTACACGGGTATTTTTTTCCTTCTTCTGTTTTTAAAAAAATCTCACATGCACATGAAAACGCAAACGCATGCTATGAAGCACTGTCAAGAGCATGCCAAACCAACAGGTGGCAATATGATCTCAACCGTAAAGCCATCAGATTCACTGATGCTTCCGTCGCAAGCTTTATGATCAATTCTCACAAGGTCACTTCCTCTAATGAGTCAGCCATTGAAGTCCATACTAAATGCACAGATGTCATCCACACATGGTCTTTTGGAGAACAAGTTCTTCTGTTGGTTATGAGACTTGATGATCTTATCATGAATCAGGCATGTAAGCGCAAGAGAGAGAAAATACATGGAATGTTTTCAGTGATGCTTCAGTGAGATATAATGCCAATTCGTTTGAAATTTTAACATGTTAAATAGTGCATGATTAGAATTAGGAATGCACTGACATCGAAAATTTGGCTGATAACCATAGTAATTTTATATATATGATGAGCAATATTATATATCTGTATTGTTTTGTCTCCTGTTTGTTACCTAGAGATTCACTGATGCTTCCGTCGCAAGCTTTATGATCAATTCTCACAAGGTCACTTCCTCTAATGAGTCAGCCATTGAAGTCCGTACTAAATGCACAGATGTCATCCACACATGGTCTTTTGGAGAACAAGTTCTTCTGTTGGTTATGAGACTTGATGATCTTATCATGAATCAGGCATGTAAGCGCAAGAGAGAGAAAATACATGGAATGTTTTCAGTGATGCTTCAGTGAGATATAATGCCAATTCGTTTGCAATTTTAACATGTTAAATAGTGCATGATTAGAATTAGGAATGCACTGACATCGAAAATTTGGCTGATAACCATAATAATTTTATATATATGATGAGCAATATTATATATCTGTATTGTTTTGTCTCCTGTTTGTTACCTAATCACATGGATACTGATCATTTAAAAACCTGATGATATTACCAATATATTATGCATCTCTAGAATGATTATAATTATTAATTATAGATTATAATAATTTATAACGAATTGTAATTCAGTGATCACCAATCTTTGAACACAGACTCAGAACATAGCAGAAAAGGCTTTTTATGTTGCAATACTCTACAAATCATTGTTCATGAAAATGCAGTTACAGTGTGCTTTAATAGTATGGGTAATGTCTGCTTGAGCTTCTTCTACATCACAAGAATATTGACTTTATGTTAGGTGCGTGGTTTGCATTTGTGGAAGGCAATCATTAACTTTGAATTAATGTGTTTATAGTGTTACATCTTAAGAGAATAGCAGTATTGTGATGCTCTATGTTTTTCTTTCTGATCTAAAAATGTCTGTCATTATTTCCAGTGAATTGTGGTATTTGGTTTCCAGTTAGCAGTAATGTTGGACTGGTGTTAGATTTGAAACATTCGGCTCTGCTGATTCTTCCTGTACTGCACTTCTGTTAATTGTGTCAGAGGTCTCACAAATTTTACAACAAAATCAAGATCAGATTGAAAGATTCAGTCTAGGTTTAGCCCTTAGGTCCATCTATTGGTGATATTGCTGAAAATGTTATTTGTTGGATTACTTTGATTTCTCACTTTAATTTCCATTTAAACAATTAACCTGTCCAGTTATGCTGTCTGAGCATGCTGTTGAATACCACAAAAAATAATAGAACCTGGATGATATGTCCCAGTTTTAATGTGAGAAGAAAAGGGGGCCAAACACCGAACCCTGAGGCACCCCTGTGGGAAGTTAATGTGATTTAAACACCCCTCCTCTCCAAAATAACCCTGAATGATTTACCTGTAAATTAGGACTCAAACCAGTGGAGTGCAGATGGGACCAAGGCTCGAGATGATACACAGGAGGATTTGGTAGTCTGGGGTCAAAAGCTAGGAGATTGAGGATTGATCATCTGATAGTCGGTCTTGCCAACTGCAGAGCTTCCGGACTGATCTCTATTGAATGTCCCCTTTTGATGCCTGACTAAAGCAAATTTGAGAAAAATTTTTGTGACAGGAAAGAAGAGAGATGATTGAAAACAACGGGGTCGAGTGATTTTGACTGGGACTAGCACTGGCACTAGACTGGCACAAGTTTAGGGTTAATTCAAGTCATTCAAACTTTATAACTCAAGTAATAAATGTGTTTACTAAAGAATTTATATAAGTGCTTTATTAGACTTCCATTGTAAGTTCATTATTGTAAGTGTATTTTCTGTTTGTTTTCTTTGTAACAATCTGAGGGGTGAGTCTATGAAATATGGTAATCAACAATATGCCACAGATGCTGTCCATAGTCTGTAAGCTCCCAGAAAAGCATAAACACTGTGGCTATTTGTTGCTTTCAAAACATTGTTCTGTTTGTTTGACTATCCCAACCATTGTGTCAACCAGACGTGTGAGTTTGGGGTGGGACTGCCTGTTTTTCTGGCCATTGGATGGATGGGTGGAGTATTTCAGAATCCTATTTTCCCCTACTAGTATTTTCTCAATTCCATTGGGTAATGTCAATGATACAGAAATTGCAACTTAATTAGAATTTTACCTGGAATATTCCTTAAAAATAATTTTAAGACTGATCATCACCTTCATCATGAACTTTACTTTCATTCACCCTTCTCTATGTTCTTTGTCCTACAGAAAACTATGCGATTAGTGGCCCAGAAGGGAAGACTGAGTCCGTGGCCACATTACAGCCGCAGGCATCCCTGAACTCCCTGCAGAGCAGCTCCCCTGGACCCAAGCGCTCTGGGAATACACTGAAGAAATGGTTGACCAGCCCAGTTCGGCGCCTTAGTCACGGAAGCAACATCAAGAAAATCCCTAGCAAACAGAAGCAGAAACGTGATGGACGTAAGAGCATTGATCTGGGACCGCCTGAGCTACAGGATGACACTCTGGAGGAGGTATTGTACTTTTTTCCACTTACTGAAATGTTAATAGTTTCCATACTACATTGAGGAAAAACTTACATTATTACTATGCTAGGGTGACCATATTTTAGTTTTCCAAAAAGAGGACAGTGGGGGGCGGGGGAAGGAGGCAGGGTTTCGCCTAACACTGTATACGTAGCAAGGTTTTTTTTGTTTGTTTGCTTGTTTTGTTTTTAGAATAAATAAAAAGAAAACAAGTAGATAGAATAGAAAAAGAATAGGGAATGCTAGTGTTAGAAACTCATTTTTAAATAAAATAAAACAAGTCAATAGAACAGAAAAAGAATAGATAATGCTTGTGTTAGAAGGTCATTATTTATAATAAATAAAAAGAAAACAAGTAGAAAGAATAGAGAATGCTAGTGTTAAAGGCTCTTTTCTTTTTAAATAAAACAAGTAGTTAAAATAGAAATATAATAGAGAGTGCAAATGTTAGAGGGTCAAGTTTATTTAATTTAAAAAAACAAGCAGATAAAATTAGAATTAGCATTAGAATAAAGAGTGCTAGAGTTAAGAGGGTCAAATGAAGATGAAAGAAATGTGTTTTCAGCCGTTTCTTGAAAATGATTAAACTCAGCTTCATTCCACCAGGAGGGAACAGTTAATGAAAAAGTCCATGAAAGTTTTATCACAGGTTGAACTTGAATGCAAAATATTTCAATACAGGCATTTCAGTCTAATGTAATTTATGCAATATTTCAAACCTTTAACCCACTTGGGAAATTCACGGGGGAAGGAGGCAGGGTTTCGCCTAACACTGTATACGTAGCAAGGTTTTTTTTGTTTGTTTGCTTGTTTTGTTTTTAGAATAAATAAAAAGAAAACAAGTAGATAGAATAGAAAAAGAATAGGGAATGCTAGTGTTAGAAACTCATTTTTAAATAAAATAAAACAAGTCAATAGAACAGAAAAAGAATAGATAATGCTTGTGTTAGAAGGTCATTATTTATAATAAATAAAAAGAAAACAAGTAGAAAGAATAGAGAATGCTAGTGTTAAAGGCTCTTTTCTTTTTAAATAAAACAAGTAGTTAAAATAGAAATATAATAGAGAGTGCAAATGTTAGAGGGTCAAGTTTATTTAATTTAAAAAAACAAGCAGATAAAATTAGAATTAGCATTAGAATAAAGAGTGCTAGAGTTAAGAGGGTCAAATGAAGATGAAAGAAATGTGTTTTCAGCCGTTTCTTGAAAATGATTAAACTCAGCTTCATTCCACCAGGAGGGAACAGTTAATGAAAAAGTCCATGAAAGTTTTATCACAGGTTGAACTTGAATGCAAAATATTTCAATACAGGCATTTCAGTCTAATGTAATTTATGCAATATTTCAAACCTTTAACCCACTTGGGAAATTCAACCCATGGCAACAGTTTAAAATTAGCCCAATTCTGTGGAAATAATGCGGACTTGGCAACCCTGCATCCAATAAGATCTGCCTGAGTCAGATCTGACTGATCACAGGTCGAGAATAAGGAGAGATGACTGACAAGACCATGCTGGAGTGTTTGCTGCTCAACAGATCCTGAGCTCATTGACAAATATCTGATCTTGTAAGATGTGCTCCCTTTACACAGAGTGCGTGTGATCACGAAAGTGAAAGTGAACAGCACGAACGCTCATTCAAAGAGATTTAAATACTCTGCATACTGAGAGCGGCTCCCTGATGCGACAAAATTATACACAATATTAGAATGTTTAAAGGAGTGGACACGAAAATCGCGGGAGAAAAACACATATTGCGGGAGCAGACGACAATGGTCAGAAATTCAGCGTGAGCGGGATAAAGAAAACAGATGAATCCCAGACATTTTGGGCGAATAAGAAATCCCAGCCGGACGCATTTTTTTTAGGTCCAAAAAGAGGACGTATGGTCACCCTATACTATGCTATATGTCCACAAAACCACAATGGTGATCACTCTCTCTGCAATACAATATTTTTACTCTGTTTTTGTTCTCACACAGTCAGACCAGAATTTTTTTCTCCACCTTTTTGGCCATTTTGTTGTTTTGCATATGTGTTTTTAATGACAATTCAGTATTAAAGACACCATTAATCTTTTTTTATGTTCATAAAGGTAGGCCCCCCTGGTTCATCTCAACTCTTTTTCTCAGTCACACGATTTCATGAGTCTTTATTAGAACACATTAGAAATATTTTATAATGGTTTTAACTACACAGTTAATCAATAACATGGGGACAGCTGTTACAGAGGAGAACTGGCTCCCCGACTGAGCCTGGTTTCTCCCAAGGTTTTTTTTTTTGTTCTCCATTTCTGTCACAGATGGAGTTTTGGTTCCATACGGCCGCCTTCGGCTTGCTTAGTTGGGGACGCTGGCAATATTGTTGACTTGACTGCACAGACCGACTGTTTTCTATTGTCCTCTTGCATTATCAGCTATTATATTTTTTCCTGTTTAACACTGTAAGGCTGCTTTGACACAGTCTTTATTGGATAAAGAGCTAATAATAATAATGTTTCAAACATAAATCCAGTCCAATCTTATCAGTGGCAAGACAGACTGAGCTAAATCGCCATAATTTGTTTATTTATAGAATATTTTCACATTTCCAAAAGGATTCCCCAAAACCAGGTTTGTTGTTGATATCTAACGTTTGTGTAACAGAATGTGGTGACGGTGGACAGCAGTTTTTACGTCAAGAGTGTTTTATAACCGCTCCTTCATTCTCCATTACTATTTTTTATGCAATCATGGCAATACAGAGAAAAGGAGGCCTCTTGTTCTATGGGCTGTATTAAAGGGCTGCTATGGCCCCAGCAGCAGCCGTTCAGATCGGAGGGTGATGATTAGCCTGACTTTTTAAAGCTGTGCGCCATATAATGTGCTGATACAAAAGAGCCTCTGTATTTCGGAAGCAGGGTATGTGAACCCCACCACAATGGCCCATATTAACCATGTCTGCTGTTTTTCAGAGCAAATTCTTCAACAATAAATTCTGAGCATTTAAACTGGTGCACTAGAAGCCAAATAATAAAGCAGTGAACCACTTGAGGCTGTGTGTTACGGTTACGGTGATTGTATCACAGGTAAAGGTGTTTGTTAGACATAAGTGTGATAATATCACTGTAATGTGTTGCCTTGAGTGGTTTATTGTCTTCAGTAATATGGATTTAGTAATATAATTAAAGACACCAGTGTTCAACATAATTATCAATGCTTGTTTATTAAACTAGATTTTGAGGTGCTTACCCACGCAAAACTGTGCCACAATGCATGTTCTGAGGATTTTTATGGTGTTCTTGGTAATGTTCTTTGGTGATTATGAATCACCGAAAGTAATAGCACAGTTTGAGGTATTATTCTGATAATTATTCTGGCTTGTAGTAAGTACATTAGCCTCTCTGTAGGCTGTTAGACAATCAAAGATGTTTTTACAAATGAATGAACCTTGTGGAAAAAGTACATTATAGCATACATTTAAAAACAAAAAGTACTTAAGGAAATTATGCGTTTTAAAAGAAAGTAATATACCTTTGTACTGAAGTTTAAATTTATATTAAATGCAAATAGTTAAACTTTTTAACCAACTTAAGTAGGACTTAAGTACATATTTCATATTTGCTTCTGTTGTCTTTAAAATAGCGCAGTCATATTGCTGTATGACAAGCATTTATGGTAAACTAAACTAAAATGTAATTTCTATTGAAACATGCATATCATGCATTTAAATATATTTGTATTTATACATTTGTAACAATAAAGTTGCAATGTAGTACATTCAAAATATGTTGTAGGGTTGGAGCTAAACTCTCGGCCCTCCAGGACCCATTTAAAATATACTTTAAAGTAAACATTTGATTTGGCACTATTACAAAGTGCGCTATTTAGAAGTGTACTTAAATGTGTTCAAAACACAGTCATGGATGCATACTCTCTTTAAGCACACTTATAAAGTGGCCTTATTTCATTAATAATAAATCATCAGCAAGTACAAAGTTTTTTAAATATACTTTTTATATATATAACCGGGACAAGACCACAGGAACCAGATGAGTCCTCTGCACAATGTGACTTTGCTGCAGCCTGGAATTGAACTGCTGGTTTCGTCTGGTCAGAGGAGAACTGGCCCCCCGACTGAGCCTGGTTTCTCCCAAGGTTTTTTCTCCATTCTGTCACCGATGGAGTTTTGGTTCCTTGCCGCTGTCGCCTCTGGCTTGCTTAGTTGGGGGCACTTCCTTTCCAGCGTTATCGTTGACTTGATTGCAAATGATTGCAAAGATACTATTTAAACTGAACTGAGCTGGATAATGACATCACTGAATTCAATGATGAACTGCCTTTAACTGAAAAATGAGTGTTTACTATTGTCACTTTGCATTATTGACACATTATTTTCCTAATTAATGCTGTTCAGTTGCTTTGACACAATCTGTATTGTTAAAAGCGCTATATAAATAAAGGTGACTTGACTTGACTTTTTAAGATTTGAAGTATACATTCAATATAATAAAGTGCACTTCTTTTTCACAAGAGGATGGTCTGTTCTGTAGTCACAGGGGTGTTTATGATAACTGCTAGAACACAGTTGTAACATGCATTGTGAATTTGCTGATTGACTTGTTCTTGTGTTTCCAGAGAGTGCGTAAAGAAAAAGGAACACTCTCCAAATCTTCGTCAGGGATGCACAGCGGAGGAGAGGAAGAGCCTGAGGACGAGTCCCACACTCCCCTCCCTCCACCAATGGAGATCATCAAAGACCCGTCTGCTCAGGAAGAGAAGGTACACACACAGAACAGAGAGAGAGGAGCGTGGGGAGAGTCATGTCATAGGCAGAGGTCAGCAGGGTGATTAATGTGAAGAGAGATTTATTAAATACTTACTGTGTCACTCATCATGTGCTCATAACTACAGTATCTCCACCTGCCTTCCTCATAACCCCCCCCCCCCCCCCCCCCCCCCCCAC
>NW_015505279.1:1531126-1537620 GCF_001515645.1 Sinocyclocheilus grahami | reverse complement strand
TGCCTTCCTCATAACCCCCCACCCTCCCACCCACCCACACACACACACAGTGGCTTTACTAACACTGTTTTTCCTCCCTGATGTCAACATCTCCAGTAACTGCTCGGGTGGAGGCTCCTTGTCTCACATTCAACTAACCTCAAATCCACCCTGTTGTTGCAATGAAGCTTAAATGATGTAGTTGTGAAACTTTTACTGTTCCACAGCTCTGGCTCTGTTACACACTGTGCCTTGACATTGCAGTAGTAATGTGTTTACAACCCATTACCGTCTGATGGGTTGAATCTCGAAAAGAACATGACCTTATTTCACTCTAAATTCGAAAGTAAAAAATTCATTTCATAAAGAAATTAAAGACTGGTTCAAGGCCATTATGATTGTTTGCGTTGTGCCATTATTTATTATTGTTCATTGTTACCTTGATTATTATGACAATTAAGCACATTTCCCATCAAATTATAGTTAATCTGTTGCCATTCTCCTGCATATTTTTTTTTAATTCCTATTCTCACTGTTTTTTTTTTCTCCATTATTAGATTCTCTGTACGTTATAGTATATAGTAAGAAAAACCCTTTTCCTGCAAGTTTGTTTTTTAAAAGAAAAAACTAATGCTTATATTGTGCATTGAACTGATCAAAAGCGACAGTAAAGAAATGTGATTTCAGCTGTTTTTCAACATTGATAATAGTCAGAAATGCTTCTCGAGCAGCAAATCATGATTTCTGAAGGATCATGTGACACTGACACATGTGTCATTACAGAAATAAATTACATTTTGTAATATATTCATTATCTTTTGTCAGTAAAATTTAACATTATTATAATCACAATATTGTTGACTTCTAATAGAGAAAGCTTACAGATCCCAAACATTTGAATAGTAGTGAATACAACAAATAATGTCATAATCGGGAAGTATAAATATTATGCATCACATATTATACCTGTTACAATAATGAGAATTTGAAATGGAATTTGAAAAAGAAATGTCACTTTGCACAAATTGTAAAGGTCTTAAAAAGTAGTTTTGTTTGTTTTTTTCAATGAGCTTATAATTAGTTATTTTTCTTTTGATTTGGAGGTGAAATGTTCGGCATGTTCCTGGCATGGCCTTTGCTTCTCTTTTCCCCAAAGCAAAGCTGGATAAACTGGCCTAACCCAGCATCCTGAGCACTTTCTGTTCTGATCTGCTTGTGTGTTCTTTCCTCTCTTCTCCTCACCTGCTGTCTGTCATGTAGTCGTCTGTGCTGCTGGCTTCACGGCAGAGCTCGGCTGACGTCCCCAGTGCCGCTGAGCTTGTCAGTGCTATAGAAAAACTGGTCAAAACTAAGATGGTAAGTGTGCCACTGAACCCGATCTCCTCTCCTGGCACAAGCAGGGAGGTTTGATCGACTAACCTCCTGGTTTTCCTTTTTTCCTTTCTCTTTTCTCTTGCTCTGAGACAATCACTAACTCTTGAGCATCTCTTGCACTACTGTGATTTTCTGCAATAAGTCTTTTATGATTATAATGTTATAAAAACCTTCCAAACTTGCTGGATATTATAACTCGCTCTGGCCTGGAGTGACGCTTTTCTCCACTTTGAATCTTCTGAGCAGCTCTGATGGTGTTTACTGCAGTTTAGGGCCGTGTCGCACATAAACCATCCAATTGCAGTGTTTGTTCTCCCACATCAGGCCTGGCTCTTCCAAATTCTGACCGGAGTCTCTTGTATTTGCGTGTATCTCTGTACCTCTAGACACTGGAGCCAGGCTCGTACCCAGGATTCAGCTCAGTGAACCCAGCAGAGCAGAGCCCAGCGCCTCCCAGAGACCCGGAACTGGAGCAGAAAGCGTTTCGTGACGCACCTGCTTACATTCTGACACGCTCTTCACTCATTTGGGTTGGTCTGGGAGTAAATTCTACAAACATTACAGTCTGATTTCATGTCATAGTGACCAAACCACAGGTTGCTTGTGGGGCTAAAGCCCTGCTGCTAATGTAACGTAAGGGACCATTACTTATTTATTTGTTTTCTATTTATAAAATATATTTGTATAGTTTGGCTCCCAGGTTGGCATTAGCCTAATAAATCATGTATATGTGTCGTCACATGCATACAAAATATGCATATGAAATGCATAAATCAGTTTTATTATATTGAGTTTTATAAATGAATGGTTATTTATTTATTTAGTGGGAACTAGTGAGGAAAACATTTGATATTTTTTTAATAGATTTTTACTGAATTTAAATGTTTACATACACTGCTTTTTGGTTGAAAATAATTCTTATGAAACAAATTATTTTAATTTACAAATGAACAATTTTCTTTGAAAAAAATGTATGCAGCACCATCCCAAGCCATTATGGAAGCCCGTTTCCGCCACTGAATAAAAAATAAAAAAGGTTATTGTGACTTTTTATCTCACAATTCTGACTTTTTTCTCAGAACTGTGAGTTTATATCTCGAAATTGTGACTTTTTTTTTTAGAATTGTGAGATACAAATTCACAATTGCGAGAAAAAAGTCAGAATTACGAGTTTATATCCAACAATTTGGGCTTTAGAACTCTCAACTATTAGTTTATATCACGCAATTCTGAGAAAAAAGTCAGAAGTTTGAGTTTATATCTCGCAATTCTGACTGTACAACTAAAAAAAAGTCAGAATTGTGAGATAAAATAACCTTTTTTTATTTATTTGTATTCAGTGGCGGAAACAGGCTTCCATAAGCCATTTCAGAGTGAGTACATATATATATTGAGATATTGCCAAAAGATTTAGAAATATCACGTTTTTTTTTTTCACTGTATTGCCCAGATTTTAAAAAAATAATCTGGTTACATTTGGTAAAATGCAATCGATTATTTTCAAGCAACCAGATCTGGTAATAATTCCATGTTCATGTAACAGGCAACATTTGAGAAAGTCATCTCCCTGAACAATATGGCTCTCATTAAAAAGCAGAGATATTTATGGGAAAAGTTATCTCTTTAGGCAGTTGGCCTCTTTGTTCTTTCATTCTGCTACACCCTTAAAAGAGAAGTGTGATGTGACTTAACCTGACACAGTTTTGTGTCCATTTGCAGGTTTGTTCTGAATGAATTAATCCAGACAGAAAAAGACTACGTGAAAGATTTGGGTATCGTGGTCGAGGTAAGAATAGCCGTCATCCTGACAGTATAGCATTACATAATTCTGTGACTAAAGGCATAGTTTTGCTTTAGCGTGAAAACACTCTAGTGTGACTTTATCCTTCTTCATTCGTCTTCTATCTTAAGATCAGAGCCATTTGGCATCATCTGCTGTGTCATTACTCTTTTGCATTACATCAGTTTTTACTCTGGGTGAATGTGTTTTGAGTAGTGGCTCATATGTACATGAAATCATTTTTTCTGAAGGGGTTTATGACGAGGATAGAGGAGAAAGGAGTTCCTGATGATATGAAAGGAAAAGACAAGATCGTCTTCGGAAACATTCACCAAATCTATGACTGGCACAAAGAGTAAGCCTCTCTGATTCTCTTAGCTCCTCTTATCGAACCATGAGCGGAATGTGTCTAATTCTGTTGCTGTCTGAAGCTTTTTTGTTGGTGAACTGGAAAAATGTCTTGAAGATCAAGAAAAACTGCCCGGGCTGTTCTGTAAACATGTGAGTATGTGATTGACATCAGGTCTGTTAGCTGTGTTAGCTGTGCATTGCTCATGAAGTGTTTCCTGTTTCTGTGTGTGTAGGAGAGAAGACTGCACATGTATGTGGTTTACTGCCAAAACAAACCCAAATCTGAATTCATTGTTGCAGAATACGATTCATACTTTGAGGTGAGACACGCTTTACTTTGATGGCGTATTTTTGTAGACCAGCCCAGAAGTTAACATTACCCTGTTTTTCTCAACAACAAAAAAACCCAATAGGATTTTTTTCCATAAGCTCTCTGAGATAATCGTCACAGATGAACACCACTTTTATGAATTGTGAAGCCTAAATGAGTAAAAACCTAAAGTTAGGCTATACGCTGTGGTGACCACCACTAAGCTGCCAACAACTATTTTAATCTTTATTTAAAATCTACTGGTTGGAAAGCTTGAGTTAGAATAGTTTCCAAGAGCATGTGCATACATAAAAAAGGCTGTAAAAGTGGACTAGTGAGTCGATGAGTTTACCTGTTGGGTGTGATGACGTTTAATGTCCCGACAACCTCTGTAGCCTTGTTACAACTGCCTTTTTTAAAGGGGTCATATGATGCGATTTCAAGTTTTCCTTTCTCTTTGGAGTGTTACAAGCTCTTGGTGCATAAAGAAGATCTGTAAAGTTGCAAAGACTAAAGTCTCGAATCCAAAGAGATATTCTTTATAAAAGTTAAGAGTCAGCTACACCTACCTAAAACGGCTCGTTCTAACACGCCCCCAGATATCTACGTCACGATGTGGAAATATTAGCATAATGCGCCCAAATGTGCACGCAAAGAAAGAAGGCGTGGTTTCAGGAACAGCAGTAATGTTGATGCAGCATGTCAGGGAGACGCTGTGTTTCAGTGCGAAAGCAAAAGCACTTTATTTGGCCTTCCGGAAGTAGATGCAATTAGGAATCATTGGTTAAGATTTATTTACAACAGAACAGCACAACCCAGATGTTCGAATTTGTGCAACGCATTTTATGGACGACAGTTTTTTTGAACCTAGAAGAGTACCAGGCTGGCTGTGCACAAAGGCTATTTCTAAAAAAAAAGAAAAAAAGGGTCAAAAAAAGGGATTTGCTATGACAATCTGGCGCTTCTGAATCAGCGACTGTAAGTATGTTTTGTTATTAGTTTAAGTATTTGCTATTGACTCTTCAAATGCGGAGTTTTGCGCAGCACAGAGTAACACATCGTGTGTGTGTGTGTGTGTGTGTGTGTGTGAGGGGAACAGGGTCACATCACAGGAGAGTGAACTGTCTGTCAGAAATCATAGCACGTCAGCTGTCTTAACCGCGGCTTGTGTACTGCATCATCACTATGTCTGTCACGCGACTCTGTTGCCCTTTCGGGCTTGAACTGATGGTAAAACTAACAACATTATTAACTGTCTTGATATTTACTTTGAAAGCTTGAAGCTTGCGATTATGGTAAGGGGCGTTACATTTCCGACGCGTGCTTACGGTGTTCGGCCAATCACAATGCACTGGGTCAGCCGGCCAATCAGAGCAGACTGCGCTTGTCGGAAGGAGGGACTTTGTAGAAAACTAAGCATTTGAGAGAGGCGGGGCATAGAGGACTTACAATAATGTACAGTATTTGAAAAATAATGTGTTTTTTGAACATTATAAGCATGTCAACATATTCTGTTACACCAAATACACAAAATAATGATCTTTAAAATAGCATCATATGACCCCTTTAAGACGCGTAAAAGCTGGGCTACTTTTGATTTATTTTATGTTGTAGCATAAAATGTGAAAATATCTTGAGATTATTAACACAGACTTTTTTTTATGCATTTAACCAAAAACCTATAAAAAAATGTTTAAAGATTTGTTTTTAGGACTCTTTCCTGTAGCACTCTATCAAATCACTTCTGAAAAAAATAATTACTCATTGCAAGTTTATCTTTATGTGTCTGTTTTGACTCGCAGGGGATTCAGCAAGGCATCAACTCAAGACTGGGCATCAGTGATTTTCTCATTAAACCCATTCAGAGGATCACTAAATACCAGCTTTTATTAAAGGTACAGTAGAAAAGAAGTCGTTGATGCTGTGATGGATAACATGAATTAATAATAATAATGTTTTAATAATGTATATAATTTCTTCAATATTTCTCTATTGCTTAAGGACTTCTTGAAGTACAGCACAAAGGCAGGATTGAATTGTCAGGATATAGAGGTAAAAATGAAGCTAAAGCGCTCACTTGCCTAATAATAATAATAATAAAGGTCAGTCATAAAGTGAGGACAATGCATTTTAGATTTTTGTAAAGTTTGTTGAAGCTGCTTATACTTCAGGCCCAGAGGTCATCCAGATTTTTGTTGGGTTTCTCTGACAGAGAGCAGTAGACCTGATGTCCCAGGTGCCCAAGCTGTGCAATGACATGATGAATCTGGGAAGACTGCAAGGATTTGAGGTAAACTGAAAACAGCTTCACTGTACTCATTCTGAAGTGTCATCAGTGCAAGCTTACTGAAAAGACGTTGTAAAAGTTTGCAGTGATCGTACCATGATTAAGGGGTGTTCTACTGTTGTCAGTTACTCACCCTCCTTTTTGTACTGAAACCTGAGTGATTTCTGTCTCTTCATTGTTAAGATTTGTCACATGCAAAGAGCTCATCAAATATTGTAAGTGGAAGCTTGTAACACGCAAGCATGTTTGAATTTCCACAAAAAGCAATGAGGTTTGTTTTCATGTCAAGCAAGTATGGTTGAGTTTCCATGTACCATATTTGATGTATGCTATTGCGCTCTCTCTCTCTCTCTCTCTCTCTCTCTATATATATATATATATATATATATATATATATATATATGTGTGTGTGT
>NW_015505279.1:1504066-1530864 GCF_001515645.1 Sinocyclocheilus grahami | reverse complement strand
TATATGTGTGTGTGTGTGTGTGTGTGTGTGTGTGTGTGTGCATTGATCGATGATTATATGTGAATACAAACCTAAATCTGAATCTGTTAATCATATAAAGTAATATTTTCCCTTTAGAAGAGTTGGATTAAACCGTTTGATTCATATGGATCTCTTTATGAACTTCTTAAAGGGGTCATCGGATGCAAAATTCACTTTACAAGTTGTTTGAACATAAATGTGTGTTGGAAGTGCGTGTAAACATCCATCCTATAATGAGAAAAATCCACCCAGTGATTTTTTTTTTTAAATCCCTGTTTTAAAATCCCCTTTCTCAAATCAGGCTGTTCTGAGATACCTGTCAGAATGACGTAGTTCTGCACAGGCCCCTCCCACGATAGTTGATTGACAAGGCCGTCTTACCTTAGACCCGCCCTGAGTGAGCTGTTATCAGTCCGCCATTGTGTCGACTCTGGTGCGGGAGAAGACAAGAATGTCTCCGATTAAGCAATTGAGGTGTTTTGTTGCTGGATGTAATAATGAATAAAGCAGTCGTCATTTACTGAAGACGCAGAGGATTAACGTTACTTTAATTTTTGAAGGGAATGCGCCGATCCTCAATCTGCCTAAATGCGTCTATGTTCGCGTGAATCATTCGTGATCCAGCTTCATCTACAGAAGAAGTGAGTGTAAGGGTTTTTATGAATCTTTGCAAATCGCCTTTCCTAATAATGTGCTAGTTAGCCAGTTTCGCGGCTGAAGTTAAACAGTCTGCTCGTCACCCCACGGAAGAGAGGGGCAGGGTCAGCAGAGCTCATTAGCATTTAAAGTAACATGGACTAAAAAACAGCTTGCTGAAAACAGAGCTGATTTTGACAGGGTAAAAAGGGTGTTTTTTTACACTACCATTGATAAATTTTAACCAAAGTATGTTTATAGACTTTTCATTAAGACCCTAAAGAATCATATCAACTTGTGGAAAATGGGCATCCGTTGACTCCTTTAAAGCTCGAAAGTTTTAGTGGAATGAACGTTTAATGGAGGGACAGAAATCTCTCAGGTTACATGAAAAAAAAAACTTAATTTGTGTTTAAAAGAACAAATGTCTTATGAGTTTGGAACAACATGAGAGTGAAAAGGACCGAATTAAACTTTTTGGGTCAACTCTCTTTAATCGTATCCTTAAATTTAGCATTTTAACCCGAATCAAGAGTTCTCCACGATTTGTGGCATCTGTTAATGTTCACTTGAATATATCAGAGCAGTTGAGTTCACGGACACTTTCACTATCTCAGACTGATGAGTTTGTATGTTTGTGTGCTTCAGGGGAAGTTGACGAGTCAGGGAAAGCTCTTGCAGCAGGAGACGTTCTTTGTGACGGAGCAGGACTCTGGCGTTCTGTCCCGCAGTAAGGAGCGCAGGGTCTTCCTGTTTGAACAGATCGTTATCTTCAGCGAGCTCTTACGCAAAGGCTCATCCACGCCAGGATACCAGTTTAAAAAGAGCATCAAGGTAACCACACCACCGTTACTCATGAAGCATGTAGGTTTAAGCCCAAAGTGTGTGTATGAGTGTGTGTGTGTGTGTGTGTTAATTCCACCTGCTGGTGATGCCTGTAAATGCAATGAAAATGCAGCCCAAACATGCATAAAAACACCATTTACAAAATATTGCAAATGTTTTATTAATAGTGAAATCTATTAAATGCAATTAATAAATCATCTAATACCATTAAATATTAAGCGTCTGTATGATATGTTAGTTTATTATATTGTAGGATTTATTTTATGGAGAGCATGGTTAATCGGGCCAATAAGAGACTATGAACAACAACCCTTCATTTTTATTACACAAATGTGTCATTAAAAATGTCTACATATGTATAAAACCGTTCCAAAATCAGGTAAAAACCATATAGACACTAGTTCATGGATTCACAGAGATCTACCCCTAGTGGTGAACCATTGAAATTTCGAAATATTAAGTTCTGACTTAACAAATCGCTTACTTTGGCAGTTTGATACATGCTCAGAATCACTGGTTTGAAACAAATGATTCGCAAAGGTTTCAAAGCTCACAAAGCAGTGTGTCTGTGTCAAAAAAGTCTGTGTTTGGCTGTACGCATACACTAAGTGTTCGCATAGAAACTGAAGCACACTTTGGGCTTTGCTTTTTGGGAGTTGTGAAAATCACAACCCTGGCTACTAGACGGCTGAAACCAGGTGTGATACTGACTTGTGTGTGCAGGTGAGCTTGCTCAGCCTAGAAGAGCATGTTGAAAACGATCCATGCAAGTTTGTGCTGTCGTGTCGTGGGTCAGCCGAACGTTTCACCCTGCAAGCAGCAAATACGGACATTAAACAGGTCTGGGTTCAGCATATCACCGAGCTACTAGACTTGCAGAGCAACTTCTTGTCAGGTAAGCCGTCACGTCGATATGAATATAATCAACTCTCCTTCTGTTGAGCCATTGAAACCATTGGTGCATCTGTCTACAGCTCTGCAGTCTCCCATCGAGTATCAGAAGGAGCGCAGCGGCTCTCAGTCTCTGACCCGAAACTCCTCCAGCGGTGGGCGAATGGGTCAGGCCAACAGCAGGCCCAGCTCCACTGTGTCACTCGGGGCAGAGAAACCCACTCTGTCTGGACGGAGCTCCACTCCAATAAAGCTAACTACCTCCAACGGTGGTCCATGCCACGGCTCGGACAGATACCACAGGGTGAGAACACAGCATCTCTGCTAACACTAAACATCTGCATGCTAGAGTTTATGGTGGCTCATAGAAATCTAGCTCTAGTTCTAGTTCTTTTATTTATAAAGCACATTTAAAAACAGTCACAAGACTGACCAAAGTGCTGTGCAACAAAATGATCAAAAAGTAACACATTCAAACATCATCAACTTATAAAAACCGATAAAGATGGAGCAGCTCTGAGGTGCGCTGGCAGGCTATTCCACAATCTAGGGCCCATCACCGAAAATGCTCTATCTCCTCTGCATTTCAACCTTGTGCAAGGAACCATAAGTAGGTTTTGGGAAACATGTTTATCTAGAGTGAGCCGATTATCCAAAAGAACACCCATGTAGAGCGAGAAGAGCAGAGGTGCTAGAATAGATCCCTGGGGAAGACCAGATTCGAGGTGGGCAGCAGAGGAAGTAAAGTTGCCAATTCTGACTGAGAAATATTGCTCTGTTAAATAAGATTTAAACCAATTCAGGACTGAGGCTTTTAGCCCCACAAAACATTCTAATCTAGACAGGAGGAACTGATGGTCAATAGTATCGAAGACAGCAGTCAGGTCTAACCGAATTAAAATCATAGTCACCTGAATCGGTTGCAATTAAGATATCAAATCCATACTTTGATGTTCATGATGTTGTTTTTCTCAGGGTGGTGTCTGTACATTTGCATGATTCATCTGTGATTTTCAGATGGCAGTTAATTCATAGACTACACAAGAGCCACTACCCCACCTATAGATAGTCACATGACCATATTGCAAAATAATGCTGAGGAACAGTTACAGACCGTTGACCCATTTTGACAGCTTACCTAACTGGATTCTTGAAACAAGTCCTCTGAAACAAGCCTCCATTTTGCTCATTCCCATTAGCACCCAAGTGCTGTCAAAAAGCAAATCTTGTCTTTTCTTCTGTATTTTGACACATCCGAGAGATTTTCAAAAAATAAAAAAATGCAAGGTGGGGGACTTGGTTCTAAGCATCAGGTGTTGATTGGATGTTGAGATGTGGGCTTGGCACTCAAATATGGATGAACGTGATCTGGAAGGGGTGGATTTATGCAGACTAAATGATTGGAGAAGTCCTGCATACGTAACCAGAGCCTTCTGTCTTTTCACTGGATTTTGAGTAAAGGGTATGAACATTTGTGAAATTTAGTGTAAAAACTCCAATGTCTATTGTCAATAATGTAGTGATGCTCACATAGAGGTCTTTTTTTTGTTTTGCCCTCATCCAAATGTCCCCAAAATTCCTTTGCATGTAATTTTGCAGACCAACGGTAAATGTGACCACACATTAAATGGCGAATTCACCCAAATTTAATTCAAAATAGACTATAAAATCTTAAAATGTTGTTACCTTATATTACCCAGTACTTTCTTAGGTAAGTACACTGTAATTGCATGTACTGTAAAATAAAGTGCATCTAAAAATGTAGCATATGCTGTGCATTACATAACTCCATATGCTAGACACACTATGTAAAGGTGTTAATGTCTTCTTGACTTCTGACGTTTAAGGTCTGGTTGACATATTAATTATTTTAACCATGCATTTATTTTTTGTCTCTGTGTGTGTGTATTATGCGGTGTGTGTTTCCTACAGCAGTTTGGCGGTGTGGGCTGTAACGGTACGTCGTCCTCCTTGATGGTGACTCAGGACTATAATGCACTGAAAGAAAATGAGATCTGCGTCATGCAGGGTGAGACGGTGCAGATACTGGCCACTAACCAGCAGAACATGTACCTGGTGTACCGATCCGCTAACAGCCAGTCGCCGGCCGCGGAGGGCTGGGTGCCGGGACACATCCTGGGCCCCCTCGCTAAACCCCTCATAGACACTACTGCAGACTCAAACATCAAGTAAGTGTCAATCAACACTAACTGGAGCTCTGATTGGATTGTGTAAGACTGCACGCCTGTTTTTGAACACCCCCCACCCCATTCTGTTGGAACTAACCCGGATGTTTTGGACCCTTTTGCACAGGAAGTTTTGATTTTCCCCTTGAGGTTTTTTTTTGGGGGGGGGCTCTAAAAGTTAAAAACCAAGGCAGATAAATTCTGAAAGGACTATAGCAAAGCCACATCGTTATTGTTTTGTAGACGGAGGATTTGTGAAGAATCTTACATCAGTGTGGAAATGGACACGTCTGGACGCTTATTTCAGTTCCTAACACCCTGTTTTTATTGTTTCTTTGTTTTTTGTTGATATCATTTTTGTTTTGTTTTTGTGTGTGTGAAAAGATAAAAAAGTGAAAGAAAGGCCTTCTGAAGAATTTGGCCTGTTTCTCCTGATGGAGAACATATACTGTTGTCTATGGCAATTTTTTATAGGTTGTGTATTTGTTTTAATTGTATTTTTGTATAGATTTTTTTTTTCTTTTGTTTCTTCTACAGGATCACATGTTGGCCATTTACTGTAAATACTGTTGGTTTGTTTACTGTTTGTAGCACATTCCTGTAAAGAGCTTTTTGCACTATTTAAGTGAACCTTTATTAATGAAGTCAGGTTTGTGCAATAGAACTAAGGTTGCAATGTTGTAGTGTAACTAATGATTTTAAATGTATTATATTAAATATGTAAAATAAAAATTTGACATGCGCATGACTTAACCTGTCTTAGTAAAAATAGATAGTTTTATTTTAATAGTACTTTCACAAAGAGTAACAATGCCAAGTAAATGCTAATAGAATTTTAAGAAATCCAAGTGGTGCACCTTATTTTGATTTATTTCCTTTAATTTATTTTATTTTGTAATGTAGTGTGTAGAAGACTTATTGTGTGTTTGTACTAACCTCTTCGGTCCTTGACAGTAAAGGTTTGTGTGTGAAACAGTGTTTGCTGTTAATGATATGAATGACTGCTGTTCTCACACAAACCTGTGTCCATCATGGTGCAATAATATAGATTAATAGATTTATATACATACACTACCATTCAGAATTTTGGAGTCAGATGAAGATAGATAGATAGATTGATAGACAGACAGACAGACAGACGATAGATAGATAGATATGCAGACAGATAGATAGATAGATAGATAGATAGATAGATAGATAGATAGATAGATAGATAGATAGATAGACAGATAGACAGACAGTAGATAGATAGACAGACAGTAGATATATATATAGATAGATAGACAGACAGACAGTAGATAGATAGACAGACAGACAGACAGACGATAGATAGATAGATAGATAGATAGATAGATAGATAGATAGATAGATAGATAGACAGACAGACAGACATACAGAAGATAGACAGACAGACAATAGATAGATAGACAGACAGACAGACAGAGAGACAGAAGATAGACAGACAGACAATAGATAGATAGATAGATAGACAGACAGACAGACATACAGACAGACAGACAGACAAAAGACAGAAAAGATGGACAGATGACAGAAAGAAAGAAAGACAGACAGACAAAGACAGAAAGAAAAAAAAGAGACAGAAAGATAGACAGACAGACAGACAGATAGATAGACAGACAGACAGACAGTAGATAGATAGATATATATACAGACAGACAGACAGAAGATAGATAGACAGACAGACAGACAGTAGATAGATAGATAGATAGATAGACAGACAGATAGACAGACAGACAGATAGATAGATCGATAGATAGACCGACCGACAGACAGACAGACAGACAGACAGACAATAGATAGACAGACAGTAGATAGATAGACAGACACAGACAGAAGATAGACAGACAGACAGTAGATAGATAGATAGACAGACAGACAGTAGATAGATAGACAGACAGACAGTAGATAGATAGACAGACAGACAGTGGAACTGGATGATAGATACTCTATGCATTTTACTAATGTTAAAAATAGCTTAACAGTATCGAGTATCTTGCTTTTTCTTTTTGTGGACCTCCCTATTTCCCTCCTGAAATGTTTGTTTCCCCCTCAAGCACTTTAAGTTGCTTTTTCTCGCTGTTGGCAGACAGAAGATAGACAGACAGACAGTAGATAGATAGATAGACAGACAGACAGTAGATAGATAGATAGACAGACAGTAGATAGATAGACAGACAGACAGACAGACAGACAGACAGAAAAAAAAAAAAAAAACAATAGATAGATAGATAGACAGATATATAGACAGACAGACAGACAGTAGATAGATAGATAGATAGATAGATAGATAGATAGATAGACAGACAGAGAGACAGTAGATATATAGATAGATAGATAGATAGATAGATAGATAGATAGATAGATAGATAGATAGATAGATAGATAGACAGACAGACAGATAGCTAGACAGACAGACAGACAGATCTAGATAGATAGATAGATAGACAGACAGACAGACAGACAGACAGACAGATCTAGATAGATAGATAGATAGACAGACAGACAGACAGACAGACAGACAGATCTAGATAGATAGATAGACACATTTTTTTCATGACGAGAAAGTTCAAAAGAACAGCATTTATTTGAATTGTCTCTGCTGTCACTTTTGATCAATTTAATTAATCCTTGTTGAATAAAAGTATTAATTAGGAAAAAAAAATCTTACTGACCCCAAACTACTAAATATGATAACAAAAAACAGTACTAGATTATACTTGTGTGATACAGAAATACTGGGTATAAAATATTTGTGCAATTCAAGCACACTTATGTCTGATGGTGGACATTAATGTCCAAACACTTTCTGAGGTCTCTATAAATGGAACTGGATGATAGATACTCTATGCATTTTACTAATGTTAAAAATAGCTTAACAGTATCAAGTATCTTGCTTTTTCTTTTTGTGGACCTCCCTATTTCCCTCCTGAAATATTTGTTTCCCCCTCAAGCACTTTAAGTTGCTTTTTCTCGCTGTTGGATTTGCATTTCCACCAGCGTGTGTGGGTTTGACAACCTGATGTTTTGACACGGCAGGAAATCTCTCTCGTGGAACACGCTTCGTGCTCGCAAGCGTGCAGAGAAGGACAGTGCGCCCCTCAAAAGTGACATTAAAGTTGAGAATGGACTGCGTAAGCCAAAGGAAATTCTCAGCAGCAAAGTCACTGTGAAAGTGAGTAGAGGGATGAGGGTGTGTGTGTGTGTGTGTGTGTGTGTGTGTGGGCTGCATCTTCACCTGTGTGGAAATAAACACTGAACACGTCACTCGCCCAATGACAGCATGATACTGACAGTCCTAAACATGTTTCAAATGTTAGCTTTTTTTTCTTTCTTCAATTTTGATATTGAAAAGTTGAATGATAACAATTTAAGAGGAATACAACTATGTGTTGTAAATATAAAGGTTGGGTAGTGTTTTTTTTAACCCTGTATGTGACCCTGGACCACAAAACCAGTCATAATAAATGTATATTAAATGTATACATATAATAAATAAGCTTTCCATTGATCTATGGTTTGTTAGGACAATATTTGGCCGAGATATAACTATTTGAAAATCTGGAATCTGAGAGTGCAAAAAAAATCTAAATATTGAGAAAATCGCCTTTAAAGTTGTCCAAATGAAGTTCTTAGCAATGCATATTACTAATCAAAAATTAAGTTTTTATATATTTACAGTAGGACATTTACTAAATATTTTCATGGAACATGATCTTTACTTAATACCCTAATGATTTTTGGCATAAAAGAAAAATCTATAATTTTGACCCATACAATGTATTTTTGGCTATTGCTACAAATATACCCCAGCGTCTTAAGTGAAATGTGTTTAATAAAGTTTTATTATTATTATTATTATTTTGCTTTGGTAAAATACCACAGTATAAAAATTGTTTTTTCTTAATTTGTAGCCATCCAGTTTTGTGATTAATGACACTAATAAGTAATTCATTTGAAACATTCCTGTCATTTTGGCCTGGAGTTCTCCGTCCCTCTGTATTCCTGTACTGTAAGTCTGTAACAATGTTCTCTCTCAACCCAAACCACAGGATTCCCGCAGCTCAGATGAGTCCGAGTGTGAGGATGAACTAGACCCCAAAACTAGTATGGAGGTAGAGATGCTGATCTCAATGCATGCTGCCCAATAAGCTTTTATTTTTGTATTTATTGATGTTATAATTTTGTAATAAACTCAATTTAATAGTAAATAGATAAGCTTTTTAAAGCTCTAATCTAAAGAAATATCTGAACCTCTTTTTACATGAGCACGTTGTTGTTGGTAAGTTATTATTTTAACTAATCGTGTGGAGTGACTGGCATAAAGGGCTTTTCACACCAAGGATGATAACTATAACTATAAAGTTTTAATAATCATTCTAGTTTTATGAAGGAAGTCCATGCCAGAGCTAAAATAAAATCACTTTCGGAACAAAACCCCCCACCCGATGAACAATAAAAACACTCACCGCTGTGTTTAGTTACCTTTATAATTATCGCTCTTGGTGTGAATGGGCCTTAACCCCAGTGTAAAGATTTTGCAGTGTTCAGAGTGAAATACTATCTTAATGCTTACTGCATACTGGGCAGTATATACTGCACTGAAAAAAAAGATGGATTTACTGAAATCAAAATAAAAGTCTTTTTTGTGGTTACTCTACAGCAGAAAGCTTTTGCTAACTGAAAGGTGGACAGCCACCATATTATGTGTTGCAAATCAAATAAAAAAAAGATATTTGTAGTTGATATTATTAATTATTCACGCCAAGGTCAATCAGAGAACATTGTGTTTCTGGAAATCACAAGCAGTGTGCTCTGGATGTATACTTCTCATTGTGGCAGATGTATTTGGTCTGGATTCAGGATTTGACACAATAGCAGCACATCAGAAATTGTATTATTAGTATGCTAGTATGCTATTCTGAACATACTCAGTGGCTGAAATTCGAAATGGCATACTAACATGCTACACTTACAATTCTCCCATATTTTAATAGTATGTCATTTCAAATACAGCCAGTGTCTATCATGACATGTGAAAGTACTGCCCTCTGTTGACAAAACTTCTTCTCTTTCTGCGTGTGTGTTTGCAGAAAGATTCAGTGCTTTATGTGACTGATAGTCTAGAATGCTTGAAGTATGCACCTTTAACACTCCTCCTGTCTGTTTTACAGTTACTGAATCCTAATTTCATCCAGGAGGGTGAGTTTATTAATATGTACAGATGCTGTGATGTTCCGTTTGTCTGTATTTTCTACTAGCATATATTGTTGAGTGATCATACATACAGTATGTCACCTGTAGCTTGTTTTAGAAATCCAATTAAATATCTCCTTGAATGAAGTGAAATGAAAGAGAAAATAAAAATCAGTGTCCATCAGAGTGACTTTGTACTATATATATATATATATATATATATATATACACATGTGCAGTGGCTCCGGAGTTCCTGACGCCTCTAGCGGACGTGGCGTGTGCTCTGGGGGAGACAGTGGTTCTGTGCTGTAAAGTCTGCGCTCGACCCAAGCCCACAATCACCCTGAAAGGACCCGATCAAAGTCTGCTAGTCAACAATAACCGATTCACTATCAATATTAGGTACTAGTCCACAATCAGTCACAACACAAATTACAATCACAACCAAGAAACACTAGTGCTTTGGGTACAATCTGTCCTGTAGTGAAATGTTGAAGTTCTATTTTGCAATCTTTGGGTATAAGAGACTGCTTGACTTTGGGAAAGTGTTGAGGAACAAAGAAATGTTTTACATTAAAGTTCAGATCATGTCTTCTGTATTTGTCCTGTGAGAAAACTGCACCCATGTAACCTCGTAAGTCTCATTGTTATGTAACTGTCCCATGATTCCTCAGGGTATTTTTCTTTGCCACTGTGCCATTGACTGTAGCTCTCAATCTACCTATACAAAAACAATGTACAAACAAAACACCTGGATTGTAAATTTTCAATCCCCACCCAATGCTAAAAAGATAAGTAGCTTCAGAAATGAAAACAAAATCTAACAAAGGGAACCAGGGAAAACACAGCTTTTAAATTATGTTGCTTATTACAGCAAAATAGTTATCTAAAACTGACTGGGTCTGTGAGAAAATGTGTTTGCCCCTGTAGTTACTAATTCCCAAATCTATGAAACTGCATTCATAACGGTGTCCAGCTGGACTAGACCCAACCAGACCTGATCACTACCAGCCTTGAAAATCTTTTCAACAGCATTGAATTGGTTGAATGGTATTTTTCCAGTAACACACTATACCAAAGGTGAAAGAAATTCCAAAAAATGATGAGAAAGAAGGTAACTGAAGCTATTTCAAAGGCTCTTGGTCTCCAAAGAACCACAGTAAGAGCCATTATCTCCAAATGGGAAAAAAAATCAGCACATTAGCAAACCTATCCAGAAGTGGCAGACCTTCCGAAATTCCTTCAAAAGCACAGTGAAAACTCATCAAGGAAATCACAAAAGACACAAGGACAACATCAAAGGAACTGGAGGCCTTTCTTGCACCAGTAAAGGTCATACTGTTCATGACTCCACTAACCAAAAAACATTGGCCAAAAATGGCATCCATGATGGCGAGACAAAAACCACTGCTAATGCAGAAGACCTTTTGGGAGAATGTTTTGTGGATTGATGAGTCAAAAGTTGAAACATAAAAAAAAACATCATACCTATGGTCAAGCATGGTGGTGGCAGGAGATGCTTTGCTTGGGCAACTTGCCAAAATTGAGGGAAACATGAATTCTGCTATCTACCAGTCTCAAATTATGCAGCAAGGCAATCATTCAAAGCATAGGAGAAAGTCCACCTATGAATGGCTAAAAATAAATAAATAAATAAATAAATATTGGAGTGGCCTATTCAAAGTCCTGACTTGAGAGCAGGACCTTAAATGGGCATTTCATGCTCGAAACCCCTTCAATGTGGTAGAAAAAAGCAGATCTGCAAAGAAGAGAGGGCCAAAATTCAACCAGTGATGTGAAAGACTGATCTCTACTTATCAGAAGGGTTGAGTTGCAGTTATTACTGCCTATAGGTGTCACGCCCATGGACTGCCCCTGTGTTCCTGTCTTGTGTTTTGCTCCCCATGTGCTCCCCGTGACCCAGTTTCTCCTCATGTTGGAGTGGCCTATTCAAAGTCCTGACTTGAGAGCAGGACCTTAAATGGGCATTTCATGCTCGAAACCCCTTCAATGTGGTAGAAAAAAGCAGATCTGCAAAGAAGAGAGGGCCAAAATTCAACCAGTGATAGACTGATCTCTACTTATCAGAAGGATTGAGTTGCAGTTATTACTGCCTATAGGTGTCACGCCCATGGACTGCCCCTGTGTTCCTGTCTTGTGTTTTGCTCCCCATGTGCTCCCCGTGACCCAGTTTCTCCTCATGTTGATTGTGTTCTATCTGATTCAGCTGTGTCTCATTTATTTCCTCGTTTAGTTCCTGGTACTTAAGCCCTGTGTTTTCCTGTGTCCAATGTTAAACGTCAATCCCTGGTGCTACGTGCGTGTTCCTTGTGGTTTGGATAAATAAAAACTGTTATTATGGTGATTCTCCTACGTGCTCCTCATTCCTCGCTCCAACACAGTAGGCACTCGTGACAGAACACTGGACCTAAAAACATACAAATGGAGATCGCCGCAAGATTCGCCGCCCTAGCCTGCAAGGATCTTCCTTTTGTGTAGTATGCCAGGGAATTCTGTGGGCTCGCCGTCTTGACGGCATTGGACGACGCCACACTGAATTCTTTGTTCTGGATCGGGGCCAATTACCATCGCACCGCCGACCTCCCAGACACCACTGGTCTATGCTGGAGGGAAGGGTTCCTCTGGAGAGCATCCGGCCCCAATCCAGAACCGCTTCGCAGTCAAGCCCGCCAGCCGCTCCAAAGTCAAGCCAGCCGGCCGCTCCATTGTCAAGTCTGCCGGCAGCTCCAGCGTCCAGTGTCGGCTCCATCCCTTGAGTCCGCTCCAGTGTTAGCTCCAGCCCCTGATCAGAGTCAAGTCATGGCTCTAGCCCCAGTCCTGAGTCAAAAGAGGGCTGCTGTTCCCACGTCGAACCCAGGGAGGGCTCCAGTTCCTGAGTTTAGCCCAGAGAGGGCTCCTGTTCCCAAGTTAAGCCTAGAGAGGGCTCCTGCTCCCACGTCCAGCTCAGAGAGGGCTCCTGTTCCCAAGTTAAGCCTAGAGAGGGCTCCTGTTCCTACGTCCTGCCCAGAAAGGGCTCCTGTTCCCCAGTCCAGCCCAGAGAGAGACTTTTTTCCCAAGTCCAGCCCAGAGAGGGCTCCTATTCCCACCTCTGGCCCAGGGATGGCCACAGATCTGGATTCAAACCCAGGGAGGGCCGCTGTTCCTAAGCCTGGACCACGGAGGGCCTCAGAACCCAAAATTTCCCCCAAGGAATTTTTTTTGGGGGGGCTATAGGACATAGAGGACGGGACGAGTGCCGAGGCCAAGGCCACGGAGGCCGCCCTGCCATGGCTCCCCAAGCTGCCTGGTCTGCCATGGCTCCCTAGTCTGCCTGCTCCGCCATGGCTCCCTAGTCTGCCTGCTCCGCTCATGGCCCCTTGAACGGGTACCACCCCGGAGACCTTCCGTCCTGTGTAAGCCTGTCCATAGAGGCCTCCAGAGCGCCCCCCTCCCCGTTGGAAGTTATGAGGCGCGTGGACGCGCCTTCCAGTAGGGGGAGGTAATGTCACATCCCATGGACTGCCATTGTGTTCCTGTCTTGTGTTGTGCTCCCGTGACCCAGTTTCTCCTCGTGTTGATTGTGTTCTATCTGATTCAGCTGTTTCTCGTATAGTTCCTGGTACTTAAGCCCTGTGTTTTCCTGTGTCCAGTGTTAAACGTCAATCCCCGGTGCTACATGTGTGTTCCTTGTGGTTTGGATCAATAAAGACTGTTATTATGGTGATTCTCCTACGTGCTCCTCGTTCCTCACTCCAACACAGTAGGCACTCGTGACAATAGGCTGCACAACCAGATTTTATATTTAAGAGGGCAATAGGTTTTCACTTGGGGGATTATGAACTTTTTTTTTGCTTTAGTAAATAGAAAAACATAACTGTATTATGCACATTATTGTATTAACTATTTGAGCAAAAAAAATAAAATAAATAAATAAATAGCATAAGGAACAACAATCGTCTTTAAATGTTATTAAATGTCATTTAATTGTATTAAATGACATCCTTAAGGATATTACTATTCTATTAAACTTGAATGTAAATATATTTGTAAATACAATTGCTTTATTAAAGATTTATAAAATGATTGTTGTGTCATTTGATTCTCTCTCTCTCTCTCTCTCTCTGTGCTGTGCCCATGTAGGGAATCGGGTAATATAGTGTTGAAGATCTGTAATCTAATGCCTCAGGACACTGGCATCTACACGTGTGTGGCTGTGAATGATCATGGCACTGCCTCCTCATCTGCATCGATTAAAGTACAAGGTAAATGAAACAAAGGAATAAAGACGGGTATTGCACAAATCACCTTCCCACATGTTTTAATGTCCAGATGTTCTCTGGTGCAGGTATCCCAGCAGCCCCTGCTCGTCCTGTGGCACAAGAAGCCAGCAGCACCGCAGTGATTGTCCACTGGCTTCCTCCAGCCAGCTCAGGCAACTCTGCCATCTCCAGCTACAGTGTGGAATACAGGCAGGAAGGTATAAACACTTACACAGCTGTAAAATCCAAGTCTCAGCATAGCCAAACAGCATCTCAAAACAGACAGCATAGTCAGAAACACTTAAAGAGGTAATGCAGTGGAAAACTACTAATTTTACTAACTTGAAACAGTAAAAATGCAATGTAGAAATACAATTGGCTCACTATCAAACATTTACATTCCTCCTCAACCCTCAACAACAACCCTGCTTGAAACTAAAGAGCTCGTTCAGATTCTGTGCTCTCATAACTGTAAGCTAATTAACATATCACATTTTCATATCATCAACTATTCTATATTCCGTATTTTATGCTTACCAAGGCTGCATTTATGTGATCAAAAACATGGTTAAACATGTAAAATAGTATTACTAATTTCAAATAACTGTATTTTGAAATGGAACTTGTTCCTGTTATGGCAAAGCTGAATTTTCAGCATCATTCCTCCAGTCTTCAGTGTCACATGATCCTTCAGAAATCATTCTAATATACTGATTTGGTGCTCAAGAAACATTTCTGATTATTATCAATGCTGAAAACAGTTATGCTGCTTGAAAACTGTTCAATGCATCGCTGAATTAAAAAAAATAATACTATTTTCAGTGTATTAAACTTTGGCTAACATTATTTTAGTGCAGGAAACTTTGACTAATTAGTAAACTTACTAAATAAGTAGACTACTGACTTAAGAAAAAAGGTAACGCGTTTCCACAGAAGTACAAAATGTAGCACCTTTATCCAGATCCATACATATTACTCTGTCTGCAAAATTAATCTTATGATGTATGAATGTGTCATTCTGTTCATTCATCCTGAACCCCATAATGTCTGTTAACTGAAACACTAGAAGAAAAACGTCTCAGGTTACTTATGTAACCATGGTTCCCTGAGTAGGGAACGAATTTGTGTGTCCTCTAGGGGTCGCTATGGGGAACGCATAATAAATAGATAGCTCTTACTTTTTCCTTGAAAATGCACGCTTCAAACAGAACAGTCAATGAAGACGAAGAAGAGAATGATGTGTAGCTCCCGGCGCCGATTTATACTGGAGTCGCACCGGTAGTGACGTCATGGCTGTCGCCGGCCAACGAGTTGGTGTTTTTTCAATGTATGCTTCAGACACGGGTCACGACGAGGCGTTCCCCATAGCGACCCCTAGAGGACGCAGTTCGAAGTTCCCATGAAAGGGAACTACATCTGTTATTTTGTGTATCCAGGTTGACGTTTGTGTGTCTGTATTTGTGTGCAGACTCTCTGGTGTGGCAGCAGTCGGTGGTCTCCACTGCAGACGTGTGTGTGAAGATTGAGAATCTGATTCCTGGTGGCCATTATCAGTTCAGAGTCAGTGCCAGTAACCCCTGGGGCATCAGCCCACCCAGTGAACCCTCAAACATGGTGACATTACCTAGCACAGGTCAATACAATCAAATCAAACTTAAGTGCTTGTCCCAATTGAACTGCCTTCCTGTCAAGGTAGCAGTCTTCTACAGGATCATAACCGAAATGCATTCTCTTGAAAGTGCATCAGTTTAGAAAGTACATGAATCTAGAGTAGTCTATCCATGGAAGCAGTGTATTGCGGTTTGTTCAATATTGTATATATATAGACTTTTAAAACATTTGTAAATATGTATTCATGTCAATTTTGGCATATGTAAACTCATTATTAATTGTATAAATTAATAATTTAATAATAAAGCCAAAGGGCATCATCAAGAACAAACATAACGTTGAACAAAAGTACGTTTATTAACCAAGAATAACCCCAAAGTAGAAATTTGTGAAGATTTATAATGACATAACTACGATTAAGTGATGACAATTGTTCATTTTTGGGTGAAAACTCTTAGATATCCTACAGAGTTCACTAACCCACCACTCAGGCTGCCATCGATGCCATCAGCTGTGCCATTATTAATAAAACGTACCTGTATTTTAGATGCTTGAGTAGTTTTAATTTAATTTAAAAATCCATTCTAGCCTTCCATTTTAACCAAAATAAAGTATCCTAGAAAAAAAAAAAAAAACATGCTGCCTTAGTGTTTTGGAAGCACACCTATGATGCCTATAAATTATTGTCTGAAATTGTTCTGTGTATATAGGTAGGCAGCACTAGGTTTTGGAATAGAGTTATAGTGTAATTGTTCCAAACACATTTCTTATAACTATTTTTTTTCTCTCTTTTATGAAGCCTCAACTTATGACGGCACTGGAATCCAGTGGAAAGACAACTTTGAATCTGCATTCACAGAATTGTGTGAAATTGGACGGTAAAGATATATATATATATATACTGTATATTACCTTCATTAAAAGGCTGACTGTCCTGTCAGTAACAAACTCAGCTGACTCATATGTTTTCTGTTTTTAGGGGTCGTTTCTCAGTGGTGAGGAAGTGTCTCAGTAAGGCCAGTAAGAAGGAGGTTGCTGTGAAATTTGTCAATAAGAAGATGCAGAAGAAAGACCAGGTAGCCCATGAGGCCGATATCCAGCGTCACGTCCAGCATCCGCAGCTGGTGGCGTTGCTTGGTACCTACGAGTCGCCCAAGGCCTACATACTGGTTCTTGAGCTGTGAGTAAATTATGAATAAGTAATTATGGGCCAACAGTAATGTGGCGATTAGAAACTGGGCCAGAAATGAATTATCTTCTGAACAAAATGTGTAAGAATCAGAGCTTAGACCAGTTTATTTTTTGCAATTATCCAAAAGCCAACAGAGAGAGAGAGAAAAAAAGCCTATTTTGACTTTTTGTCAAAGGAACCAGGGTACTTCTAACTTCCGGAATGACCTACAGACATGACCATCATCCCTGCAGCATTCTATAGAAGGGCAGTTGAGCTCAACTAAGCATTTTCTAAATAAATTCAGTTAATATTCAGTAAAAAAGACAAAAATGTTGGTATGTTTTGCTGCATGGAACAGAATGAATATTCTCCTCCTGGAATCTCATTTTCCACACACACACACACACACTCAAATGGAACTTATTTTTAAAAATGATGTGCAACGATATGATCATATTTATATGTGTTCAGTGTTGAGGACGGGCGTCTGCTGGACTATCTGGTGGCTCACGATGAGCTGATGGAGGAGAAGGTGGCGTTCTTCATTAAAGACATACTGGAAGCTCTGCAGCACCTGCACACATGCAGAGTAGCTCACCTGGACCTCAAGGTGAAATATCATACCAGCACATCAGCATGCAAACAGATACTTACAGCTTATTTACTGGAAAGTAGTACTTTAGCAGACACTTATCCGAAGCAGAACAACTTGCATAGCAATGCTCTAGCAACCACTAGTGCACTTAGTAGCCATGCAGCAGTGCTCTAAAAACCAGCTGAAAAAAAGCCTATTTTGACTTTTTGTCAAAGGAACCAGGGTACTTCTAACTTCCGGAATGACCTACAGACATGACCATCATCCCTGCAGCATTCTATAGAAGGGCAGTTGAGCTCAACTAAGCATTTTCTAAATAAATTCAGTTAATATTCAGTAAAAAATACAAAAATGTTGGTATGTTTTGCTGCATGGAACAGAATGAATATTCTCCTCCTGGAATCTCATTTTCCACACACACACACACACACACACACTCAAATGGAACTTATTTTTAAAAATGATGTGCAATGATATGATCACATTTATATGTGTTCAGTGTTGAGGACGGGCGTCTGCTGGACTATCTGGTGGCTCACGATGAGCTGATGGAGGAGAAGGTGGCGTTCTCATGTCTGCAGCACCCGTGGGTCAGCGCTCATAGTGGAGATTACTCCAAAACACCGCTGGACACTGTCAGACTCGCTGCGTTTATAGACCGTCGCAAACAGCTGCATGATGTCAGACCTGTCACAAACGTTAAAGGACTGGTCAGCAGCAGTATGTGACACACCTTATGAGAGGAGAACATGGGCCGGAGGAAAGAGATTCTAGCATGTTACATGCTGTACTTCAACATTAGATGTCATTTACATTATATAATTTCATTTGGAATGTGCACTTACTGTACACAGTGTTTCCTGGAGCATTTCTTGGCCTGCTCCATTATGACTTGTTGCCCAGGGAGTTCAACACTTTTGAGAGCTTTAGTGATTAATAGATTGAGAAACTACAAGTAGACAGGAATTGTGGGAATCGCAGAGTTAGGAGTAGTAACACCAGTGAATGTCACATTAAGGCTTAGGGTGATGTGTTTTGGAACTTTAAGAGTCCTAAACAGACCAGTAGGTGGTATGTCTGCAGCACCCGTGGGTCAGCGCTCATAGTGGAGATTACTCCAAAACACCGCTGGACACTGTCAGACTCGCTGCGTTTATAGACCGCCGCAAACAGCTGCATGATGTCAGACCTGTCACAAACGTTAAAGGACTGGTCAGCAGCAGTATGGGACACACCTTATGAGAGGAGAACATGGGCCGGAGGAAAGAGATTCTAGCATGTTACATGCTGTACTTCAACATTAGATGTCATTTACATTATATAATTTCATTTGGAATGTGCACTTACTGTACACAGTGTTTCCTGGAGCATTTCTTGGCCTGCTCCATTATGACTTGTTGCCCAGAGAGTTCAACACTTTTGAGAGCTTTAGTGATTAATAGATTGAGAAACTACAAGTAGACAGGAATTGTGGGAATCACAGAGTTAGGAGTAGTAACACCAGTGAATGTCACATTAAGGCTTAGGGTGATGTGTTTTGGAACTTTAAGAGTCCTAAACAGACCAGTAGGTGGGTGTTGTTGTATGTTCAGTTGTATTGAGGGCTTTTACAGGAAAACTTTAACCAAAAACAACAATTCTGCCATCACTTACTTGTGCTGTTCCAGACTCGTAAGGTGTGCTAAAACAAAAAGAGATTTGTTTGATGAATGTACATGCTGCTCTTTTCCATTCAGTGAAAGTAAATCGAAAAAGCTCTCAAATCTCATTTGTGTTCACATATATTCAAATATGGCACATCAGGTTTGACATCTATAATGCTGGATGACTTTGGTTGTCTCATTTCTCATAACCAATTTGCAACATGCCAATTTTAATATGTGGAAGTTCAAATGTTATTTTAGAGCTCCAGTGGGAAGATACAGAACATTCAATTCCTCAATTTAATGATTCGTTTAGCTCGGTATACATCAGTGCTCTTTCGATTTCAAATTCAAATACGGGTTTGGAGCAACATGAGAGTAAATAAATGATGGTTGACGATTGGATGTGAAAAGAAATGTAGTTATCCATCATCTTAGAGCAGATATATTTTTCACAGATACATTAATTGAAAGAATGTAGAATATTTGACAGGTAAGAATTATTGTACAAATACCTGCATGTAGAAATAACTGACCATCCACCATTTAACCGCTCGGTATACATCAGTGCTCATTCGATTTCAAATTCAAATACGGGTTTGGAGCAACATGAGAGTAAATAAATGATGGTTGACGATTGGATGTGAAAAGAAATGTAGTTATCCATCATCTTAGAGCAGATATATTTTTCACAGATTCATTAATTGAAAGAATGTAGAATATTTGACAGGTAAGAATTATTGTACAAATACCTGCATGTAGAAATAACTGACCATCCACCATTTAACCTGTAATGTATTCAGTTTTCATAGTATGGGGTCATGAGTGTCATAATTGATGTCATTAGGCATAACGAGGTCTAAAAACAGAAAAATATGAATTGAACAGAGTGTTGTTTTCTTGTTTGTCTGAGTTTAATAACTGAAATTACAACAATTTGCCGACTACCGAAACCTTTTTTCTTTTTTGTGATGCAGAAAACGTTTTTTTCCCCCCCCCCCCCCAACAAACAATACATATTAATTTATTTAAAAGAAAGAAGAAAAAAAACCTCCAACTCAAACAAACTTTTGAATGGTAATAATATTATAAATGGTATTAATATATTTATTTAAATAGCCACACAGTGTCCAGGAAGAAACCCCAAAAGCCTTAAACCCAATTTCTTGTTTAATTTATTATTTTTTAAACACATTTATGTATTGTAGGAATGTTCAGGTATTTCATGTGTTATACATTTATGTTTGACTATATAATTGCTCTGTATGTTGTATGTGCAGTCAGAGGTGTAATATGTCAAATTGTTACAGCAGCCATATATTGGCTTTGACAGGCCAGACGCACATAGTTCATAATCGCCTACAATTGATCATGTGACCGTATCAGTGAATACACTCTAAATACACACATTTACCATCAATACAAAAAAAGGAAGCCTAATAGACAGGTTTAGTGATGGCCAGTGAATTATCACACAGAAGTGTACTATTTTTATTATACTATACTGTATTATACTTGACAACACAGCATGACACTCCTGTGAATACTGCATTGGGACAATCGTCACATCTCATGTTTAACCTCATCATCTCCTGCTGTATAAAGCTTCTGCTCTGCATTAATAACCTCTGTAATATCTGGGCCTAGTTTCATATCAGCACATCTAAAACTACCAACATAAAAATAACCCAAACATGATTCAATTTCTGTTTTAACAGTAGCTGTCACCCAAACTAGTTCCTTTGAAAAAAGCATCTCAGGAGATCTCCGAAGAATAAAGCCAGATCTGCTCTTTACATCTCTACTTCACGCATATACCCCTGCAATAGCATTGTATAGAAGCCTGTGTGTAATATTTGCTAACAAAAGCAGAAATATTGTTTTTCTTGATTCATATGGGCTGTTTGTTTGTTACTGAATGTTTAATAAACTGTGCTTTGTTTTTAGAAAAAAAAACTTTGTCGAGATTTTCATGATGATGTTTATCTAGAGGTGGTTTTATAAATGTTAGGACAAGTCAGGAAGATTATTAACAAAGCAGTCTTTTGTTGTAGATATGATGGTTCTACCATAATTGTAACAAGGAGATACATTTGCAGCTTTAGCTATATGGAGTATACATGAGATTAGGTAATGAGATTAGCTGCAGAATTTCAACACCATTAATATCAATTCCATGTGACAGTAATAAATCTAGAGTATGATTACGACAGTGAGTAGGTCCTGACACGTGTTGTCTACCCCAATGGAGTTCAGAATGTCTATAAATGCTGATCCCAATGCATCTTTTTCATTATCTACATGGATATTAAAATCATAAACAATTAAGACTTTATCTGCAGCCAGCACTAACTCTGTCCATAAAGTCTGTATGGTACCCTGTAGTAGCCAGTACAAACGTCACAGGGGATTTATCATTAACACTTGTTTATCTGGGTAATGTTATATGAATCACCATTACTTCAAACAAGTTATACTTGAAACCAGATCTCTGAGAAATACTGAAAATATTACTATAAATTGTAGCAACACCTCCCCATTTACCTTTTGGACGCGGGTCATGTTTATAACAGTAATCTTGGGGGTAGACTCATTTAAAATAATGTAATCATCTGGTTTTAGCAAATTTCTGTCAAACAGAGCACATCTAAGTTATGATCTGTGATCATTTCATTTACAAAATGCGCTTTGTAGAAAGGGATCTAATATAGAAAAGGTTAGAGCAGTGGTTCCCAACCCTGGTCCTGGAGGCACCCCAACACAGCACATTTTGCATGTCTCCTTTCTCTGACGCACCATTTTCAGGTCTTGGAGTCTCTACTAATGAGCTGATGACCTGAATCAGGTGTGTTTGATTAAGGAGACATGCAAAACGTGCAGTGTTGGGGTGCCTCCAGGACCAGGGTTGGGAACCACTGGGTTAGAGAGTCGGACTTGTAACCCGAAGGTTGCAAGTTCGAGTCTCAGGTCCGGCAGGAATTGTAGGTGGGGGGAGTGAATGTACAGCGCTCTCTTCCACCCTCAACTGACTCAACTGTCAAGGTTCTCTCTCTCTTTTTAAACAGCGCATCTTTCAGAAAAAAACTTACTCTAAACACAGAAAAACATCAATATGAAAGTTACTTCAAGACTGGTATTTAAATGATATAGGTTGGGTTACTCAGTGTTTGACATCAACTATTGAGTCCAGATTTTTGAAGTACTACTTCTAATGGTCTGTTTCTCCGATTTGGGTATCTTGGTGGTGTCACAATTTGTGGAAGATCATTACTATGCTCACATGGCACAACGTTCTGAGGAAGGAATCTCTTGAAGAATGACGAGTTCTGAGTGATGGAATGACTACCTCGTGCAGCTGTAATCATGGAGCCTTTGGTCATGATTACAGTGTGTGGGACAGCATTGTAGGGTGTTGTGAGTTTGTTGTTTGGGCTGCCGGTGCAGTACTTGGTCGCCAATCTGTAGAGTGTGAAAGGATTTCCTTTGCTTTGGCTGCTCTGTCTCTTTTTTGCAGATCATGATCAGATGCAACAGGTGTTTCTGTAGTTAGGTTTGGGATGTTTGTGTGTATCTTGCGGCGAAACATCAACTTAGCTGGGGATGTGTTGGTAGTGCTATGTGGTGTCACACAATATCCCCTTAGAAAGATGAACAGCTGCTGTCTCTATGAAATTTGTTTGGTACCTGCAACGCAGAGCGCTTTGCCCAGCGTCTGCATGAATCGTCCAGCTGAACAATTTGCCTGTGGCCAGAATGGTGTGATTTTACGATGACGGAATCCAAGGTACTCTGCAAATTTGCTGAAATGATCGCTGTTAAAGGGAGGTCCATTGTCCGTCTTCTCAACTTTTGGAATGCCAAACATTGAGAAAACTTTATCCATCACAGGGATCACATAATTTCCTGTGATGGAATGAAGAACTTCTACCAATGGGTAGTGAGAATATTAATCTATGATGACAAGCATATATTCACCTGTTTGTAGAGGACCATAGAAATCAGCAGTGACCTCTTGCCAGGCATTTCCAGGAAGCTTAGCCATTTGCAATGGCTCAGAATGTGTTACCGGTTTGTTGGCTTGGCAGGCAAGACAGTTTGCTACCATAACTTCAGCTTTGTTATCCATGTCAAGGAACCATACCTTCTCTCTTAGGAGGGTCTTTGTTTTCACAGTGACCTGATGGGATTCATGAGCCAACTGAAGAACTTGGTGCACTAATGAAGGCAGAATGACAATTCTGGAGAATCTGAGGATTAGGTCATCATTAGGCAGGACGATGAGTTCACTACTGACGCGTTTATATTTCAGCAGTGTTGGCGCATGTTCCATAGCGTCAGTAATTGAACCCCAGGAATTAGTGTGAATGAGGGAGTACACTTTTTGGAGGACCGGGTTGTAATCAGAGTTTCTTGTTTGATTTGATCAAGAGTCATGGCTTTCGGTGTGCTGTGTAAGAAAATTAATTTATTCTTCTGCAACTTTTGTGGCTTGAGTGTTGCATGTGTACGTGTTGAAACAGGATGACAAGACATATAGTCCGCAGGGTTGTCTGAGCCTTTCCTGAAATTTACGGCGACGTTATAAGGTTGAAGTCTGAGTCCCCAACAATCAATTTCTACTTAAAGGGGTCATATGATGTTGCTAAAAATAACATTATATTGTGTATTTAGTGTAATGAAATGTGTTTATGCAGTTTAAGGTTAAAAAAACACATTATTTTCCACATACAGTACATTATTATTTCTCCTCTATGCCCCACCTTTCTGAAACGCATACATTTTTTACAAAGCTCATCGGTCTGAAAAGCGAGATGTGCTGTGATTGGCCAGCTATCAGTGCGTTGTGATTGGCCAAATACCTCCAGCGTGTGACGGAAATGTTAAGCACCTTACCATACTGTGATGCCGTGTCCCGGCCGGAGCGACGACCACATTTAAAAACATTAAAACCCATTATAAACGAGGCATTTGTTGCATCCAGTGGGGACATAATTATGGATTATAATGACTTATACTGTCTTTTTACGAGGGGTCGTCACATGGGGTGTCCGCAAGCCCACTGGCTGCTCCTTCGTCGAATCCGCTGACCGCGCCGTTCTCAAGTCCTCCGGCCTCCGCTCACTCTTGCCCTCCAGCCTCCGCTCACTCTAGCCCTCCGGCCTCCGCTCTCTCTAGGCCGCCGGCCTCCGCTCACTCTAGACCGCCGGCCTCCGCTCGCTCTAGACCGCCGGCCTCCGCTCGCTCTAGGCCGCCGGCCTCCGCTCGCTCTAGCCCTCCGGCCTCCGCTCACTCTAGACACCGGCCTCCGCTCACTCAAGCCCTCCGGCCTCCGCTCACTAAAAAAACAGTATAAGTCATTATATTTCGTAATTATGTCCCCACTGGATGCAACAAATGCCTCATATGTAATGGGTTTTCATGCTTTTGAATCATCGCTCCGGCCGGACAGGGCATCACAGTATGGTAAGGGGCGTAACATTTCCGTCACATGCTTCTGTGCACACCTCGCTTTACAGACCGATGAGCTTTGTAAAAATCGGAGCGTTTCAGAAAGGCGGGGCATAGAGGAGAAACAATAATGTACAGTATGTGGAAAATAATGTGTTTTTTTAACTTTAAACCGCATAAACACATTTCATTACACCAAATACACAAAATAATGTTATTTTTAGCAACATCATATGACCCCTTTAAGCACTCATGACAGACATTACCTGCATTCAGAGGTGGACATGGGGCCCCATCTGATATTGTCGAAACAAGTTTGGCAAATATTTTTTCATAGGTTCGTAGGACACTGATTATTTATCACTTAAACCCCTTTCTCCACCTGCCCGTCGGTCTCGCATATCTGCCATAGTTTTTTAAAAAACATTTTTTATGCATGTTTGTAGCATAGACTGTAGGTTTCTGAAGAGCATTTTTGAAGCCCAAAGTGGGCGGAGCCAGCCGGCGGTTGGTATGGAAGATATTGGCGGCTAATATTTGAACGTTTCCAGCTTACTCTTGAGGTAAAGTAACCTGAAACTACACAACAAACCTTGAAATTACTATTTATCTGTTATTGATATTATCAGGGCTCTCAAGTCACAAGCATTCTCACACACACACACACATACTTGGTTTCACTATCTGGAATTAGCTGAGATGACGTGACGGCTAACAGACAGCAGACAAATGGCTAGTAGTGACAGCAGCTGTAATCCACCTGTCACTTAAGTGGCCACACCCTTAATTAAGCAGAACTGTATGGCTTAATATAATTTAAATGGATGAGTTATAAAAAAAATTACCCCCCTCACAGTTGTCCTGAAGGGCAAAATTAGCTATATACACCAAAACCACTTTTTTTACCAGGCTGTAAAAAAAAATAATTCTGCTGTAAAGTTGTAGTCTAGTCACAGTTGTTCATCTTGAGTCTCGTCGAGTCACAACTGATATTCATGAGTCTCGTTAAGTCACAACTGATCGTCATGAGGCAAGTCAGGTCACAGTTGATCTTCCTCAGTCAAGTCTAGTCACAGTTGATCTTCCTGAGTCGAGTTTAGTCACAAAATGTATGTACAATTTTTTTTGAATATATATTTATTGTATTTAATTAACAATAATTTGTACCATTAATTTGTGTGCAGCCTACATTGAAAACAGTCCTGGTTAAAGTGTAGCCTTAACCCTTTCATGCATGAATGATTAAATCACAAAGTAAGATTTTTTTATATTTATTTTTTAAACCAGCGAAAAATCATGCAAATAACTTTTTTCAATATATTTTGTGGTCAGTGTGTCAGTGTGTCCAGCATCAAAAAATTTTGCTTCATACACTAATTTGTGCATCTGGAACTTTAGGTCCTGCCTGGTCCTCAATGACAGCGTCCTGAAGTCCTCCAGGAGGCTTTTAAAAAGTAAGCTGTCACTGTCCTCCTGAGGAGCGCTAGCTCTCTTACTTACAGCCTCTAAAGCTGTTAGCATCCTCTCCTCAAAATCTGTGCTGCTGTGTGCTCTCTTTCTCCTGTATGTGCGCCCTGTCTGTCCCTGTACACTGGGCTGGCTCTGGCTTGATGATCCTGCCTGTCCCTCAAGGCTAGCCTGGTCTTTTGGAGCATGTGGAGCATTTGGCCAGTCGATGAATTGCAGGTTAAGTCACTTCCTTTTTGGATTCAAGAGACCGGAAGGTTGTTGCTTGGTTTGTAGTTCTAATCGAATCCTCGTCCAACACACAATGTGTTGTGGGCAATATTATGCTGCGTTCAAGTCCTCCTGGGACGTTCGTACTTACGAGTTGACAAGTCGTAATTACGACGTCAGGTGTGTTCAAGTCAGTTTAGTCGGCACAAGATGGCGGTGTACCTTCTTTTAATAAATTACAAGAAAATACAACAGGGTCTGTTAACTCTGCTTATAGAAAATGAAGAGCAAAGAATTTGCATCAGGTGTGTTTTGCGTTTTTAATATTTTTTTTAGACCAGGATCCCAGTATAACTGATTTTCAGCATCAACAAATGCTAAAATACAGAGATTTAAAAAAGCTGTTAGCTAAACGCAAAATGGCAAATCAAAAGATTTTTCACCTATAGGTGCAAAAAATATAGCATTTTTTTTACTTGGATTTCATTAACTAGCTGCATAACAAGAACATGACCAATTTAAGTTTATAGGACAACTAAACTATCAATTTAAACAAAAATTTCCATCAACTACAGACGTTGCATCCATCGATTCCGC
>NW_015505279.1:1456306-1503925 GCF_001515645.1 Sinocyclocheilus grahami | reverse complement strand
TTCACGCAAAGAAAGAAGGCGTAACTTTTATTCTCGCTGTAGTATGGTTGCCACTGCCGCCATGTCGTGGAGATGCTGTGTTTCGTTGTGCAAGCGAAACTACTTTGTTTGGTCTTCCTAAAGAGGACGATATCCGCTTCGTCATGCCTAGAGCTGATCCGTGCTGGTTGCTGAGGAAATACATCAACTTAGTGCTGTGGATCGCCGGATCGGCTTTCACCATGGACGAAGCAGGGTCCAGCCCGGGGTCTTCACATGTGGTTGCCGCAAGCCCGCCGGACGCTCCTTCGTCGAATCCGCCGGGCCTCAGCTCACTCTATCCCGACCTCAGCTCACACTAAGCCGCGGCTTCCGCTCACGCTAGGTCGCCGTGTTTTTCGTTGTGAACGCGAAACTACTTTGTTTGGTATCCCAAAAGAGGACACGACTACAAATCAGTGGTTAAGTTGTATTTACAACACTGTTCCAGAACAGTTCAACCCAAATATTCAGATGTGTGCAACACATTTTATGGAGGACTGTTTCCTGATCCTGGGAGAGTAGACTACAATGCCGGCTGTTCTGACTCACAGACTGTAAGTACGTTTTCATTTAAATAATTTGCCACTGATGATTCAAACGCGAGTTATTTGAGCAGTGTAGAGTAGCACTTGTTGTTTGTCATTTCTCCGATCACAAATGCAGACAGGGTTTTATGTTTACGCGGCCCGATGTAACGCAACGCGTAAAAAGACAGTATAAGTCATTATAATCTGTAATTATGTCCCCACTGGATGCAACAAATGCCTCGTTTATAATGGGTTTTAATGTTTTTGTCTCGTCGCTCCGGCTGGACAGGGCGTCACAGTATGGTGAGGGGCGTAACATTTCCGTCACACGCTTGAGGTATTTGGCCAATCACAATGCACTGGATAGCTGGCCAATCACAGCACACCTCGCTTTTCAGACCGATGAGCTTTGTAAAAATCAACACGTTTCAGAAAGACGGGGCATAGAGGAGAAACAATAATGTACAGTATGTGGAAAATAATGTGTTTTTTTTACTTTAAACCGCATAAACACATTTCATTACACCAAATACACAAAATAATGTTCTTTTTAGCAACATCATATGACCCCTTTAAAGAAAATTTCGAGTTTCCCACTCGTAATAATGACTTTGTGGAGGCGTTCATGTGCGTTCAACTCGTAAAAACGATCTATCCAACATGACTTGAACGCACCATTAGTCATTAGAGTGTGCATCGATCTGCACTTCAAATTCTAACCGGAAGTAGTAGACCATCCGGGAATCTTTGGCATACTCATTTCAACATAGAATTGGGAGATACTAATCCAATTTTCATATACTATTTAGGATGGATAGCATGCAAATTGGGATGCACTGCAGCACTAGTTTTGTTTTTTCCGGTGACGAATGCACTCTTGAATCTGTGTGTATCAAAGTAATGTCACAAAGTGCAAAACAGCCCTAAAATTAGGCTTCATTTTGTTTACGGTGATGAATCAATATAAGGTACCTCACACTGGTAAGGTTTGTGTCATCTGACATCCTTCTACCTGAACCAAAAGAAGATGAATGATGCCTAGTGGACAAACACAAAGTATTTTTGTTGAGTCATAAAGACTTGTTTACTAGTGACATTGAGTAATAATATATCAAGATATTCGACCAAATTACTCTTAGTAACCAGCCTGCTTTTGTCAGATAAGCAAATCTCACCCTGCCACCGTGTAGAAATCAAACGACAAAACATCGCGAGAAAAACAGAACTACACCAAGTACGCTTAACAAAACCTCGCGAGAAACACCGGGCTCATTTTGTATGAGAACGACATTCCTCTCTAGAAGGCGCTTGTCGGCTCAGAAAACGGAATCGTCCATTGAAACGCTTTCAAATATTAGGACGTTTGGGCCTTATTGTAGAAACGTGTACACTAAACAGCATAACCGTATACAACTCTTAATTACAAATAGGACTGCCAGTCATCCAAATTGAAATTTGACCCAGTAATCTCGCTTAAATCATTACTCTCACCTCACTAATCTCAAACAGCTGATTGGTCCATATTTACAGCGCGGAGAAAAGTAACAGGTACCACGTGACGTTACCGTCAATCAATTACAGTAATATAAGAAGTTTATGAATTTAAAAGACACAGTGGGAAGTTAAATTAGGAATAAAAATCCCTTTCGACCCATTTTATCTGATCAGTTACAGAGACAGTTTTTTAAACAAAAGGTTCACTGCAATTTTTCAAAACGTGTATTGCACTATAGCTTCTTAAAAACGTATGGCACTGCAAATACTGTTACCTCCTTTATTATAAATCGCTTGCGCTGTTTCTCACACACACAAAAAAACCGTCTGCTAAATGTCACGGTAATCTCTGATCAGCTGCCTCTTTTAGTTCCTCGTTTCACGTCTAGAGCCACTCTCGCGAGACTTGCAACAGAGCCGTAGCAACAAGACCTCGCGAGAAGCGCCGCGATCACAGCAACGAGACAACCAAAATAAAGTGAGCACAACAAACCCGTAGCGCATGATGGCGGCGTCGCTGCTGCGCCGGGACAAGAAATCCACCGCCGCGCATCTGAAGGCAGACCTGAGGAGGAGCGACAACAGCTCGGGGCTGCGGCAGCTGCAGGAGCTGCTGGATAGCGTGCTGCACCCGGAGCGGGGCTCGGACCCGGAGGCGCTGGACTGGTGTAAATGGCTGCTGGCTGGAGGCGACGGCTTCGACGAGTTCTGCCGGGCCGTCCGCTCCTACGATAACGCCACCCTCTGCGGGCTGGTGTGGACCGCCAACTTCGTGGCGTACCGCTGCCGGACCTGCGGCATCTCGCCCTGCATGTCGTTATGCGCGGAGTGCTTCAATAACGGCGACCACACGGGCCACGACTTTAACATGTTCCGGAGCCAGGCCGGCGGGGCCTGTGACTGCGGGGACGGGAACGTGATGAGAGCGAGCGGGTCAGTAGCCACTCACAGACCGACAGGGGCTGGACCGCGTTTGGGGGGCATCATAACATCTAGGCGCATCCCGAATCAGCAGCAGATTTGAGGGGATCATGATGTGAAAGCTTGCGAGTTGCCTCTCTTGACATTGTTATCATTGTTTAGCATCATAACACATGCATCACCAGCACAATTTAAGGGATAGTCTCCAGGCTAATGTGATGACTACACGGACAGCATTGTAATGGCATGATATTGTAGGTGAATTCCGAATCTGCAGTGATTTGGGACATCGTAGTCTTAAAGCTATAAACTGTCCATCTGGTACTTTTTGTTTTCAGCTGAATTTATTGGTGTTCCACGTCCGCAGCGTTTTTGTCATCACTTTATAGCTGATCACATTCTGGTTAAGCAGGTTTTGAAATGTCACCGTCCCAAACCTAGCGAGAGACAACATTTTTGGGAATCATAACTGAGTTAGCAGCTGTTTTGGGGATTATGTCATAGAGCTGTCCATCTTGGAAGAAAAAAAAAAACTGATTCTCTCTCTCTCTCTCTCTCTCTCTCTCTCTCTCTATATATATATATATATATATCACCCCACCTAATATGATTATATTAGTTGAATTATGAATATGAGGTATTTTGGAGTGTATTATTCTCAAACCTTGTAAGCTGTCTACCTAGTCATCATTATCGGCACAATTTTTGGTCCTCATAACATTGGCTCGTTGATATCAGATTATAGTTGTGTTCTGGTTCTGCAGCGTCATAAGAGGACCACAAATAAGCAGGCATTTTGGGTATACACTCTTAAAAATAAAGGTGCTTCACGATGCCATAGAAATATTGGTTTATCAGAATTAAGATCAGTTGAAATCCAGAAGTCAATATCAAGTCAAAGTCAAAACATCTCTGAGACCGTGTCAGCTCTCCAAAACCATTATTTTCTTTTCCGCTAATAATACAAAAGAAAAGATCTGTCGCTACTTCGGTTTCATTGTGACTTTAACAGCCAGTTATATGTGAGGAGAAATACACTACCCATAATTCTGAACAGAGATCCGCCAATCAGAGAAGTCGCTGTTAACATGGGAAACAAAACTGCAAGAAATCAACTCCCATGAAGCATTGTGAATGGCGTAATCGAGTCTTTCTCTCTACGCCACCAGCCTACTTGCATATTTCTATATATATATATGAACATTTTGCAATAAAGCATATTGTTTGTGTGCTTATAATTTAAAACTGACTTATAGATGTCGTTGGATATATATTTGTATTTTTATATTGTGTCTGTTGCAATGCTTCATGGGAGAAATAGTTAATTCCCAATTAAAACAATTTAAAGGTCCACTGAAATGCTTAGAAACACGTAGCAGTACTATGTGTTGATGTCATTTTAACTGAAACAGGAAGAGAGGGCGGGACATATCAAGCAGCCCCGCCCCTTTTTAAAATAGCCAATAGCGTTCGTTTATATCACAGCTTGGGCTAGAGCCGTTCAGAGCCATTGAGCTCTGTAAAGCTGCATTTGACAGGGTATGCCAGCCACAATCTCATCCATATTGCTATAAAATATAGCATTCTGTGTAGAATTCAAATAGCTCCGATACATTTTGTGGTCTGCGGCGACTCGCGCATGTGGTCCGCTCCGTGCTATCGTGTCTCTGGACCGGAGCAGAGTGTGCGGTGCGGTGGATAGCGTGACACAGACTTCTTTTTTTCCTCAATGGAAAGCATATATACACTGTTTGAATCATTCCCTGCCCCCTATATAGTGCACTACGTGCCATTCACTGTACAGAAAATACTAATTCTGTGGACAAGTGACCGATTTCAGCCACGGCTTCAGCGTCTATTTTATAGTGCAGGGGGCGGGCGCTTCGGATTCTAGAGAGCATTTGATTGGACAGAAAGTTTGATGAGAAGCTGAAGTACAATGTGACGTCAAAAAAATCGTTGAGCCGTTTTGGCGGAAGTGACGAACTGCAAGCTTTGAATGCTTATATCTTCTAAATGTGAATTGTGTCACTGTTTTGGAGCACACTGCCTTATAGATAACCTTAAGACTAACATACTGATACTAACACTAGGGCTGCACGATTAATCGAATGCGATTGTCATGCGTGTTTTGATAGTAATGTCGGTTCTGTAATCAGCAGGAAATCATCATCACGTGCTTTCAGATGGAGCAGAATTTACTACACATAGCCGTATTTCACTGACAAGTTACGGAAAAAAATCGCGCGATTATGAAATTGAAGAAATAATTTGCGATAATGACAGCTGTTTGCGTAGCTTCTCAGTGAACTAAGGCTCTGTGCAGTAAATGCTGCTCCATCTGAGAGCATGTGAAAATACCACATTTAATAACATATTTTTACTCCAAACTCAATGTCAGTCGAGTGTTTGAAATAAATCCTTCTGTGAGATGACGTGGCTTCTTACACAGAATAAGGCACGCAACATATTTCATAGTATTTAAGCAGTGATAAAGGCATTGCATTATAAATATACTTTATTTGAATGAAAATTATAATAAGAACTCAGATAAACTGTAAATTGCCGTGGTTGTGTGTTTATATTAGTCACGTTGAATCGAAGAAAGCAGTTGAATCTTCTGTTTATTCAGCTGCAGCGATAGGCATTTTCTGGGTTTCTTCTGCAAGGTGTATTTGGAGTTTCTCTGGCCTTTGGATGGAGATTTACTGCTGATCACAGAACCGCGCTTCACTGAAAGATACGCATGACAATCGCAGCTTCTGTCGAATCGCGATCTCGATTCCATTTCGATTTATCGTGCAGCCCTAACTAACACCCAAAAAACTTTCATTTTGATTTCATGGGGACTTTAAGTACTTGTTTGTCTTTTTTCATGATGATTGTAATAAGGTCCTCTGAGCTGGTGAGTTTGCCCCTGCCTGTTTTTCAACTCTCAGCAATGAAAATTAATGGGGAAAATATACTGTTGTATTATGATATTTTGAGCCCTGATCTAACACCGATCTTTTATTCCTACACCTCCTCTATGATGTTAGTGAAAAACCTGAAAAATTGCATATTGTGGTTGTCCATTGACCTTTATGAAAACAGTCTGTGACCTCAGACATCAGATTGTTTTTTTTTTCCTGTATACGAATTTGTATTTGTTACAATGACAATGGGATTTTTGTGCACTAAACAGCAAATTCAGCTCAGCTGACATGTTGAATTCTAATTTACATGCTCTTGTGTGACAGGTTTTGCAGTAGGCATCGGTTAAAAACGGGAGAGAATGTGCCATCAGTCCCTCGGGATCTGCTGCTCATGTCTGAGATGGTGCTGCCGCGGTTTATCATCACTATCATTCAGTACCTGAGAGACGGCTACACTGAGCCAGGTGAGGACACCAGATCACACCTTAAATGCTTCACCTAAAATGTTATTTATTGGAAGTTTCACCCTCAGGCCATCCAAGATGTACATGTAATGTTTCTTCATCAGAACAGATTTGGAGAAATGTAGCATTACATTAGTTGCTCAGCAATGGATCCTCTGAATGAGAGTCCAAACAGCTGATAAAAACATCACAGTGATCCACACGTCTCTATTCTATCAGTTAACATCTTGTGAAGTGAAAAGCTGTTTGTTTGTAAAAAAAAAAAAAAGAAACCAATCCATCATTAAGGCAGTTTAACTTTAAACATCACTTCTGGCCAAAATGTGAGTCCATAATACATAAAAATGCTTCATCTAGTGAAAAAGTCCATTCCCTTTTGTCTGCTCACATCAAAATCCACCAACAACAACAGTTTCGCTTGCAAAAGGTTTTTATTTTTTTTTATCTGTGCATATTTCTCTCCTGATTCAGACTGGATTTCACGAAAGCGAAAGCAATTTTATGGATCGAGGACTCTTATTTTAGCTGGAAGTAATGGTTTGAAGTTAAACATGTCTCGATGGATTTGTTTATTATAGAGTTTCACTAAACACGAATATTAGATGTTTCTGTGGATTATTGTGATGTTGTTATCAGCTGTTTGGACTCTCATTCTGACGGCACCCATTCACTGCAGAGGATCCATTGCCGAGCAAAAAGAAACAAATCCATCAAGGCAGTTTAACTTTAAACATCACTTCTGGCCAAAATGTGAGTCCATAATACATAAAAATGCTTCATCTAGTGAAAAAGTCCATTCCCTTTTGTCTGCTCACATCAAAATCCACCAACAACAACAGTTTCGCTTGCAAAAGGTTTTTATTTTTTTTTATCTGTGCATATTTCTCTCCTGATTCAGACTGGATTTCACGAAAGCGAAAGCAATTTTATGGATCGAGGACTCTTATTTTAGCTGGAAGTAATGGTTTGAAGTTAAACATGTCTCGATGGATTTGTTTATTATAGAGTTTCACTAAACACGAATATTAGATGTTTCTGTGGATTATTGTGATGTTGTTATCAGCTGTTTGGACTCTCATTCTGACGGCACCCATTCACTGCAGAGGATCCATTGCCGAGCAAGTGATGTAATGCTACATTTCTCTGAATTCTCTAAATGTTCTGTTGAAGAAAGAAACTGATCTGCCTCTTGAATAGCCTGAGGGTGAGTAAATCCATATCAGATTTTCATATTAGGGTGAACTCTTCCTTTAAAGGGATAGTCCACTCAGAAATGAAAATTATGGCATTATTTGATGTTGTTGGCAACCAAACAGTTTCGATACCTGTTGTCTTCCATTGCATTTTTTGCCCATATAATGGAAGTCAAAGGGAACCATAGTTCAGTTACCAGCATTCTTCATTCATTCTTTAATGCACGTACAGTGCTGTAAAGACCACATGAAATGGCTTCACGAGCATCAAGCATCACGTGTTGATATATTTCCAGTAGAGTTGGGGCGGGGCATATCGAAGAAACCTACTTCTATGATCAATATGTTTGGCCCATCTTCCTGTTTGAGAAATGCTATATTTTAAATGTGTTTGTTGTCTAAAGGGTGTTTTGGGAATTTATAGGTGTACACTAGATTTCCTCAAAGCTCATAGAACTGAAAGCCACAAAACTCCAGTTTTCATTTCATGGGGTCTTTGAAGTGTTTAGTCTGGACCTGGTTCCGTGGATTCTGATCAGAAACACTTTGCTTAGCTTTTACAAATAGGGTTTTTATGAATAAGACCATCTGCGATGTAAAATAACGTCAACCGCTTTCTCTGTGCTTTTGAATAATATTAGCCCCGTGTGTGGCATGTACTGGCTGAGCCTGCTAGTCCTGCTCACTGGGGTATCACATGCTGCTTTATTTTGTCACACACAAACATCTTATCATGTGCTGGCAGAGTCGGCCGCTGACAGAGATCTGCAGAAGGTTCTGCAGCAGTTAGACCTGCACATATCCTTCTTAGAAGAGCTCACCAAGATGGGCGGGGCCATGCGCACTGTTCTCACCAAGATCTTAACCAATCAGCAGACCTTTAAAGAACTGAGCATGGGTGAGTATGTCTGAGAAATGTGTTTGTTTTGCATGTGGAGTAGTCGAACAATTTAAGTCGTGTCTGCCTGCATCTGTTTTTTTTCCAGTCATTTGAGTTTTTAATTGCCTTTTGTTTACTGGGGTTGTTTCATTTATCACATATTTGTTTGTTGGACCATTTCCACTCTCTCACCTTTACAATTAAAAAGGCTGTTTTTGTTGCTGTGCCCTTTAAAACCTATATATGCAAATGACCTTTGTTATGATTGGCTGTCTTATTCAAATGTGAAACAAATCGCAATATTTATTGATAGGTTGTGGGTTTGCTGTCATGTTTAACTATATCCATCCTTCAATAACAGCCTGTGGGAAAAAATAAAACCTGCTTTAAATTGTGACCGAAACATAAAACTATGTGCAGTGATCATGCATCTGGTTAAACTTGGGCTTTTATTTTTATTTTAAAAAAAAGTATAAATCTCTGGGAGCCATAAACACCACAGTGTTCTACAACTTTCCTTTAGCCAAATAAATGTTTAGGATAATAGCACGTACACTCTTAAAAATAAAGTTTTTTGATTCCATGAAGAACCTTTACCATCCATGGAACCTTTCCACAAAAGCTTCTTTAGGATGGAATACGTTTCTACCGATTCTTAATGTTCTTCACACATTTTTTATTTTTTTTTTAAGAACTGTTCACTGAAAGTTTCCCTGGAAATTGTTCTTTTATGGCATAGCTGTGAAAATCCCCTTTCGGAAACGTATTTTTAAAAGTATATCCTACTTCCCCATTCTGAACTGTTGTTACTGATGGTTAAATGTGGACTTTTATGCATTGATGTATTCTTGCTTTTAACATCATAATTCCAACGGTTTTTAATTAAGCTGTTTTTGCAGCTATTAGCCTCCATAATGGGCTTTTTTCCCTGACGATGTGTTTTTGTTGTTGTTCTTTTTCACTTCATATGACCCCCATTAAAAATAGGCGAAAACATTTTTAAACTCATTTTTCACGCTTCTGTATTGTCCCACACCCACAGGTCAAGAGGAGAATGTTTATGCGAAGAGGAACTATGAGAAGTATTTGTCAGCATTGAAGAGTTCAGGTCTGGTGTCAGTGGAGGAGAAAGGAGCAGGAGCTGGGGCAGGAGCGCTCAGTCTACTGGGTAACACTTGCAGCCTCTACTGTGCTTCATGTCTGATGGGTGAATAGGGAGAAGCAGGTCTTGATGACTCTTTGGTAACACGGTTATAATTTATTTTCTTTATGTTTATAATTATTTTAGGAGCTACTGCCGCTGCCAGTCTGGAGGACTCTAGCAAAGAGGTAGGCACACAGACTTGTGGGACAGATAAAATGTGACCCAGCAACTAGTCAAAACAAACACAGTAGGGTGTGTCTACAGCCTTTTAGCCACTGAACTGATTGTTTTAGCCGTGCTCATTGTTGAGAAGAGTGGGTCAAATTAAAGGCGGTTCATGTATTTGTCTGACAGGAGGATCAGGATGGGCTGCAGGGTGTGGGCCAGAGGAAAAGAGTGAAGCTCAGTAGCACTACCAAAGGTAGAGCCCGTTAGATCTCATCATCCGTTGATCTCACGAGCAATTATTCCCCAAATAATGTAGTAACAAAAACAATTGCATTTCCTTGCTGTTCTCCTGTTTTGTTAGATCCATCCATAATGGACACCCTGAAACACAAATGTTTTTTAGAAGAGTTATTGTTTTGGACTATTAAGTATGAATTTCCACAGAAGATGGTCACTTTTTTGCTCAACATGTTGCCAGATCAGGATTACAAGGTATTCAGTGCTGGCAAACTCTTATGTATGCAGGATCCAAAATGAACCTTTGCTTTGTTTAACCTGTAAATCGGCAGTATTTATTTTCCTAAATTTACTAGCGTTTCTACATTTTGTTACGCTCTTTGCAACTTTGGGAGTATTAATATTGGACCTTACATACAGTGATCACCATTCATCTAAGTTTAATATATGTATATCATATAGGCAAATATGTAATAGTGTGTAAATTAGTGCCCTTTTACACCACAAGGCTGCGAGTTGTAACTTTTGTATAGCTGGTGCAACCAGTCCGTGATCTCTAAATATATATATTTTTTAAATATATATTTTTTTGTTACTTTTTTAAATCAAAATCTATAACATTTGAATGTCCTTCTCCTGTGCCACAGATCACTTTCACTAAAACATTTGTACAACACTACGCCTTCATCATGAAGACCCTCATGAAGAGTCACGAGTCGGACACCATGTCCAACCGCATCGTTCACATCAGCGTGCAGCTCTTCAGTAACGAGGAGCTGGCGAGACACGTCACAGAGGAGTGCCAGTTACTGGACATCATGGTCACTGTGCTCCTCTACATGATGGAGAGCTGCCTTATCAAGAGCGAACTGCAAGGTAACAAAAGAAGCAAAGTGTAGGCTGTGTTCAAAATGGCATGCTACCACACTACTTGCAATATGCATACCATGCACTATTTGCAAATGTATTGGATTGCCGGCTACAAAATGTCTTCGATCTGTCACAGATGAGGAGAATAATCGTCACGTGGTGGTGAACTGTGGTGAAGCTCTACTGAAGAATAACACCTACTGGCCTTTAGTTAGTGATTTTATTAATATCCTCTCGCACCAAAGTGTGGCCAAGCGCTTCCTGGAGGATCATTCTCTGCTGCTGCTCTGGATGAGTTTCGTCTCCTTCTTCCAAGGTCAGTGACTGAAAGGAAATCCTGCGGTCATACAGTTTTTGTTTCAAAGCCTGTAGTGCTTTTTTTCTTTTTTTTTCTCTCAGTCCTATGAATTAGAAATGTGAATGAATTGGTGTTTACTTAATTAAGCAATGAGTTAGGAGAGGCTGTGCTTTATTGTAATATAGGCTATTGGTAATGTGACTGTACTTGCAATATAGCATGGCCTTGAATGCCTTTTATAGATGTTAACTACATAAGCATCCAGGACTATTTTTCGAAGGACGTTTTGATTTTGTTGATTAAAATGAAAGAACTCTCTGTGCGATATAGGTCATGTTACAACTGAAACGGAGTCAATAATTCACTCTGATGTTATGGATTTCCTCTCTGTGCCTTTTGCTGTGTTAGGGATGAATCTGAATAAGAGAGAGCTGAATGAGCACGTGGAGTTTGAGTCTCAGACGTATTATGCAGCGTTTGCAGCTGAGCTGGAGGCCTGTGCTCAGCCCATGTGGGGTCTCCTAACACACTGCAAAGTCAAAGTGAGGCTACATTCATCTCTACATGCATCACACTCAGCACCTTTTTGTTTTTAAAATGCTCTCATTTAGATGTTGCATATCGAGTTGTATTTTAGGGTTTTGTCACGTATGATTGCAGGTTTGTCTCTTCTAGAATTGTTGGTGTTGTACAATAGATATATGTAATTGATGATTGCTTTCAGGGGCCATTCACACAGAATGCATTTTGTGTGTTAATAAATGCGAGAAGATGATTGGGGGGGGGATTGTAAGGTCTTGAGACATCCGTGCCTCATTTTTAGAGCACTGCGTCATGTGTGAGATGCTGCAAAGGACATGAGACACCCATCTTGCACATGCTTACATTAAAATACAATGGAAAAGCAGCGCAGTAGAATTCAAAAATGCGTTCTGTGTGAACATATTAGTGTTTTTTAAGGAGGTTTGTGTATGAGTTAAACATATTGTGTGTTGCCAGGAGACCCAAGAGTACACTAAGACAGTGGTGCGGTACTGTCTGGAAACTCTTCAGATGTGGTTTGATGCCATTGGGTTTGTAGATGAGGTACAGTCTTGATGTTCACACTGTCAGATTGTGTCTTGATAAAGTGGAACCAGTGAGTAACTCCCCTCTCCCCCCCTTTTTCTCTCGGTCACAGCCTGCCCTCAACCAGCTGACCTTTCATTTACCTCTCCATAGATACTATGCCATGTTCCTCAGCAAGGTGAGCTTGAAGCACAGTCTGACACACTCAGAACAAATCCGTTGAGTGAATAATTCAATGTCTTACTCATAAAGGCAGTCTCCTCCTTGTAAAAGGATGCAACCAGCAGTAGTAAGAGTCATTGAAAAATCCCAACCACTAATATTGAGAACCAGTTTGAAACGAGCAAGCACAGATATGTGGAGTGATGCAAACAGTAAGAAGTCTGGACTGTGCATATCAGCACTTGTATGTTTATTTGGTATTGTATTGGCTTGTATGTTATAAATTGTGATAGACCTGCAAAATCCTGGGCAGTTTTTAGTCCCAGTTCTGTCACCAAAAATGCTATCCGTATTGAGCATGTACAGTATATGTCAGTCACAGCAAAAAGTCTGCATACTTGACCAAAAACAAAATGCAGATAATTATTGATTTAGGAATATGTGATTTATTGACCTTTTTTCTTGAGCAAAGAGCTGCTACAGAATCAGACTTTAAGTGGGGATCTAGCAGTTGGTCTGTTTGAAGCCTTTATTTTATGAAACTGATTATAAACTAATCAGTTATTTTTTTGTTGTTTTGCAGGGAGTGAAGTGTCAAGGTCTGGATTTGGACAGTTTGCTTCCTGATCAGGAGATGCTTATGAAGATCATGGTTCACCCTCTTCAGATACAGGTAATAAACAATGAAGGTGAATTAAGACATTGAGAGAAGTGTGTAATTAATGCTTACACACAATAAACCTGGTTGTGTGTAATTAATCGGTGTCATTCAGTCAGCATTTGTTCACCCTCGTGTCGAAAATCAGACAAATTCTTATTGGTGTCAGTGACCAGTGCTGGCCAGACTACAAATATATCATAAAAGTAGCAGATACGACTGGTACACTAAATTTCACATCTTCTAAGGTCATATGATAGCTTTGTGTGTGAAACAGATCAAAATTCATTCACTGAAAGTCTTCCCCACTGTGGAGGACTAAGAGCGACACTTACAATTTTAAGGCAGGTTAGGTGATGTGGTTCAAAAACATGTTTTGTTTTGCTGGTTGAAATTCTCTTCATATCCCGATAGCAATCACTAAGTTAAGTGGTCTAAATGTATTTATATTAGGGCTGTCAGTTTAATGCGTTAACTTAATTATTAGTCATAAAAAAAATTACGCAATTAAAATATTTTAGCACAGTTAACGCTAGGGATGTAACGATTAACTGCGAGCCGGTTGAAAATCGATTCAAATATGTGACGATTCAAATCGGTTGAGATGCTAAACAAATCGCGATTCAGTTAGGGGTAGGAGTTTATATGAATGTGTGTCTGAGGGGAACGTACTGGTATTTTTTTATTTTCCTCTTGCCTCTGTATAATGCATATCAGGGCTCCAGACTCATTCTTCCCACTGGTCGCTCTTTTGCAACTAACTTTCTCAGCTGGTCGCAATATTTTTTTTTTTGCGCTACAACATGGGATAGTTCAATGCATGCTGATGAACTTTTATCATAGTTTATAGTTATATGGAAACGAAAGTTGTTAACATTCAACCCATTCTTTATCATCAGTAGTATTATTTGTGATTTGAATTTTGTGAATGGGAGTTTCTCTTTTGCTGTCGAATTCATGGTCTTGTTGTCACTGATTTAATTTATAATTTGTCTTAAATCTCATTTTGTAAAAAAAAATCGTGAATCGTGAGTTGAGTGAATCATTACATCCCTAGTTAACGCACTGGCCCCGCCCCCAGACCTGTACGTCATCTTACATTTCATACAGTTGACTGTTGACAAACATACAAACATAAATGCAGTTATGCCCTAAAATTCAAGATATTGGGGCAAAAAATGCCCCTGTATGAGTTTCTCATATTTATATCATAAGCGATATCACACGATCAGCGAGAGCAATTTCACACAAGTGCTGTTTTTACACAAATAGCAAGAGTGCAAATGTGATTTATACAACAGTTCAGGAAAATAAGAAGTTAATATCGTTTGTTTTTGCTCAATTTTGCCAACAACAAGATTACCTATGAAGCCATCGCAGAACTGTTGTGCGTCTGTGAGCAACACAGCAGTGTTTAGTTTCGATCAGCGAGAGCAATTTCACACAAGTGCTGTTTTTACACAAATAGCAAGAGTGCAAATGTGATTTATACAACAGTTCAGGAAAATAAGAAGTTAATATCGTTTGTTTTTGCTCAATTTTGCCAACAACAAGATTACCTATGAAGCCATCGCAGAACTGTTGTGCGTCTGTGAGCAACACAGCAGTGTTTAGTTTCTGAATGAATCCTCATTTTGAACGAATCGTGTGAACCAATGATGCAAAGGCACATTCATAAAGAGAGCCGTTTACTTCATTCCTGAATGAATCAGCAGTTTGAACGAATTCAATGAAGGAATGACTCATAAAGACATTTACCGCCACCTGCTGGCAGTTTTAGTTTCTTAGAGTATCATTTCATTGATAAAAAAAAGATAAGTTAAATAAACATTAAAGGGATAGTTCACCAAAAAATAAATATTCTGTCATTTACGCACCCTCATGTCGTTTCAAACTTGAATGAGTTACTTTCTTTTGCGCAACATAAAAGGTGTTTTACTTTTGAAGACTGTTGGTAACAAAGCTGCTTTGGTTACTAGTGACTTTCATTGCATGAACAAAAAATACAAAACAAATAGATGTTTCTCAAATTATCTTTTATGTTCCGTAGTTTATGTTAGGCTGTTGTAGCCTAAACGTTTGTGTAATACATTTTGTTGAATCAAATACAATATTTCTTTTTAGCTCTATACTTTCTCATTTAACACAATAATAGCTTTAAATAATCTTTTGTGGGTATTTTCACAGCCAAATTTAATTTGCGATTAATTAAATCGATTAATTCGATAAAAAATTTAAATGGACTGACAGCCCTAATTTATATATATTTATATAATTTGTGGAATGTGTAGGCATAGAATGTTCGTCCAATCATACTCCTCGGTCCGAGGACTACGATAGGCTGTCTTACCTGCCTGTCAACGTATGTATTTGCATACCTCTGTGCAGACATGATACGTCATTCATTAGCGCGTTCCATTACGCTATTGCAGACCGAGAATGTAATGTTTTCTCAGCGGTGAATGAGACGTGAGTTTCAACCCTCCAGCAACGCCGTCTCTCATCGTGTCTCCGGTTAGCCTCTGCTCTGCCTGAGTGCAGTCATGTGTTTTGGAGGAGGCGTGGCTTTGGAGAGTGATTTGCAGTGAGGGTGGGATCTTATGCTTTCAAAGCTAGCTTGCTATTGCTAGCCTCTCCGAAATCACCTACCCTAACTTTAAGTGAAGGAACAAGCTATCGATTTAATAATTCGCATATAAAAATGAAGATAAATCAATTGCTTTTAAATTGACAAATTAATAGACATTTAAAACTGTAGTTGAATAAAATAAACGTAAAAATTTTGACATTATATAATGTATGTCTTAAGGTAGTGAAAACACAAAAATAGGAAAGTTGCCAAGTATTTTTTTTTTATTATTTTTTTTTATCTATTTGTCGGTTGATTTAAAAAAAAAAAAAAATCAACTCCGTTACAGTTTTCATAACCTGAGACATGCTTGCAATCTTCATAATATGTGAAACACAGAAAGATATGTTTCATGGATGAAAGAAAATCCAATGAATCTGGACTCCCTAGAACTGTGTATATATGAGCTGTTCCCACTGATGTTATTTATATTGTAAAGTATTGCTTTTGTTTTAGAACAGGGTTCTAAAATACGGCCACACACAAGGCTTCATTTTGTCCATCGGTGCTTTAAACGCTGCTGAAGCAGAGGACAGCTGAAGCAGCCGTTTGTCATAAATCTTCACTGATGTCTCGCGTTTCAATTCTGGCGTGTGACTTGATGTTATGATGGTAATGCTGCAGTGTGTGATAAGCAGACGGGACCCATGTGTTGATCTGTGTGTGTGTGTGTGCGCAGGCTAGCCTTTCTGAGATCCATAGTAACATGTGGGTGAGAAATGGGCTGCAGATTAAAGGCCAGGCCATGACTTATGTCCAGTCTCACTTCTGTAACTCCATGATTGACCCGGACATCTACCTCCTGCAGGTAACATGCTGACACTCTCTCTCTTGCTCGCTCACCTAACACTTCTGTACTGAAATAGGTCTTCATCCAGGGTCCATGATCTTTTTCATCATGTGATTACTTCAATTTAAGAAGCTGTTAGAAGACACACATGATACAGAAATTTTCTTCAGTAGAATTTGAGCCGAAAGCCCATTGCTACTAATATTTAGCACTTTCTGAGTGTGTTTTGTTTTTGGTCTTTAGGTGTGTGCATCTAGACTGGATCCAGATTACTTCATTTCCTCCGTGTTTGAGAGGTACGACAACTTTTCTGTCTTGGATTGTGTTTTTACACTCGGCGATGGATGCTAAAAGCTTTGTGTGTATGTCAGGTTCAAGGTGGTGGATTTGCTGACGATGGCATCTCAGCATCAGAACGCAGTGCTGGACTCGGAGCAGGAGAGACCCATGCTGGAGGGGGCGCTGACCTTCCTGGTCATCCTGTGCAGTCTCAGAATACACTTAGGTGCATATCTTCTCCATAATACAGACAATATGAAGCTCAGAAATAAAATGCTATTGTATGAAAGATTTATCATTGGAACATGTTACTTCTAATTGGTAAATCTAAGGTTTTAGAGTGCTGAATGCGGTTACATTCGCACAGTTTGGCTATAAATAAGAGCTATTAAAATTAATGGATGCATTTTTTTGAAAGTGTTTTCTATGAACGTTCTTTCGGTCTTTCACATCATACAGTGTGTTAGCACGCACGAGCTCGTCTCATGTGTATTGTGTGTTTAGAGATGTAGATATTAGCTCATGTCTTTCTCTCTTTGTGTGAAAGTGTTTTCTATGAACGTTCTTTCGGTCTTTCACATCATAGTGTGTTAGCACGCACGAGCTCGTCTCATGTGTATTGTGTGTTTAGAGATGTAGATATTAGCTCATGTCTTTCTCTCTTTGTGTGTCATTGCAGGAATGTCAGATGATGAGATTTTGAGAGCGGAGATGGTGTCACAGTTGTGTATGAATGATCGTACCCACAGTTCCCTGCTAGATCTTGTATCCTTTCACCATGAAAACATGATGTACTGCTTTGATTGTTTTTGCAAGCGTTAGTAAGTTGTCCTCGATTTTGTATCATGAGAATCAACGTATCTTCTCGTCTCTCTTTTGGTTAAGAGCTAATTGAATTGTGAAAGAATGCCAGAAAGAGCCCCAGTCCAAATAGACTGAGCACATGTGTCATAACATTATGCAGCTAGGTAAAGAAGCTGTTATTAAAGGATGTATGTACAAACCAAAATCATTTGTTTCTTCGAGAACACAAGTGGTTTCTAAATGGCCAGAGAAAGTGGAAAACCTTTATAAGTGGAGCTAAATAAAATGACAGTATTAAGTAATATTTGACACTTTTAAAGATGTACTATTTAAAATAATGGAAACAAACCAAACATCAGAACATTCACAACCACACAGGCCTTCCTGTATAACTAATGATTGACACTTACCACATTATTGACCTCTTTAATAATTTGATCACATTAGAGTTTGATGCTTGTCCTTGACCGCGGTTGTAGATCCCGGAGAATCCGAACCCTAAGAGCGGTGTGGTGCCAGGCAGCTGTAGTTTTGAGGAGATGCTGTCTGCTGTAGCTGATTTCAAAGCCCCGGTGTTTGAGCCTGGAGGATCCATGCAGCAGGGCATGTACACGCCTAAAGGTGATGCACCTTATTGTTTTACCATTAAACTATGATAGGCTGTTTTTCTGTAAATTCATTGTTTTCGGATGTTGTGTGTGCCTCTCATTACCTCCAGATGGCAGTGTGACTCTATGACTGTAGCGATAGCTTTGTGTTTGTTTCTCATACCTGCTATGGAACGTGACCGAACATATTTCTGTACATTTGAAATTCAGCTCATATATGGGCATTTTAGTATCTGGGGTCGGTGAGATTTTTTAAATGTTATGCAAAGAAGTCTCTGATGTCCACCAAGCCTGCATTTATTTGATTAAAATACAGTTTTTTCTTTTCTTTTTTTTTTTTTTTTTTTTTAAAGGTAATTTTGTGAAATACTTTTACAGTTTTAAATAACACATTTGAATGTATTTTCAAATGTGTTTTATTCCTGTGGAGTTTTCAGCATCATTGCTTCAGTGGCACATGATCCATCAGAAATCATACTTTCATGCTGATTAGATAAACAAATTGTCTCTTTTTGACATGTATTAGTCACTGTGGTGCAAGTGTGCTGTAGTGCTAATGAGATGAGTTTAGGTAACAGGAGTCAACTAAACATCAGGATATTTTCATCCGTTTCTTGGTAATCGATATTTATACAGTGTTTCAGCATTCAAACGATGAGTTTTCTACTGCTCGTTTTCTAAAACGGTAATTTTTTTTAGATAATAATTATATAACTATGATACTATGTAACTGTATTGTGGTCATCAAGCTTATTGCTGAGCTCTCGCCACATGGTGGCAGGCTGAGACTGTTTCTAAAGTATTCTCCTTTTTCATAACTCACACCCTGTGTTTATTTCCTGCGTGTGTGTTTTCCAGCGGAAGTCTGGGAGAACGAGTTTGACCCTATAATGGTGATTCTACGCACCGTGTACCGCAGAGACGTGCAGTCGGCCATGGATCGATACGCAGCATTGTGAGTCTCTGAAATCCTCCAGACTCATCTCAACATTCACTTTATCATGTAAACACCGTTTCACTTCATTTATCACAAAACGACATTCCTTGAGGTACAGTCTATAAAAGCATTCAAATACGGCACAGTTTATACACACATATATTCAGTGAGGTTTGAATCGTTGTAAATGTTAGGGTAGTGACAGCACAGAGTTTTCCTGTTCCTAGATAAGGCATATATGGACTAATGTAGGCAGTCTTAAATGAGGAAATGAGACTCTGGGTATTGTTTCATCCAGTAATGTTGGGAAACAACAATTCAGTCTGAGGTGGAACCTCTCTGAGATGATGTTGAAACCAAACTGAGAAGAAAAAAAAAAACACTCACCTATGGAGCCCTAAAGTGCTCGGTTTTGTATGCTGCTGACCTTGAGTTTGAGGGACGCTGTGTAATAGAGGGAATTTTCTTCAGGGTCACTACTTTTCTTGTTCTGAGGAAGGTGTTCATGGAGGGACTTGCACCTGAAATGGGTTTTCCCCAATTAGAGTCACATCACGGAGAATCAATACATCACACCTCAAATACAGACTCCCTCTCCAACCACAGCCTTTACAAACATTTCCTGTTCATCTCCGCCACATGCGGAATTTCCATATGTATGGTAGTAATAAAAACACATCAGCAGCCTAAAGTGATTCCAAAACAAGATTCGAAGTTCTTATTTTATTTATTTATTTATTTATTTTATTATTATTTTTTATTATTATTTATTTATTTTATTTTATATTTTTTATATTATTGTATTTTTTATATTTTATTTTATTGTATTTTTTATATTTTATTTTATTTTTATTTAGTTTTTTTATTTTATTTATTATTTTTATTTTATATTTTAATTTATTGTAATTTTAATTTAATTTTATATTTAATTTTATTTTATATTTAATTAAATATTTTTTTATTTTATTTTATTTTTTTTCAAATGAAATTCACTTCACTTCTGGAATGTATGTCTTTTTTTAAGTGCAATGGTTTAGTGCTGAAAATGCTATCCATCATGAAACATGGGCTTTAACGTTTCTTTGTCATGTTGTCTTTAAAGGCATATTCTGGTCTTTATAAGATCAGTGGTCTGGTTAAATGATAGTTTTGCAGTAGCTGCAAGATCAACATGAAATCCGTGAGAGATGTCGTGTGAGTGGTTTTCAGCGGGACGTGACGTTGGCTGTGTCAGTTTGTGAATATGTTTTGGTTGTGCTCGTGTCCGGCCGCTGGATGATGGATTACCTGTCGAGAGGACTTAATGTTTTATATCCCACGGTCCTTTCAATGCTAATGGAGTCAATGATGTCTTTAAAGCAGGGCAGCTGTGTTCAAGTCTCAAAAAGCTACACTTTGTTTGCAGTCGTGCATGTTCTGCTGCATTCATGTCTTCTGTTGCTTGACCTCAATAATATCAGTAGTGCATTGTAAACATGTCTGTTTTTTGACTAATACAACAATTCTTAGTCTATAATTTTGCGACTCGCTGGAATCATACACTTATAGGGTGTGTCATACTGTACTTTAGATCCTAAAACACAATATGAATCCGGTAACACTTTATTTTAAGGATCAATTCTCACTATTAACTAGTTGCTTATTAGCATGCATATTACTAGCATGTTGGCCGTTTCTTAGTACATATAAAGCACATATGAATGCCTTATTCTGCATCACCATATTTAGATCCCTTAATCCGACCCCATAACTAAACTTAACAACTACCTTACTAACTATTAATTAATAAGCAGCAAATTAGGGCTTTATGGAGGCAAAAGTCTTAGTTACTAGTGAATATGTGTTGTGAATAGGGGGAAGTCGTGGCCTAATGGTTAGAGAGTCGGACTCGTAAGTAGTGCAGAGCACTAATTCTGAGTATGGGTCACCATACTTGGCCACATGTCACGTCACTAAATGAATATGTGAATAAGTGTTAGCGAATAAAAAACCCAAGTGAACATGTTGGGGAATGTATAGAATTCCAAATTGACAAAAGCATAATTTTACAAGTTCAAAGTTTTTTTTTTTTTTGCTTAATGTCCAGTTTGTCCACCTCCACAGTAGCTTTTGAAGTAAATGTTGTAATGTCATTGTAACATTTTGTTGATGTAACGGTTGCTGTCACTCAAAAAACACCATATTTGATTTGACCGCTACTAATGAGTGGAACGTGATCCGGCTGTAAAGCCTTAAATTTGGGTCTTTTCCTCACACGGGCTATTGTATGACTACAGAAGACAGGTTGTGGACATCTTGTATCATTATTTTATGGTGCTGTCATTTTGGAGACTGACAGCCCCGTTCCCCATTCATTAACATCATATGGAAAAGAGCAGCTTGGACAATCTGCTAAATAAATATCTCCTTTTGTATTCTAAGAATCAAATGAATAAATTATGATAGAATTGACGTTTTGGTGTGAAATATTTCGAATGATGTTTAATGTTGTGTTTCAGGATTACACTGGAAAAAAAAAATATTTTATTTTTATAATTAGATTTTTAATTTTAGTATGGAAACTATGCTAAAGCCAGTTGCATTGTTTAATGATTGTCTAATAAGTATTTTTGCCTTTTGTAGTTTGAAACAGTCAGGTGTTCATACGGGGAACCCCTGGCCGCCCTATAAGGAGAGGACCCCTCTGCACCCCTGCTATAGAGGACTGGTGCGCCTTCTGCACTGCAAAACCCTACATATCGTCATCTTCACTCTGCTTTACAAGGTGAAACTTATCTTGGAATAAAATGTGTGTGGTTTAATTTGTTTTAAATGCATGGTTTTCCCAGTGTTATTTGATAACCGTTGACTGTTTGTTTGTTTGTTTAGATCTGGATGGATCATCAGAACATGTCTGAACATGTGTTGTGTATGGTGCTCTACCTGATAGAACTTGGACTTGATAATCCGGTTCAGGATGATAAAGTGGAAGAAGTAAGCATTTCCCCCTAAATAAATTATTATATTATTATTTTTAATTATTATAATATTTTTGTAAAAAATACTCGTGTTTTTTATTTTACAGTGAAATATTGCAGTGGGATTTTTTTTTTATTTAGTATTTTTTGTTATTAATAATATTGATATATAATCACAAGCTGTTAGCTAAATTATGTAGCTCTACAAACAAGCAAACCTGGAATTCTTTTTTTAAAATCAAAATTACAGTTTTTGATTTAAAAAAAAAAAAAAAGTGCATCCCAAAGATCCAATCTGATTGGCTGGCTTCAGCACAACTTCCAACACACTCAACCAGACGGCATACTGTGATTACTCTATTAGCACTTGACTAATTAAATCGGGGTTAGTCCAGTGTTAGAACTAGACTAGATTATTAGTGGCAGCTGAAAGCACAAGCTTTGGATAAGGATTCCAGGCTATTGTTGTTGTTGTTTTTTCTCACTCTGTCGTAGGAGCCCTGTATTGAGGAGCACTGCCATGACAGCTGGTTCCCGGGCACCAGCCTGCTGTCTAACCTCCATCACGTCATCAACTTTGTGCGGGTTCGAGTGCCAGAGACGGCACCTGAGGTGGAGAGGAAGAGAGAGAGGGAGAGAGAACGAGAAGCTCCAGCCAGCACCAGCTCTGAGAGCAGCACCTTCGGACAGGTGAGCCAGACACTCTCAGGTGTGCAGAGTCTTCTGACCTTCACGCATCTCTGTTTAGTGTTTAAGACATCACTCTCGTTTCACAGAGTTCCAGAAGGCTGACAGGAAATTGGAGAGAGGTAGAAGGATTTGGGAATGATTTTAAAGTGGTGTGAAATGATACAGTGCTCTCTCCCACCTTCAATACCACGAGTGAGGTCCCCTTGAGCCAGTGAGGCCCTGAGGTGCCCCCAACTGCTCCCCGGGCAGCAAAAATGGCTCCGGGTGTGTGTTCACGGTGTGTGTGTGTGTTCACTGCTGTGTGTGTGCACTTAGGATGGGATAAATGCAGAGCACTAATTCTGAGTATGGGTCACCATACTTGGCCACATGTCACGTCACTAAATGAATATGTGAATAAGTGTTAGCGAATAAAAAACCCAAGTGAACATGTTGGGGAATGTATAGAATTCCAAATTGACAAAAGCATAATTTTACAAGTTCAAAGTTTTTTTTTTTTTTGCTTAATGTCCAGTTTGTCCACCTCCACAGTAGCTTTTGAAGTAAATGTTGTAATGTCATTGTAACATTTTGTTGATGTAACGGTTGCTGTCACTCAAAAAACACCATATTTGATTTGACCGCTACTAATGAGTGGAACGTGATCCGGCTGTAAAGCCTTAAATTTGGGTCTTTTCCTCACACGGGCTATTGTATGACTACAGAAGACAGGTTGTGGACATCTTATATCATTATTTTATGGTGCTGTCATTTTGGAGACTGACAGCCCCGTTCCCCATTCATTAACATCATATGGAAAAGAGCAGCTTGGACAATCTGCTAAATAAATATCTCCTTTTGTATTCTAAGAATCAAATGAATAAATAATGATAGAATTGACGTTTTGGTGTGAAATATTTCGAATGATGTTTAATGTTGTGTTTCAGGATTACACTGGAAAAAAAAAATATTTTATTTTTATAATTAGATTTTTAATTTTAGTATGGAAACTATGCTAAAGCCAGTTGCATTGTTTAATGATTGTCTAATAAGTATTTTTGCCTTTTGTAGTTTGAAACAGTCAGGTGTTCATACGGGGAACCCCTGGCCGCCCTATAAGGAGAGGACCCCTCTGCACCCCTGCTATAGAGGACTGGTGCGCCTTCTGCACTGCAAAACCCTACATATCGTCATCTTCACTCTGCTTTACAAGGTGAAACTTATCTTGGAATAAAATGTGTGTGGTTTAATTTGTTTTAAATGCATGGTTTTCCCAGTGTTATTTGATAACCGTTGACTGTTTGTTTGTTTGTTTAGATCTGGATGGATCATCAGAACATGTCTGAACATGTGTTGTGTATGGTGCTCTACCTGATAGAACTTGGACTTGATAATCCGGTTCAGGATGATAAAGTGGAAGAAGTAAGCATTTCCCCCTAAATAAATTATTATATTATTATTTTTAATTATTATAATATTTTTGTAAAAAATACTCGTGTTTTTTATTTTACAGTGAAATATTGCAGTGGGATTTTTTTTTTATTTAGTATTTTTTGTTATTAATAATATTGATATATAATCACAAGCTGTTAGCTAAATTATGTAGCTCTACAAACAAGCAAACCTGGAATTCTTTTTTTAAAATCAAAATTACAGTTTTTGATTTAAAAAAAAAAAAAAAGTGCATCCCAAAGATCCAATCTGATTGGCTGGCTTCAGCACAACTTCCAACACACTCAACCAGACGGCATACTGTGATTACTCTATTAGCACTTGACTAATTAAATCGGGGTTAGTCCAGTGTTAGAACTAGACTAGATTATTAGTGGCAGCTGAAAGCACAAGCTTTGGATAAGGATTCCAGGCTATTGTTGTTGTTGTTTTTTCTCACTCTGTCGTAGGAGCCCTGTATTGAGGAGCACTGCCATGACAGCTGGTTCCCGGGCACCAGCCTGCTGTCTAACCTCCATCACGTCATCAACTTTGTGCGGGTTCGAGTGCCAGAGACGGCACCTGAGGTGGAGAGGAAGAGAGAGAGGGAGAGAGAACGAGAAGCTCCAGCCAGCACCAGCTCTGAGAGCAGCACCTTCGGACAGGTGAGCCAGACACTCTCAGGTGTGCAGAGTCTTCTGACCTTCACGCATCTCTGTTTAGTGTTTAAGACATCACTCTCGTTTCACAGAGTTCCAGAAGGCTGACAGGAAATTGGAGAGAGGTAGAAGGATTTGGGAATGATTTTAAAGTGGTGTGAAATGATTTCTAGAGTTCCGTTTTGGATAACCAAGTTTGGAATGGTTTGAATTAGGAAGACTGCACTCGTTTTGTTATTCATAGACCAGCTCGTTTCTTGTCATTAATATTTCCAATAATTATACTGACACAAGTAAGTGGGTCTGTGACAAATAAGCTTGTCTGAGATTCTGAAAACGGGAAGAACATATATTGCTTAAAATTGATGGGCAAAGATTTTAGAAATGTAATGTAGTGTTTGCAAAAAAAAACAACTTTATATTAATTAAAAAATGTCAAGTGATGTAAACGAGTAACAATTTTAATACATGACCGTGAACATCTGATGGATGATGTTGTTAAACATTTTTTAAGTTAACTTTGTTTACAAATAATGACATTTTAATAATGGATATTACAGTTGTTGTGAGGATCAAATGCTTAACATATTAATATTTTGAAACATGACTGCTTCACTACTTTTGAAAAAAAGAAGTTTTGCCAAGTAATTAGGAACACTACAGTTAAAAAGTTTTTGTTTCTTCTTAAAGAAGTATTTTATGCTCATCCAGGCTGCATTTACTTGATCAAAAATACAGGGGAAAAATGTTGTGAAATATTACAATTAAAAATAACGTATTTCTATTTTAATATACTTTAAAATATAATTTATTCCTGTGGTGGCAAAGCTGAATTTTCATTTTCATTTGTCTTGTAGATTTTATGTATGTGTTCGTCATTAAAGAGGTTTATTCAAGTCTTCGGTTCTCTGAAGATATTGCACACAGATCCAGACGCACAAAATGAATATCATGCCATTGACCCAATTACAAATAAATGCACAGGAAATAGAGCACTGGTCATAATGTACCATGTGGTACTTTTAGTTTTCTGTGATTGTGTGTGGGTTATTTTATTTTATTTATTTATTTATTTTTTTTGTGCATTGTAAACTGTGCCAGATTTCTCCTGCTTGGTTTGTTTTACGTGTTCACAGAATGTTCTAGCTAGAGATGAGTGATGAGAGGAAGTTTTCTAATTCTGAGTATGGGTCACCATACTTGGCCACATGTCACGTCACTAAATGAATATGTGAATAAGTGTTAGCGAATAAAAAACCCAAGTGAACATGTTGGGGAATGTATAGAATTCCAAATTGACAAAAGCATAATTTTACAAGTTCAAAGTTTTTTTTTTTTTTGCTTAATGTCCAGTTTGTCCACCTCCACAGTAGCTTTTGAAGTAAATGTTGTAATGTCATTGTAACATTTTGTTGATGTAACGGTTGCTGTCACTCAAAAAACACCATATTTGATTTGACCGCTACTAATGAGTGGAACGTGATCCGGCTGTAAAGCCTTAAATTTGGGTCTTTTCCTCACACGGGCTATTGTATGACTACAGAAGACAGGTTGTGGACATCTTATATCATTATTTTATGGTGCTGTCATTTTGGAGACTGACAGCCCCGTTCCCCATTCATTAACATCATATGGAAAAGAGCAGCTTGGACAATCTGCTAAATAAATATCTCCTTTTGTATTCTAAGAATCAAATGAATAAATAATGATAGAATTGACGTTTTGGTGTGAAATATTTCGAATGATGTTTAATGTTGTGTTTCAGGATTACACTGGAAAAAAAAAATATTTTATTTTTATAATTAGATTTTTAATTTTAGTATGGAAACTATGCTAAAGCCAGTTGCATTGTTTAATGATTGTCTAATAAGTATTTTTGCCTTTTGTAGTTTGAAACAGTCAGGTGTTCATACGGGGAACCCCTGGCCGCCCTATAAGGAGAGGACCCCTCTGCACCCCTGCTATAGAGGACTGGTGCGCCTTCTGCACTGCAAAACCCTACATATCGTCATCTTCACTCTGCTTTACAAGGTGAAACTGTATCATTATTTTATGGTGCTGTCATTTTGGAGACTGACAGCCCCGTTCCCCATTCATTAACATCATATGGAAAAGAGCAGCTTGGACAATCTGCTAAATAAATATCTCCTTTTGTATTCTAAGAATCAAATGAATAAATTATGATAGAATTGACGTTTTGGTGTGAAATATTTCGAATGATGTTTAATGTTGTGTTTCAGGATTACACTGGAAATTTTTTTTATTTATTTTTATAATTAGATTTTTAATTTTAGTATGGAAACTATGCTAAAGCCAGTTGCATTGTTTAATGATTGTCTAATAAGTATTTTTGCCTTTTGTAGTTTGAAACAGTCAGGTGTTCATACGGGGAACCCCTGGCCGCCCTATAAGGAGAGGACCCCTCTGCACCCCTGCTATAGAGGACTGGTGCGCCTTCTGCACTGCAAAACCCTACATATCGTCATCTTTACTCTGCTTTACAAGGTGAAACTTATCTTGGAATAAAATGTGTGTGGTTTAATTTGTTTTAAATGCATGGTTTTCCCAGTGTTATTTGATAACCGTTGACTGTGTTTGTTTGTTTAGATCTGGATGGATCATCAGAACATGTCTGAACATGTGTTGTGTATGGTGCTCTACCTGATAGAACTTGGACTTGATAATCCGGTTCAGGATGATAAAGTGGAAGAAGTAAGCATTTCCCCCTAAATAAATTATTATATTATTATTTTTAATTATTATAATATTTTTGTAAAAAATACTCGTGTTTTTTATTTTACAGTGAAATATTGCAGTGGGATTTTTTTTTTATTTAGTATTTTTTGTTATTAATAATATTGATATATAATCACAAGCTGTTAGCTAAATTATGTAGCTCTACAAACAAGCAAACCTGGAATTCTTTTTTTAAAATCAAAATTACAGTTTTTGATTTAAAAAAAAAAAAAAAGTGCATCCCAAAGATCCAATCTGATTGGCTGGCTTCAGCACAACTTCCAACACACTCAACCAGACGGCATACTGTGATTACTCTATTAGCACTTGACTAATTAAATCGGGGTTAGTCCAGTGTTAGAACTAGACTAGATTATTAGTGGCGGCTGAAAGCACAAGCTTTGTATAAGGATTCCAGGCTATTGTTGTTGTTGTTTTTTCTCACTCTGTCGTAGGAGCCCTGTATTGAGGAGCACTGCCATGACAGCTGGTTCCCGGGCACCAGCCTGCTGTCTAACCTCCATCACGTCATCAACTTTGTGCGGGTTCGAGTGCCAGAGACGGCACCTGAGGTGGAGAGGAAGAGAGAGAGGGAGAGAGAACGAGAAGCTCCAGCCAGCACCAGCTCTGAGAGCAGCACCTTCGGACAGGTGAGCCAGACACTCTCAGGTGTGCAGAGTCTTCTGACCTTCACGCATCTCTGTTTAGTGTTTAAGACATCACTCTCGTTTCACAGAGTTCCAGAAGGCTGACAGGAAATTGGAGAGAGGTAGAAGGATTTGGGAATGATTTTAAAGTGGTGTGAAATGATTTCTAGAGTTCCGTTTTGGATAACCAAGTTTGGAATGGTTTGAATTAGGAAGACTGCACTCGTTTTGTTATTCATAGACCAGCTCGTTTCTTGTCATTAATATTTCCAATAATTATACTGACACAAGTAAGTGGGTCTGTGAAATATTTTATTTTTATAATTAGATTTTTAATTTTAGTATGGAAACTATGCTAAAGCCAGTTGCATTGTTTAATGATTGTCTAATAAGTATTTTTGCCTTTTGTAGTTTGAAACAGTCAGGTGTTCATACGGGGAACCCCTGGCCGCCCTATAAGGAGAGGACCCCTCTGCACCCCTGCTATAGAGGACTGGTGCGCCTTCTGCACTGCAAAACCCTACATATCGTCATCTTCACTCTGCTTTACAAGGTGAAACTTATCTTGGAATAAAATGTGTGTGGTTTAATTTGTTTTAAATGCATGGTTTTCCCAGTGTTATTTGATAACCCTACATATCGTCATCTTTACTCTGCTTTACAAGGTGAAACTTATCTTGGAATAAAATGTGTGTGGTTTAATTTGTTTTAAATGCATGGTTTTCCCAGTGTTATTTGATAACCGTTGACTGTTTGTTTGTTTGTTTAGATCTGGATGGATCATCAGAACATGTCTGAACATGTGTTGTGTATGGTGCTCTACCTGATAGAACTTGGACTTGATAATCCGGTTCAGGATGATAAAGTGGAAGAAGTAAGCATTTCCCCCTAAATAAATTATTTTATTATTATTTTTTAATTATTATAATATTTTTGTAAAAAATACTCGTGTTTTTTATTTTACAGTGAAATATTGCAGTAGGATTTTTTTTTTATTTAGTATTTTTTGTTATTAATAATAATAATAATAATTATTATTATTATTATTAAACTATGCTAAAGCCAGTTGCATTGTTTAATGATTGTCTAATAAGTATTTTTGCCTTTTGTAGTTTGAAACAGTCAGGTGTTCATACGGGGAACCCCTGGCCGCCCTATAAGGAGAGGACCCCTCTGCACCCCTGCTATAGAGGACTGGTGCGCCTTCTGCACTGCAAAACCCTACATATCGTCATCTTTACTCTGCTTTACAAGGTGAAACTTATCTTGGAATAAAATGTGTGTGGTTTAATTTGTTTTAAATGCATGGTTTTCCCAGTGTTATTTGATAACCGTTGACTGTTTGTTTGTTTGTTTAGATCTGGATGGATCATCAGAACATGTCTGAACATGTGTTGTGTATGGTGCTCTACCTGATAGAACTTGGACTTGATAATCCGGTTCAGGATGATAAAGTGGAAGAAGTAAGCATTTCCCCCTAAATAAATTATTATATTATTATTTTTAATTATTATAATATTTTTGTAAAAAATACTCGTGTTTTTTATTTTACAGTGAAATATTGCAGTGGGATTTTTTTTTTATTTAGTATTTTTTGTTATTAATAATATTGATATATAATCACAAGCTGTTAGCTAAATTATGTAGCTCTACAAACAAGCAAACCTGGAATTCTTTTTTTAAAATCAAAATTACAGTTTTTGATTTAAAAAAAAAAAAAAAGTGCATCCCAAAGATCCAATCTGATTGGCTGGCTTCAGCACAACTTCCAACACACTCAACCAGACGGCATACTGTGATTACTCTATTAGCACTTGACTAATTAAATCGGGGTTAGTCCAGTGTTAGAACTAGACTAGATTATTAGTGGCAGCTGAAAGCACAAGCTTTGGATAAGGATTCCAGGCTATTGTTGTTGTTGTTTTTTCTCACTCTGTCGTAGGAGCCCTGTATTGAGGAGCACTGCCATGACAGCTGGTTCCCGGGCACCAGCCTGCTGTCTAACCTCCATCACGTCATCAACTTTGTGCGGGTTCGAGTGCCAGAGACGGCACCTGAGGTGGAGAGGAAGAGAGAGAGGGAGAGAGAACGAGAAGCTCCAGCCAGCACCAGCTCTGAGAGCAGCACCCTCGGACAGGTGAGCCGGACACTCTCAGGGTCCTCTGACTCGACGCTTTTGTTTGGGATTGTACAAGTTGTTGTCTGTATGCTGTTGTGTTGATGACATCACTCTCATTTAGTGCTGCCAAACGATTAATCGCGATTAATCGCATCCAAAGGAAAAGTTTGTTTACATAATATATATGTGTGTGTGTGTACCGTTTATATTTATTATGTGTATATATATAAATACACACAATATTTAAAAAATATTTACGTGTGTGCATATATGTATATATGTGTGTGTATAATTTATATATAAATATAAATATTTCATATATAAACAAAACATATTTTTCTTAAATATACATATACATGGGTGTGTATGTGTATATATACATAATAAATATACACCGTACACGCACACAAATTATGTAAACATTTTTATTTGGGATGCGATTAATCGTGATTAATGGTTTGACAGCACTACTCTCATTTCGCAGAGTTCCAGAAGGCTGACAGGAAATTGGAGAGAGGTAGAGGGATCTGGGAATGATTTTAAAGTGATGTGAAATGATTTCTGGAGTTCTGTTTTGGATGGTTTGAATTAGGATGACTGCGCTCGTTTTGTTTTGTAGACATTCTTTTGAAATATTCATAGACCTGTTGCTCGTTTCTTGTCATTAACATTTCCAATAATTATACTGTGTGTATAATTTATATATAAATATAAATATTTCATATATAAACAAAACATATTTTTCTTAAATATACATATACATGGGTGTGTATGTGTATATATATATATAATAAATATACACCGTACACGCACACAAATTATGTAAACATTTTTATTTGGGATGCGATTAATCGTGATTAATGGTTTGACAGCACTACTCTCATTTCGCAGAGTTCCAGAAGGCTGACAGGAAATTGGAGAGAGGTAGAGGGATCTGGGAATGATTTTAAAGTGATGTGAAATGATTTCTGGAGTTCTGTTTTGGATGGTTTGAATTAGGATGACTGCGCTCGTTTTGTTTTGTAGACATTCTTTTGAAATATTCATAGACCTGTTGCTCGTTTCTTGTCATTAACATTTCCAATAATTATACTGACACAAGTAAGTGGGTCTGTGACAAATAAGCTTGTGTGAGATTATGAAAACGGGAAGAAAAGGTATAGCTTAAAATGATTGGTCAAAGAAATGTGATCTTGTATTCTTGATGTCTTCTAACATTTGCAAAAACATTTATATTAATTAGAAAAAATTGAAGTGGTGTAAACAAGTAACAATTAGATTGACAACTTCAATACACATGAGTGTGAACATCTGATGATGGATGATGTTGTTGTTAAACATTTTTTAAGGTAACTCATTTTTCATTTGATTAAAAATCATGATATTTTAGTAATGAATATTACAATTGTTGTGAGGATCAAAAGCATAACATATTAATATTTTAAGACATGACTGCTTCACTACTTTTGTGAAAATTAAAAGAAAATATATGTTTTGCCAAGTAACTAGATTAATATATGTACACTACCGTTCAAACGTTAAGATTTTTAATATTTCTTAATGTGTCTCTTATGCTCATCAAGACTGCATTTATTTGATCAAAATTACAGAAACAAATCTGTAATACTGTGCACTATAAAATAAAAATCCTGTTGTTTTTACAAACAAAAACAACAACAACAAAAAAAATCCTGGCTGCTGTGGTTGCCAGAATAATTCTGTAAAAAACACAGTAAAAATGTAAACATGTTTACAGAACAACCTGTAAATTTCACTGTATAAAACTGTAATTTACAAACAAGAAAATTGCTATTTAAATCTGCAAATCCAACAATGCACACTGCTACAAAAATCTATTTTGTACCTTTAACATATACTGACAACCACCATAATAATGCAGGTGGTAAAAGAGGAAGAACATGAAGAATTATGAAAAAGTTTCCACGAGCTAAATTATGCTAGTATACAGAAGGTGCAGTCATTCACGCAAACACAAAACACCATTGTGGCAACACACACGGCACTAAAATAATGCAATAAACATTCATTAAACAACAGAAGATGTAGCAAAAAACCCAAATATGCAGAACTGATAACAAAACCTATTAGGAAACATAATTATTTAAACACAATACTTTAAATTGTGGGAATATCAGCTTATAGTTTTTCCACTGTAAATTATACTTACATTTGCCTTTTTTACAGTTTAAAAACCGTATATTTAACAGTATTTTACTGTAAAATTACATGAAATGTCCAGTTAGATCAGTTTTTCCCTGTATGTTGTACGGGAACTTGCCTATTAATTTTTTTTTTCTTCCAGTATTCTCTGATTAATGAGTCTTGTGTAGATTTTACGTAACGTATCGCAAATGTGTTCTATAAAGAGGTTTATTCAAGTCTTCAGTTCTCAGTTCATCTCTGAAATTCTGTGCGCAATTTCTTCTATTAGACCCAGACACACAAAATGAGTATCATGCCATTGACCAAATTACAAAGAAGTGCACCGGAAATAGAGCACTGGTCGTGATGTACCTTGTGGTACTTTTAGTTTTCTGTGATTGTGTGTGTGTGTTTTTCGTCTGTGCATTGATCTGTCCAGTTTTCTCCTGCTTGGTTTGTTTGACGTGTCCACAGTATGTTCTAGCTAGAGATGAGTGTAAGTGATGAGAGGAAGTTTGCTTTAACCGCATGCGTTTCTAGTGATGTATAGTGATATAATGAGTCTTGAGCCCAGCGGTCAGCGGTTCACTGCTCATCATTAAATATTCATCCACTTCAGTGAGATCAGCATGCTAATTAAACACACTATGAACAACTGACACGTTCCATAAGGGTTAGTTCTCCGTATATGCAAAGGAATTATCTTTTATCATATTGATTCAAGAATATGTTCTTCCAGTCATTGGTCAGAAATGTCATGAATGCATTTAAACTAGACTAAAGCAGATCTATTTTTCTGACCAATGTCAGGTCTAACCTTCAGCTTCACCTCTGTGTATTTCACTTGGAGTTTGAAGTCCTCCGTGATCTTCTTTCCGGTCCTTCTGTTTCCCCCGTTGGGCAGCAAATGTCACTTGCCTAATAACTGTTTCTTATGAGACACTTCCACCGGGGCTGCTTACTGGTTCAGAAAGCCGAATCCGAGTCTAGAGTGTAATAGTTTAAATCTCTGAATACTAAGGAGTGGTGACTCTGCAGTTTCTTTAAAGAGAGAGTTCACCCAAAAATGAAAATTACCCCATAATTTACTCACCCTCAAGCCATCCTAGGTGTATATGACTTTCTCCTTTCCTATGAATACAAGAGTTATATTAAAAATATCCTTGCTCTTCCAAGCTTTATAATGGCAGTGAGTGGGTGATTTCTATCATTAGTCCAATAAAGTGCGTCCATCCATAATAAAAAAGTGTCGCACACGGCTCCGGGGGAGTGAATAAAGGCCTCCTGAAGTGAATCAATGCATTTTTGTAAGAAAAATATCCATATTTAAAACTTTATAAACCGTAATCTCTAGCTTCCGCTAACTGTCGTACACGCGTTCATTCCGGCGGATGACGTAGGCGTAGCGTAATGAGGATTTGTAAAGAAAAATGTCAGAGGATTTCGATATAAGCCAAGAGTAGACTTATTTTCCTTTGCTAAAGTAAGGAAACTTTGCTCCTGTAAACAAACGTTGGTTTTCGCGAGACTAGCATATTCTCACAGGCGCTTACGCTACGTCATCCGGCGAAATGAACGCGCATATGACAGTTAGCGGAAGCTAGAGATTACGGTTTATAAAGTTTTAAAGGGGTCATATGATGCCACTAAAAAGAACAATATTTTGTGTAATGAAATGTTTATGCGGTTTAAAGTTAAAAAAACATGTTATTTTCCACATACTGTACATTATTGTTTCTCCTCTATGCCCCGCCTTTTTGAAACGGTCGATTTTTACAAAGCTCATCGGTCTGAAAATGCGAGGTGTGCTGTGATTGGCCAGCTATCCAGTGCGTTGTGATTGGCCGAATACCTCAAGCGTGTGACGGAAATGTTACGCCCCTTACCATATTGTTGATGCCGTGTCCCGGCCGGAGCGACGAGACAAAAACATTAAAACCCATTATAAACGAGGCATTTGTTGCATCCAGTGGGGACATAATTACTGATTATAATGACTTATACTGTCTTTTTACACGTTGTTGCGTTGCATTGTGCCGCATAAACTTAAAACTCTGTCTGCATTTGTGATCGGAGAAATGACAAAAAAGTGCTACTCTACTGCCCAAAACTCGCGTTTGAATCATCAGTGGCAACGAAAAATACAGCGGCCTAGCGTGAGGGGAAGCCCCGGCTTAGCGTGCGCTGAGGCTGGGATAGAGTGAGCTGAGGTGGGCTGGACTCCGCTTCGTCCACGGTGAAAGTTGATGTATTCCCTCAGCGACCAGCACGGATCAACTCTAGGCATGATGAAGCGGATATCGTCCTCTTTTGGAAGACCAAACAAAGTAGTTTCGCTTTCACAACGAAGCACACAGCATCTTCAGGACATGGCTGCAGCGTCAACAATACTACAGCGAGAATAAAAGTTACGCCTTCTTTCTTTGCGTGAACATTTGGGCGGCGTTATGCAAATATTTCCACATAGTGAGGTAGACATGTGGGGGCGTGTTAGAACGAGCCATTTTAGGTAGGCGTGGCTGACTCTTAACTTTTATAAAGAATATCTCTTTGGATTTGAGACTTTAGTCTTTGCAACTTTACAGATCTTCTTTATGCACCAAGAGCTTGTAACACTCCAAAGAGAAAGGACAAATTGAAATCGCATCATATGACCCCTTTAAATATGGGTATTTTTCTTACAAAATGCATTGAATTTTGATTCAACTTTTATTCACCCACCCCCGGAACATTGTGGGACACTTTTTATGATCGATGGATGCGCTTTATTGGACTTCTTTTGGAATATTGACAAAAAAAACACCCATTCACTGCCATTATAAAGCTTGAAAGAGCCAGGACAATTTTTAATATAACTGATTGGATTCATCTGAAAGAAGAAAGTCATAATAACCTAGGATGGCTTAGGGTGAGATTTTCGTTTTTGGGGGAACTATCCCTTTAAATTAATATAGCAAAAATCCATATCCTAAAGATGGCAAACAGGAAGTGAGGCTGTATATCGACGGCATTGTGTTATGCACAATTTTGTATCATTGCTACACTGTAAAATATAAAATAAAATTGACCTAACTCAAAAAAACTAAAATAAGGCTACCTATCGCAGTCAACCTAGGTTCACTTAATTAGCAACTGACAACTTAACAACTTTTTTTTATTCAACTTTTATTCACCCACCCCCAGAACATTGTGGGACACTTTTTATGATCGATGGATGCGCTTTATTGGACTTCTTTTGGAATATTGACAAAAAAACACCCATTCACTGCCATTATAAAGCTTGAAAGAGCCAGGACAATTTTTAATATAACTGATTGGATTCATCTGAAAGAAGAAAGTCATAATAACATAGGATGGCTTAGGGTGAGATTTTCGTTTTTGGGGGAACTATCCCTTTAAATTAATATAGCAAAAATCCATATCCTAAAGATGGCAAACAGGAAGTGAGGCTGTATATCGACGGCATTGTGTTATACACAATTTTGTATCATTGCTACACTGTAAAATATAAAATAAAATTGACCTAACTCAAAAAAACTAAAATAAGGCTGCCTATCGCAGTCAACCTAGGTTCACTTAATTAGCAACTGACAACTTAACAACTTCAGTTCATGTAATGAATAAAAGGCAGTCTATTGAATTTTAAAAGATCTGCCACATCAACTAAAGATTATTTAGCATTTTGAATTGCTAATCCTCTTTAGCAATTCTTTCTTTTATATGAAATGAAATATGAACTCTGATCCATATGACAGCTAACTGACAGTGACAGCAGCAGCAGCATAAATTAAAGGGGTCATATGATGCAATTTCAAGTTTTCCTTTCTCTTTGCAGTGTTACAAGCTGTTTGTGAATAGATAAGATCCCTAAAGTTGCAAAAACTAAAGTCTCAAACCCAAAGAGATATTCTTTGTAAAAGTTACTTTATAAAGAATAACTCGTCCACGCCCTCCTAAAACCTCTCGTTTAAACACGCCCCCACATGTCTACGTCACGATGTGGGAAGATTTGCATAACGCCACCCAAATGTTCACGCAAAGAAAGAAGGCGTAACTTTTATTCTCGCTGTAGTATTGTTGTTGCTGCCGCCGCCATGTTGTGAAGTCTCTGTGTGTTTCGTTGCAAAAGTGCAACTACTTTGTTTGGTCTTCCAAAAGAGGACACGACTAGAAATCAGTGGTTAAGTTGTATTTACAACACTGTTCCAGAACACTTCAACCCAAATATTCAGATGTGTGCAGCACATTTTATGGAGGACTGTTTCCTGATCCTGGTAGAGTAGACTACAATGCCGGCTGTTCTGACTCACAGACTGTAAGTACATTTTCATTTAAAGGATTTGCCACTGATGATTCAAACGTGAGTTTTGGGCAGTGTAGAGTAGTGCTTGTTGTTTGTCATTTCTCCGATCACAAATGCAGACATGGTTTTATGTTTACGCGGCGAGATGCAATTTTAATAATTACCACAAAATATTTTCAAGCTACAATGCATGCTGGGAACTTGCACAGTATTGTTCAACATAAAATAAGCTAATATCAGTGTTTATCTTGACTAACTTTTTAAAATCTAGTTATTATTATTATTATTATTATTATTACTACACATTCTGATTATTACTATTAATACATATTTACTAATAATAATAATGATTAAACTATTAAATATATTTTATCATGGTGCACTTGACACCCTTTTATAAAAGTACTTGGCTCTTTAAAGACCATGTTTTACAATGATTTAACAACCGAACTCAACCTTGAGTGGGTTATTGCTTTTGTAATAGCATGTGAATTTCTTGCTGTGAGTGTCTATGACTCTTGATGACTCGTGATTGTGCTGTTGGTGTGCTTAGAGACATATAGCTGCAAGCGGCTTTTTCATTCTGCCTGCTTATTCTCCGTCTGTGGTCTCTCCGCAGAACCTACGCGAGGCTCAGGTCTTCAGTCTAGTGGCAGAGCGCAGAAGGAAGTTCCAGGAGATCATAAACCGCAGTAACCACGAGGCCAGTCAGGCGGTGCGGCCCAAGTCCTCATCCTCTCGCTGGCTGCCGCCCGGCTCGCCTCCGCAGCTGGTGACTGAGATCCTGGAGATCCGTGAGAGCATGCTGTCTCTGCTGGTCAAGCTGCACCAGAAACTGTCTGCCAAGCAGGACTCTCTGTCTCTGAGCTGGTTGGCCGAGGTGGATCCGGCCCATCATGCGCACGGAGATGGGTTAACAGCTATCGAGAGGATCCTGGCCAAAGCTGCCACCCGTAGCCGGCACAGCAAGAGGTGCCTACAGGAAATCTGCGGGAAAGTGTGTTCACCCATACCGCTCAAGAAGAACAGTCCTGGAGATAAGAAGAGTATGGACAAGGACGAGAGGTGTGTGTGTGTGTGTGTGTGTGTTCCCTGTTTCATGTGCACCCTTTCTCAGAACCTTAGAATGAGTTAAACATGCTCTTTTATGTTTGCGTAGTATATCAATGTCTGATTTGAAAAAATATGGCTTTCTGCCAGATTCATGAGCTGTTATGAAGTCTGTATCTTTCATTCTTCAATGCTCTGTATTGGTGATAGAACGAGTAATAAACCGACCGTTAGCATCTCTGATTATGGGCTGAGTCTTAATGTCTTTTAAAAGTCATTCAATCAAATGATTTGTTCAGCTGATTGATGTGTGATTGATTTTTTTTTATGAATGGGTCACTCAGTCATTGGCTCACTCGATGCGTGTTGCACTGAAAGGCCCAACAGTTCTGCTGTGGTTTGTTTGGAAATATTTTCTTTGGTTAAATTGAGCAAAAACGATTAATACTGACAATATTGTGTCTAACTTTTTGTTTATTGAACTCTTTTATAAAATCAATATCACATAAGTCGATGTCCTGTATCATAGGCATCAGCAACTGTAAGATAACAAACAGGTCTGGTACATTAAATGCTTAAATGCCGGCCGTCATATCACCCTGTAGCCCAAGACTGGTTGCCCACTGAAGCTAAGCAGGGCTGAGCCTGGTCAGTACCTGGATGGGAGGCCTCCTGGGAAAACTAGGTTGCTGCTGGAAGAGGTGTTAGTGAGGCCAGCAGGGGGTGCTCACCCTGTGGTCTGTGTGGGTCCTAACGCCCCAGTATAGTGACGGGGACACTATACTGTCAACAAGCACCGTCCTTCGGATGAGATGTTAAACCGAGGTCCTGACTCTCTGTGGTCATTAAAAATCCCAGGATGTCTTTCGAAAAGAGTAGAGGTGTGACCTCGGCATCCTGGCCAAATTTGCCCATTGGCCTCTGATCATCATGGCCTCCTAACAATCCCCATATCTACTGATTGGCTTCATCACTCTGTCTCCTCTCCACCAATGAGCTGGTGTGTGGTGGGCGTTCTGGCGCACTATGGCTGCCGTCGCATCATCCAGGTGGATGCTGCACACTGGTGGTGGATGAGGAGATACCCCCTGACAATGTAAAGCGCTTTGAGTGCCTAGAAAAGCTCTATATAAATGCAACAAATTATTATTATTATTATTTAATAATTTTAACAATTTTTCCATAATTAATAGCGCCCAATTAATGCGTTAATTCTGCAGCCCTAATTTTTTTATTTATATATATGTTTATCGCCATCTTATTGGGTAACGTGACAATATTATGAAAGAACAAGAAATTAAAATAATTATATATGGACCAGAATTTCAGTTGGTGTGCCTCTAACTAATGAGCATTTCCAATGGACTCAATGGTTGTCTGAGGACGAGTATATGCCAGTCTTCAAAATCTGATTTGGTAAATGATGATCAAATGCGTCCTTCAAACAGTCATCAGATGTAGTCGGATTATCTTAACGTCAGCATTTCAACCCCATCTGATTCTTAACCCATGATTCATAGCCTTAGAAAATGGACATTTCATAATTAACGGTTAATAATGATGCATATGATTTCTGTTTTGACATCTGCAGGCGTCAAAGGGCCAGAGAGAGACAGCAGAAGCTGCTGGCAGAGTTTGCCTCCAGGCAGAAGAGCTTCATGGAGACTGCCATGGATGTTGGTGAGCTAGCACATGAGTTGAAGTTCATTGCTGACCTTTATGAAGCACATCTGATGAGTCTCTCCAGTGGTTAATTAGTAGATAAGTTTCATGTCTATTTGACTGATCTAAAGACACCGCATACATTTTTAATCGGTGTGTGTTTCCACCTTATCTTTGAGTCTGTCTGTGGCTGTTGTTCTGTGGAATTTAGAATTTTGGATAAAGTTAGTCTTTTTAAATAAATCAAAATTGTTAATTAAAATAGCTCATACAGAAAGCGGTGCATATGAATGCATTATGGTATTGGTTTGATATTTCAAGAACATTAAGGAATGTTATTGTAGCTATTTAGATACAATTCTGGTTTTAATCATGCGCTCTTCAATGTAGTGTTCTTAACAGTTTAGTCGATTATATTTTACAGTCCATTACTACATAGTTTAGAGGACGTGGTAAACTTGCAGAAGTCCTTGAAGGCTGAAGCTGTGGGCTGTAATCTTACTCTCTGAGGGAAGGTGACACAAATTGCCTCTGTTCTGACCTTCACACTCCCTCGGGCCTTTTTAGCAGGGCCTTTGTGTGTGTGTGTGTGTGTGTGTGATCCTCAGGGGCCGTACTGGTGTGCTTCAGGGCTATTCTGCTGTGTGCTGGTCACCGAGATCAAGAGAGAATGGCACTTGTGGTAAACTTGCAGAAGTCCTTGAAGGCTGAAGCTGTGGGCTGTAATCTTACTCTCTGAGGGAAGGTGACACAAATTGCCTCTGTTCTGACCTTCACACTCCCTCGGGCCTTTTTAGCAGGGCCTTTTGTGTGTGTGTGTGTGTGTGATCCTCAGGGGCCGTACTGGTGTGCTTCAGGGCTATTCTGCTGTGTGCTGGTCACCGAGATCAAGAGAGAATGGCACTGTGTTTAAGACATGAGTGATGAAGTTTTAATATAAACCTTACTGTAATATCTCAGCACAGTCAGCATTATATTCTACATGTGTGTGTGTGTGTGTGTGTGTGTTTTCTCACAACAGCCTCTTTCTAGATTAAAGCCACTAGGCATAGATTGTCGAAATTTGCCAGTAGTTTGGTACTAAGTCGATAGTAAAATATTAAACAAATGCAACAGTACCAGTATCGGTAGTACTACCAAGCGTTTCTGTTTGAAAAGGCCTTGTGTGTTAAAGAAAATTATAGAGCGTTGCAATTATTTTTGTATTTCATGTTTAGAGCAGCGGTGGTGCACCGAAATAATTTTTTTACCAAAACACTGAAACTGGAATTAAAGTTTGCATTTGGCCGAAACTGAAAATAAAGTTTATTTAATCAATCACGTTTAAAGTCAGCATGAAACAGAAGTTGAGATTTTCTTTTTTTTTCCCCCTGTTGTGACGTATATCCGAGTGAAACGGCTACTGAAATTAGAAAAAAATGCAGGGTGGGGCTTGATTTCATCCTTCGGGAATTGATTGGATCATTGGGCGTTGCTAACAAAATGAAGGCAGAAACGAGACCGACCCCGATAGCCCCGCCCTCACGTCACAGCACATGACAGGAAGAGAAGAGAAGTCGTTTCGAGGGGGGAGGGAAGGTTAACGTATTTGATTAAAGATTATGAGGGCACATTAATAAAAAAAAAAAAAAAATGACGTGCACAGATAAATATTTATAATAAAAACTACAATATTACATATAAAAATAAGAATTGTACATTTTGATTTCATGGCGACTTTAAATTAGTCAAGACTCAAATAAAATTTGTTAACATTAGTTAACTACATTAGTAAACATGAACTAAGAATGAACAATACTTCTACAGCATTTATTAATCTTAGTTCATGTTGATTTCAGTATTTACTAATGCATTATTAAAATTACAAGTTGTGTTTGTTAACATTAGTTAATGCACTGTGGTTTAACATGAACGACTGTATTTTCATTAACTAACATTAACAAAGATTAATAAATACAGTAATACATGTATTGTTCATTGTTTGTTTATGTTAGTTAATACATTAACTAATGGAACCTTAATGTAAAGTGTTACAAATGGAGTTAAAATGTTAAAAATACAAATAAGGCAGTTTTAAAGGGTTATTCACCCAAAAATGAAAATGCTGTCATTAATTACTCGTGTTGTTTCAAACCCGTAAGACCTTCGTTCATCTTCGGAACACAAATTAAGATATTTTTGATGGAATCTGAGAGCTGTCAGACCCTGCATAGACAGCAACACAACTGAAATGTTCCCAAGTCCAGAAACGTAGCAAGGAGATCGGTAAACACAAATTGCCTCTGTTCTGACCTTCACACTCCCTCGGGCCTTTTTAGCAGGGCCTTTTGTGTGTGTGTGTGTGTGTGATCCTCAGGGGCCGTACTGGTGTGCTTCAGGGCTATTCTGCTGTGTGCTGGTCACCGAGATCAAGAGAGAATGGCACTGTGTTTAAGACATGAGTGATGAAGTTTTAATATAAACCTTACTGTAATATCTCAGCACAGTCAGCATTATATTCTACATGTGTGTGTGTGTGTGTGTGTGTGTGTGTGTGTGTGTTTTCTCACAACAGCCTCTTTCTAGATTAAAGCCACTAGGCATAGATTGTCGAAATTTGCCAGTAGTTTGGTACTAAGTCGATAGTAAAATATTAAACAAATGCAACAGTACCAGTATCGGTAGTACTACCAAGCGTTTCTGTTTGAAAAGGCCTTGTGTGTTAAAGAAAATTATAGAGCGTTGCAATTATTTTTGTATTTCATGTTTAGAGCAGCGGTGGTGCACCGAAATAATTTTTTTACCAAAACACTGAAACTGGAATTAAAGTTTGCATTTGGCCGAAACTGAAAATAAAGTTTATTTAATCAATCACGTTTAAAGTCAGCATGAAACAGAAGTTGAGATTTTCTTTTTTTTTCCCCCTGTTGTGACGTATATCCGAGTGAAACGGCTACTGAAATTAGAAAAAAATGCAGGGTGGGGCTTGATTTCATCCTTCGGGAATTGATTGGATCATTGGGCGTTGCTAACAAAATGAAGGCAGAAACGAGACCGACCCCGATAGCCCCGCCCTCACGTCACAGCACATGACAGGAAGAGAAGAGAAGTCGTTTCGAGGGGGGAGGGAAGGTTAACGTATTTGATTAAAGATTATGAGGGCACATTAATAAAAAAAAAAAAAAAATGACGTGCACAGATAAGTTATTTTTGTATTTCATGTTTAGAGCAGCGGTGGTGCACCGAAATAATTTTTTTACCAAAACACTGAAACTGGAATTAAAGTTTGCATTTGGGCGAAACTGAAAATAAAGTTTATTTAATCAATCACGTTTAAAGTCAGCATGAAACAGAAGTTGAGATTTTCTTTTTTTTTTCCCCTGTTGTGACGTATATCCGAGTGAAACGGCTACTGAAATTAGAAAAAAATGCAGGGTGGGGCTTGATTTCATCCTTCGGGAATTGATTGGATCATTGGGCGTTGCTAACAAAATGAAGGCAGAAACGAGACCGACCCCGATAGCCCCGCCCTCACGTCACAGCACATGACAGGAAGAGAAGAGAAGTCGTTTCGAGGGGGGAGGGAAGGTTAACGTATTTGATTAAAGATTATGAGGGCACATTAATAAAAAAAAAAAAAAAATGACGTGCACAGATAAATATTTATAATAAAAACTACAATATTACATATAAAAATAAGAATTGTACATTTTGATTTCATGGCGACTTTAAATTAGTCAAGACTCAAATAAAATTTGTTAACATTAGTTAACAAATTTTATTTGAGTCTTGACTAATATAAAATTTGTTAACATTAGTTAACTACATTAGTAAACATGAACTAAGAATGAACAATACTTCTACAGCATTTATTAATCTTAGTTCATGTTGATTTCAGTATTTACTAATGCATTATTAAAATTACAAGTTGTGTTTGTTAACATTAGTTAATGCACTGTGGTTTAACATGAACGACTGTATTTTCATTAACTAACATTAACAAAGATTAATAAATACAGTAATACATGTATTGTTCATTGTTTGTTTATGTTAGTTAATACATTAACTAATGGAACCTTAATGTAAAGTGTTACAAATGGAGTTAAAATGTTAAAAATACAAATAAGGCAGTTTTAAAGGGTTATTCACCCAAAAATGAAAATGCTGTCATTAATTACTCGTGTTGTTTCAAACCCGTAAGACCTTCGTTCATCTTCGGAACACAAATTAAGATATTTTTGATGGAATCTGAGAGCTGTCAGACCCTGCATAGACAGCAACACAACTGAAATGTTCCCAAGTCCAGAAACGTAGCAAGGAGATCGGTAAAATAATCCATGTGACATCAGGGGTTCATCCGCAATTGTACGAAGCTACGAGAATACTTTTTGTGTGCAAAAGAAAAAAAAAAAAAAAAAAAAAAAAAAGACTTTATTCAACAATTTGTCTCCTCTGCATCACCCTGGTGCCATTTTGGAGAATATCTGCTGGACGTAAACAGTATGCTGTTCTGTGTCAGCTGCGTCACAGGGATACGCTGTTTCAGTTCAGATCAAATCACAACAACGTAGGAAACAGATCCGGCGTGACGCAGCTGACACAGAACAGCATACATTGTTTATGTCCAGCTGATACTCTCTAAAATGGCACCACGGTGATGCGGAGGAGACGAATTGTTGAATAAAGTCATTATATTTTTTTTAAAAATTTTTTTTGGAAAAAAAAAAAAAAAAAAAAAAAAAAAGACTTTATTCAACAATTTGTCTCCTCTGCATCACCCTGGTGCCATTTTGGCGTGACGCAGCTGACACAGAACAGCATACGCTGTTTACGTCCAGCGGATATTCTCCAAAATGGCGCTACATGGTGATGCGGAGGAGACAAATTGTTGAATAAAGTTGTTATTTTTATTTTGTGCGCACAAAAAGTATTCTCGTAGCTTCATATAATTGTGGTTGAACCCCTGATGTCACATGGATTATTTTACAGATCTCCTTGCTACGTTTCTGGACTTGGGAACATTTCAGTTGTGTTGCTGTCTATGCAGGATCAGACAGCTCTCAGATTCCATAAAAAATATCTTAATTTGTGTTCCGAAGATGAACGAAGGTCTTAAACGACATGAGGGTGAGTAATTAATGACAGAATTTTCATTTTTGTGTGAACTTTTCCATTAATATCAACTTCTAAATGATATAATTGTTTCTACCCAAGTTTGTTGTTTTCATGACAAATGTATTCAAACGTAACATGTTTACAAGCTCTTTTATTGATGTCTTTCTGCAGTTGAAGCACTGATTGAGTGATAACATAAAAACTATACATTTCAGTAAGTTGTACTGTATCTTTCGACAAACCCTTCTGATGGTCATTAATGTTTATTTCATTCGATAACTAGTAGTAAAGAGGAAGACATGATCGGTTATGTGCTTTGCACTGTCACTTGAACTGAGTGATCTGTCACACCACATTAAAGCGTGTCAAAGAAATTGTGCGATCATATTGCGATTATTGGAAGACAGGAGTGCTACAAAAAATGTTTTGTTCACACATCAGCTGAAAACAGCATGGACTAAAAGTTCCAGCTTGGGATTTAAGAATAGATATTTTTTCATCTGAATGAAGGTGGATTGAAAATGAGAACTTGATATTGCCAGCCCAGCCCAGCCCTAGCATCCACACAGCTGACATGTTTAGCTGTTGTCGTTTATCCATTTTGTGTGCATGAAATAGACAATGACATTGGAGAAACGCTAATTAAATGTCACAGTTTCAGTCAGTGATTTCAGCCCTCTAAAAACGGTTTTGGCCGAAACAAAAAATAAATTTTCTACTGAATATTTCCGTTTGCCGAAATTTCAGAACATCACTACAGAGCAGTGTTATCTGAATAGGGATCATATCTAATCTGTTTAGATAACCAGTATTTGTCTTTGCTTCCCAGAAGTCAACAGCAAATGCTCAAAGTGACATTGAGATTTGGTTGAAATATTAGCTTCAGATGCCCATGGCTGATGTCCCCGCTGACATTGAGCGGCGTCTGTATTATAGATGTGTAGATGCATCCGTTTGTCAGAATAAAACATTCTCTTGAGCTCTGATCTACAGGCTCCATTTGTTTTACAGATTCTAATCAAAGGTCACTTTGGACATGGATATTTGCACTGGAATTCTAATGAGATAAATTGGGCCAGCATTTGGCGCATCTGTGCATATGGTAATGCATCTCAGAGCAGTACTGGATGCCTTACTGCAGGGATAAGAACAGAGACGGGTGTTTACAGAGGGATTTGAGTTTCAATCGATGCCTGATCAGAAATCAAATCAGCTCAATACAGTCTTAATTAAAGAGAACTTAAGTGCCTTTAATGTACAAAAATACTGTATCTAGAATTTCATGGTACGGTTTTTTTTTTTTAACTTTTTTAACTTTATTTTTTTTTGCTTCGGAGCTTCAAACTGTGCCAGACTCTCTAAAATTCTGTTGAGCAGTCAATGTCTACACAACTTAAACTGAATGTTATTGACCACCTAGGGAAAGTATCCCTCATGGTCGATCCAAATTGATCTTCATCTGTGCTTTAAAATCTAGTGAGTTGTCTTATCTACTGCTCTGTTTTTTTTCAATACTCTTCACGAATGAAATGGAATAATTTATAATCAACATTCCTCTCAACTTTTTGCAGTGCATTTTGAGAGTGCCTCTTGTGTGAGGGATGCACAGAACTTGCTCAATACAAAGTAACATGAAATTTAGCTGCCTTTTCATTACTTTGGTGCCTTAAAATGTTGTACAGTAATTGTGGGTAGCTCACTAGGTTGTGGAAACCAAGCCCTTTTATTTGAAGGGAAATTTTGTGATCTACCAGTTTATAATTCTGTGCTCTATAGTTCTTTGTATTTGTTATCTGACTGTTGTTTGATTTGTTTAATAGAGTCACCTGAAACCGATGCAGTGATGGACATGGGCTCGGCAGAACCTCTGGACTCAGAGGTTCTGTATGACTGTGTCATCTGTGGCCAGAGCGGCCCGTCTACTGAAGACAGACCCACAGGACTGGTGGTACTGCTGCAGGCTTCATCAGGTATCACACACCTGCTCTCACAAGTTCAGCATTTACATTAGCAATGTATTTGTGTCTGTTTCAACAGTGGTCAGTATTAGTGTCTTTTGTGTTTATGGAAACACATCCAAATGTTTTATTCATCAATGCACTGAATGCACAATGCAATATATAGTATATCTTGGAACTTTAGTCTGCATGGCTATGATTAGCTATTTTGTTGTGTTGCGTTATTTGGTTGGTGGGGAATATACAGATTGAACATGAGAGGTCCAAGGATTGAGCCCTGGGGGACTCCCCGTTATGGAGGTCCAGTCAGTTTTGTGGTTGCCTGTATTACCATACTGTTGCTTGCTTTCAAAATGTCTTCCAAGCAGACACTGTATTTAAAGTCGTGATGCATAAGTCACTAAAGATAAGTCTGCTATTTGTATCAGAAAGTCCAGTTTGACATTTTAAAGAAATGTTGGCAACTTTGAACAAGGTTCTTCAAAAAATGAAAATGCTGTCACAATTTTCTCATCCCAAACCAAAAATGTATGTACATTTGCATTTATTTGTATAGGGCTTTTCACAATATATAGTTTCAAAGCAGCACAGTATATTGAATGCAATACGTCCCAATTATTTTTTTTACTCTTATGTTGACTGAGAATATCTATACTCTAGAGTGGAAGGTGGAAGCCAGTGTTTGTCTTGTGTGTGTGTGTGTTTAAATAACACTGGAAGTGCTTTTTTCTGTGGTCAGATGTTGTTGACGTATGATTGGAAGTCTCCTGTAGGGAAAAAGAAAAAAAAAAGATGCAAATATCTATTCTAAGGTCTCTAACAGCTGTAGGACAAGAGTGCAGCATTCCAGCATTCCATCTGCAGGTAATCGATTGTAGTGGACGTGGTCCAGATCACTGGAGCTCTTTAACTCTACATTAACCCACCCATGACTTTAAATTCGCCCACTTTACACTACTTGATTTTAACAACGGCGTTTCAGTTGTTTCATTTATCAAGCATTGTGACCTCTTAGCAGGTAGACTCGAAGATAGTCTTCTCCCGCCCCAGTCCTGTGATTTAAAATTAGCATTCTGTTTTATGAATAATCACTGGACTGTGATT
>NW_015505279.1:1430866-1456194 GCF_001515645.1 Sinocyclocheilus grahami | reverse complement strand
TGATGGCAGCTAATTAGCATAAGATTGCCATTTCTAAAGAGTGTGTATGTGTGTGTGTTTCAGTGTTGGGGCACCGTTGTCGTAGTGACACACCAAAGCGATTGCCTACTACGGATGAGGAACATATCTACCCCGAGGACACGTGCGGAGCGACCCATGATGTTAGGCTGTCCCTTATGCAACGCTACTTTAAAGATGTGCGTGCCATATATAAACACTCATGTTTACAATAATTATACAATAAACCACAAGAGGCCAATGCATTACAGTGATGTTACCACGGTTAAGGGTTTTTGGGCACCGTGTGACACCGTAAAATCACTGTCTCATGTGTCTTATTGCTTTTATAAAAGGAACAATTAGAATAAACAATTCTTCTGCTAGGTGTAATGGAGCCCATTATCCCAAGTGTAGATAGTTTGCAGCTGCCGCATTAATATTAAATTCAGCTGTGCCATCAAAAGTGTGCGCATATCAGCTATTTTACAGCAGCTTTGAACATTCTTATTGTACATTATCCTCTCCTTGAAAACTAAAGCTTTAGAGCTTAATAGATCTAATCAAAATCGAATGTTATCTCTTTTATTAGCTCATGAGTGAAGTTAGTTCTTCTTTTTTTCATTTCCCAGAGTTCCTGTTTGCAGTCTGTGTCTGTTGGCTGGGACGGGGGTGTGTATGTGCAGACGTGCGGCCACACCCTACATATAGACTGTCACAAGTCCTACATGGAGTCCTTACGGGTGAGAATCCACCAGCTCTTTATACTGAAGACTGTGCTGTAAAAAGCTTTAACTTATCAAGCGATTCATCATTTGGAAGAGTTCTAGAAGTCATGCACTTGTGCACTGCCTCCAATCCAATAGCCTCCCTAGCATTTAAACGCTCTTAATTGATTTAACCTAACAGATAATCCTAGAATCATTCATGCAGCTTTCTAATATAAAGTGGCTTCTGATTTAGAGTCTGTCAGGACTGGAGTTTGACTCCCCCGTCAAAGGGATGTTCAGTATTCACCGTTCACACACTCTGTCAGCTGCATTGCAAACCTCAATTCATCATTCATCATCATATTAAAATGTCCCACAAGACCTGAGCCTCGTGAACCACAGACTCCAGATGAGAGGAACTGCCATCATTGACTGTTATACATAAAGACTGTCAATTTAATTCTGATTATGCCTTGTATTGTTACATTTTGTTGATGCACAAGCCGGTTGGTTCCACAGTGCTTTGCACCATGTACAAATCCACAATATTTTGAGACTATTAGTTGAGACTCCGCTCTGTTTTGTCATTAGAGGTTCATCCACCACTGTTTCTTCTCAGCTGAACCTTTCAGGGAAGCATTGTGCTTATGCTAATAAGGGCGGTCTCCCATCACCATCTGCTTAATAACCTGTAACATGAGCAGACATTGATGTTCAGAGCGAGAGAGGGGGTTTGAGCGGGGCTGTCCTTTCAGCTGTAGAGTTATCAGCACTTTAGTCTCAGCCTCAGGCGACAAAGCCAATGCATATTGGTGCATATTGGCCTGTTTTTGCTTAAAATGAACCTGTCATATTTGTTTGTTTTCAGAATGATCAGGTCCTTCAGGGGTTCTCTGTGGATAAAGGCGAGTTCACCTGTCCGCTGTGTCGTCAGTTCGCCAACAGTGTTTTGCCCTGTCGTCCTGGGCGTGGGATGGAGACGGGCACCTGGCACACGCCCAGTAACAAGAGCATGTCCACACTGGTGAAGGAAGTGGAAGACCTTCAGGAACAGCTGGGCATTTTCCCAGTAAGAGCCAGCCTAAAGCAGAGAGATCCCATACTGGTATTTATTAGAGCGCACTCCCCTCTCCTCTTTTCTGTTCTGTGCTTCTCATCCCTCCATCCTGATTCAGAGTAAGAACTCTTGGTGCCACTCACCTCCATGTGATCCTTCATGCCCCGCCAAATGTTGCTGTGGTTTAACTTCTCATAACACAAAATCTCAAGCCAGTGTCATAGACAGTCATGTCAGGCCTTTAAACTCTGCTCTGAAAAACACAGAGGCCTTCACAGAGTGTTTTTTTCTCTCCCAGATGGAGTCCAATCTGAGTAAAGAGATGGAATCTGTTATAAAGGACATTAAAAGCACCACACAGAAAAAATACATGGATTATGGGAAGAACCCAGGGTCACCTGACAATGACTTCCTGTTCATGTACTCCGTGGCCAGGTAAGAAAGAGCCATGAAATGCAGTGTTTGTTTGTTTAATATAAGCTTAAATGTTCTCTTCATGTGTGGCATTAGACAAAAAGTTCAACCCATTTCCTGGAGGAAGAGTGTGTTTGTGAATGTCTATTATATTCAGCAGCATTGAAAGAGGATTGACTGATGTTTACCTGCTCGGATAGTCTGTTCTCAGATCAGTGGTTTTGCCGCATGGGTTTATTGAATACTATTTCCTTAAATCATTTTTGTTTTATTTGTGTGTTTGTGTGTGTGTGTGTCCTTCCCCGGTCTTGTACTTTTTGTCCATTAGGATTTTTCATTAATTCATTAATTATTTCTTTCTTCGGTTTTTTTTTGTTTGTTTGTTTTCAAATTCATTGTTCATTCTTTTTTCTTTTTTCACTCTTTGAATCTTTCTTTCGTTTTTTTCACCCTTTGAATCTTTCGTTTGTTTGTTTTTGAATTCTTTCCTATATGCCTGCCTTCCATTCTTTTTGTTTGTTTCTGCTGTTCGGTGTTTAGAGGGCTTGTTCTTCCCCTTGTTCTTTGCTCTTGTCTTTTTTCTTTTGTTTGTTTGTTCTTTTATTTACTTTTTTGTTTATTGTTTTCTCTTTATTCCATTTGTTCTCGCATTTACTCTCATTCTTTATTTTCAATGTTCCATCCTTCCTTTCGTTTGTTTTTTGTTTATTTTTCTTCTATCTTTCATTCTGTGTTAGTGTCATTGTTGGTGTTTTATATATATATATACAGTGGGTACGGAAAGTATTCAGACCCCCTTAAATTTTTCACTCTTTATATATTATTATTCTGGTTCTAGTTTTGTGTGCTCAGTCGTGATTCATTTGTTTTCTTTATGTCTTTGTGGTTTTGTCTGGCTGTATCTGATCACATTGTACTGGATGATGGTGTCTTTGTTTAGTCTGTTGACTTCATGATGACAGTTCAGTGATTGCAGGCTGTCCACCTGCTGCCACTCCAGCATCTATAGTTCTGTCCTGTCTTTAGCAGGACGATGATTCTCAGGCCATTAGCCCCTCCACATCTCTCTTTCCTCCGTCTGTCTGTGTCTGTGAGCAGCTGTCTCACTCTCACTTATCAATGGCAGCCAGGTGGAAGCACGCACCAGTGCATTATCTATGTGAAAATGGCTGTTTCATTCCTTTTCTCCTCCCCGCTCTTTCTTCTCCTCTAGGAGGCTTTTAAGATTGTTAAGCATCTGTAAGAAACCGCATGTATGCTGTTAATTTAAAACACTTCATTTTAGTGCACAGGTTGCAATCTCACGATTTTCTGATTTCGCCACATCTCAGATGCATCTGTTTGTGTGTCTAAAGGGCATAATGTATATAATAATTACACGTTTCTGTTATTGTGTTAGTGTTTTTACTCCTATATTAGAGTAAATGATCAGTGAAAAGTTCCAGAACACTAAAAAACAAACAAACAATGAGCAATATTTTTGCTGTAGTATTTGTTAATCTGTTAATATTAGTTAATAAGAATACAACTGTTCATTGTTAGTTCATGCTAGCTCAGCATGTATAGCTCATAATAATGTACTAGTAAATGTTGACATTAACATGAACTTATATTAATAAATTCTTTAGAAGTGTTTTTCATTGATGGTTATATTAGGTTTCAGGAAAAGTGTTCCTAGATCATTGAACCTGTTGATAATTTTGTACAGAGCTGGTCTTGTTCACATGCTGATTTTTTCTTAGTCAGATTTCAAAACTGGAACTATTTTAAAAAGATTAAATTGCACATTAAGTTCTCTCTCTCTCTCTCTCTCTCTCTCTCTCTCTCTCTCTGGAAAAATCTGGAGTTAGAGTTGGTTCATCGTGGGGGGAATCTATGCAGTGGGGGGGCCAGTGCTGCTGCCAAACGCTCCTGTCTCAGTAAGGATCTCTTTCTTCCTCTGTTTTCTTAAGTATAATATCTGTTTGTGTTTTTATTCATTTTTTAAATACATTATAAACTGTGAGCAGTGTAATGATGCCATGATAATGATTCAATTTCAGATATTTTTTGAGAGAATATTTAGATATCTACTGGTTATTCTACTAGGTCATTTTGAGATTTTCAGCATCTAACTAGGCCCTATAGCAGGGGTGGCCAACGTCTGTCTAGTGACCCTTAGACCTTGATTAGCTGGTTCAGGTGTGTTTGATTAGGGTTGGAGCTTCTCCAGGACCCACGTTAGCCACCCCTGCCCTATAGGCAAATGATTTTAAGTCCAAATCCACATCAGCATTATTAGTAGATAACAAATATTTGGTTTATTTAGCCAAATTACAACCAAAATGCTCTTTATATATCACATCAGCCATATTAATCAACCACTAGTTTTGAACTTGCTACAGTTTTAGTCTCAGGAGTAATCTGAAGTTAATTGTCTTCAATTCGGTGTTCAAGCACATAATGAGCTGCAAGCTAAAGGCTGTAGCATTGAACCTTAACTGCTACACCACACCACCCCAAATGAAATTTCCCTGTCGAAGAACTGAACCCTGGTTGTCCATGTGGACTACTGTCCATGATTCAAGTGTGAGGCGTCTGTTCAGATTGTTCAGGAATGCCATTCTTCTGGGATGATGCATTATGGATGATTGCATTTGTATTCTGATAGACTGCTGTTGGTGAATTTTTGCTGTTGAGACCAGTCAATCAACGCACATCCACACACTGGCTCTGTATAAATGAGTTTAGTCCTTGAGCTCGCTTAAAACAAATCTTGACACTCAAGCACAGCTGAAGAGATTTCACACTCCAGCAATGCAGCTATTTTCTGAGCTTCATTAAACCCACATCCACAGAGGGCCAGATTTACTCCGTCTCAGTACATTAGAGATCAGATCAGCTAGAGAACAAGAAAATAGAAAGTATGGACAAAGAAAGGGAAAGTGAGTGTCGCTTGCCCTGTGCAAAACTTACCACCATAGTGCTAGGATTGGGAGTGGTTACTAGGATGCCGTTGTTTTGGGGTTTTTGTTTGATTTGGTTTTGTTTGGTGTTTGGTTTATTTTTTCTCTCTCTCTTTTTGGTTTTGTTTGGTTTTGTTTCTGGTTTTGCTTGGTGTTTTGTTTGTTTGTTTTTTTTGGTGTTTGGTGTTTGGTTTGTGCTTTTGTTTTGTTTCTGGTTTTGTTTTTTTGGTGTTTGGTTTTGTTTGTGAGTTTCTGGTTTTGCTTGGTTTGTTTCTGGTTTTGTTTTTTTGGTGTTTGGTTTTGTTTGGGATTTGTTTGGTTTTGTTTCTGGTTTTGCTTGGTGTTTTGTTTTTGTTTTTTTGGTGTTTGGTTTTGTTTGGTGTTTGGTTTGTGCTTTTGTTTTGTTTCTGTTTTGTTTTTTTGGTGTTTGGTTTTGTTTGGGATTTGTTTGGTTTTGTTTCTGGTTTTGCTTGGTGTTTTTTTTTTGGTGTTTGTTTTGTGCTTCTGTTTTGTTTCTGTTTTGTTTTGTTTGGTGTTTGGTTTGTGGTTTGGTTTGTTTGTTTTTTTGGTGTTTGGTTTGTGCTTTTGTTTTGTTTCTGTTTTGTTTTTTTGGTGTTTGGTTTTGTTTGGGATTTGTTTGGTTTTGTTTCTGGTTTTGCTTGGTGTTTTTTTTTGGTGTTTGTTTTGTGCTTTTGTTTTGTTTCTGTTTTGTTTTGTTTGGTGTTTGGTTTGTGGTTTTGTTTGTTTGTTTTTTTGGTGTTTGGTTTTGTTTCTGGTTTTGCTTGGTGTTTTGTTTTTGTTTTTTTGGTGTTTGGTTTTGTTTGGTGTTTGGTTTGTGCTTTTGTTTTGTTTCTGGTTTTGTTTGTTTGGTTTTGTTTGGGATTTGTTTGGTTTTGTTTCTGGTTTTGCTTGGTGTTTTGTTTGTTTTTTTTTGGTGTTTGTTTTGTGGTTTTGTTTTGTTTTGTTTCTGTTTTGTTTTTTTTGGTGTTTGGTTTGTGCTTTTGTTTTGTTTGGTTTTGTTTCTGGTTTTGTTTGTTTGTTTTTTTGGTATTTGGTTTTGTTTGTTTGTTTGTTTGGTTGGTTTTGTTTCTGGTTTTGCTTGGTGTTTTTTTGTTTTGTTATTTGGGTTTGTTTGGTGTTTGGTTTGATTTTTTTTTATTTTAATTTTTTTGGGTTTTTTTTGTTTTTTTTTTTTTTTTTTTTTGTTTTTTTTTTTTTTTTTTTTTTTTTTTTTTGGTGTTTGGTTTGTGCTTTTGTTTTGTTTTGTTTTGTTTCTGTTTTGTTTTTTTTTGGTGTTTGGTGTTTGGTTTGTGCTTTTGTTTTGTTTGGTTTTGTTTCTGGTTTTGTTTGTTTGTTTTTTTGGTGTTTGGTTTTGTTTGTTTGTTTGTTTGGTTGGTTTTGTTTCTGGTTTTGCTTGGTGTTTTTTTTTGTTTTGTTATTTGGTTTTGTTTGGTGTTTGGTTTGATTTTTTTTTATTTTAATTTTTTTGCTGTTTGATTTTTGATTTTGATTTTGTTTCTGGTTTTGCTTGGTGTTTTTTTGTTTTGTTATTTGGGTTTGTTTGGTGTTTGGTTTGATTTTTTTTTATTTTAATTTTTTTGCTGTTTGATTTTTGATTTTGATTTTGTTTCTGGTTTTGTTTGGTTTGGATTTTGTTTTTTGTTTGTTTTTTTTAAGCATGTTATGCAGGGGCATGTTACATGACAGTGTTTAATAGTTAAATTCAGTGAATTGTTCATATGTTAGTGGCTGGTATAAAGTAGTTGCCTTCCAGAATGACTCTGACTTACGTACTACTGCTGTCAGATTTGCCATCAGATGTCCTGTATTTAGTCATAGTGATTCTGGGTTGTATTTAGGAAAATTTGAATGTCAGTTGATGTTAATTCTTTCTCTGGATGTTAGTGTAGATTGGATGACATTCACTTTTGCCTTTCAGACACCGGAGTCTCTTTCTGGCTTGTGTTTGATGTCTATGTGTGATTGATGGCATGTGAATGGGGGCAAGTATGCACACTGTAATCACAGGTGGGTGGAGATGGAAGATCAATATGGAGATGGAGAGTGTGTGAGGATGGGGGTGGTGGGGAGACGTGGGCGATAAATAGAGCGATGCAGAAATCTCCGTTTTGGCTGTCCGTCTACATGATAAAGTTGTTGCAAAGTGGATGGAAGCAAGAGGATGGAGGATTGGAATGAATATCTGGAGATCTCTCGCACTTCCATGTGCCATCATGACTGAGGTTTAGAGAGCATTCATGTTCTTGTAACAGAACAGAATGCAAATGGATTTGTATCATCCAAACTTGTTGCTAGTTGTCCAAGACATCGTTTTGAGGGAAGGAGTTGGACCAGTCATATGTAAATTAAACATAATTATAGTTTTAGTCCTGCCTTTTATGGTCATTTTTGATAGTTTAACTGTTGAATAAGCATGTGCATCAACTGGAACAGCCTGAAAATGCTTTTCAGCATGTTTGATATGAAAATAAATGTATAATACCATTTTGATTTTTTTTCTTTTGCTGATACATTTTTATTGCTGAAATATTGAAACATTTTCTTTGGACACTCCCAACGACATCTCAAGATATACCAAGATGGTAAGCTGATTTGCTGAATTGACCATTTTGAAGAAATGTAGAATAACTATTACTCCAGTATAGTTATTATAAATTCAATAGCCCTTACTCCAGTCTTCAGTGTCACATGATCCTTCAGAAATCATTCTAATATGCCGATTTGCTGCTCAAGAAACATTTATTTTTATTATCAATGTTGAAAGCAGTTTTATAAATAAACTCTTTGGAGCTTTCCGTAGAGCTTCGTATTTAAATGTTTTATTTTTTTAATGATTACATTAAATTCATCAAAACTGACTGTAAGACATTCACAAAAAAATGTTTCAAATAAATGCTGTTTTTGTGAAGTCTTTATTCAAAGAATTCTAAAAACAATGCATCACCTGTATCTGTTTTTTGCTTGTTTGTTTGTTTTTTCAAAAAAACTGCACAACTGCTTCAACATTAATAATAATAAGACATGTTCCTTGAGCATCAGATTTCTGAAGGATCATGTGACACTGAAGACTGGAGTAATGATGCTGAAAATCCAGATTTGATCACAGGAATACATTACATTTTTAAACGCATTTAAATAGAAAACAGTAGTTTTAAATCGTAATAATATTTCACTTTTTTTGATCAAATAAATGAATTGAATTATTTACTAAATTATACAGACCCCAAGATTCTAAACTGTAGTGTATATGGAGTATATATTTTATTATCAATGTTGAAAGCAGTTGTGCCGCTTAATATTTTTGTGAAAACGTCGATACTTTTTTTTCAAGATTCTTTGATGAATAGAAAGTTTAAAAGAACAGCAAATCTTTTGCAACATTATGAAAGTCTTTACTGTCACTGTTGATCAATTAAATGCATCCTTGCTCAATAAGTATTCATTTCGTTAAAAGATCTTATTGACCACAAACAGTAGTGTATATTGAAGTTGACACTCATGCTCATGGTGTTGAGACGCTGTAAAACATTGAGGTGAAAAGCAACAGCTAAAGGCATCTTTTGACACATGTAAATGGGCCGAGACATTAAAAAAATAGTGCAGTCATAATGCAAAAGTGCTCTTCTGTGTAAACGTTCTTCTCACATCCCCTCACATTGCTGTTTCTGTGAAGGGTTTTGTTGAAAATTTCAATTCACACTCAATCAACCAATACGTTTTTCTAAGCTGTTTCCCCTCATATTTTTATTAAAAATGCTTTGAATGAAGGAATAATTTTATCCAGTCTTAGTTACCTATAGGTGGTGATATTGCTTTATCCATGAGTCTGTAGATGAGCCAGCATCTTATATGTGGCTGGTGTTTTGCTTCTGGTAATAATGCACATCTGGTATCCTGTCTGCACTAAGAATCCACGCAGCCTGTAAAAGCACACAAGTTTGAAATGCATCACGTCTTTCATTGCATTCAGAGGAGATGAAATTAGTTTAAAAGCTGAAACTGTGTAAAATGACATTAGAAATGCAATGTCAGTTGTTATTTTATTGTGTAAGTCGCATGACGTTGCAGTCATACACTAGTACATTAGATGCACTGCTCACAGAAATAGGTTAATAAGCTTTGCTTTTTAAAGTGGTAATGTGTGTGTGTGTGTGTCTATAAGTTTCAGTCTGTCTCTAGGATCTCTTAGGCATGTTGGAAATAGAAAAATAAAATACTGTTTGCTGCATACTGCATAATATACAGTATACTGTTAATATATGCCTTCGTATTATGAATTGATAATTGATCGTTTTATTAGCATGCTACAATGCAAGCATATGACTATACTGTATTGCATGTGTAATGTACTCAGTTGTGTCATGTTGTAATCTCAAAATGGACTCTTAAGCATTTTTATCCAATTTTGTGTTGATGTCTTTAAAATTTGTGGCTTTGGAAATTGTCAAGTCAAGCATATTACATTCATAATATTTAAACTTATTGGTAGCTGAAAGAATAATCAAATTATCCACAGTTCATCAAAATATTATAAATAAACTCTTTGGAGCTTTCTGTAGAGCTTCGTATTTACATTTTGTATTTTTTGTAATGATTACATTAAATTCATCAAAACTGACAGTAAAACATTCACAAAAAAATGTTTCAAAAACTGCACAACTGCTTCAACATTAATAATAATAAGACGTTCCTTGAGCATCAGATTTCTGAAGGATCATGTGACACTGAAGACTGGAGTAATGATGCTGAAAATCCAGATTTGATCACAGGAATACATTACATTTTTAAACGCATTTAAATAGAAAACAGTAGTTTTAAATCGTAATAATATTTCACTTTTTTTGATCAAATAAATGAATTGAATTATTTACTAAATTATACAGACCCCAAGATTCTAAACTGTAGTGTATATGGAGTATATATTGCAGAAACCTTATGAGCTCTGTTGTAATCTGTCTGCTGAGGTAAAGTTGCAGGTTTATCAGGATTTGGTTCTGAAGCCCCCTGCTGCTGGTGTCAGGTGGGTTTGTGAGCTGCAGGTAGGGGGCAGCAGTGATCCTCTGCCACTGGTCTGGACACAGCGTTGACGGCATTGATCAGTGTGTAAAAGGACAGGTTTTCATGAGGTCTGATATCTGTCACATCCTCCTACACACCTGGAGGCTCTACGCAAACTCCGTCATGTTGCACACACTAACACTGGTGTGTGTGTGTGTGTGTGTGTTCTCTGTGTGTTTCAGATCAGCTGTTTCATGTGCTGGCCATGCACATGCGTCTCTACAGCATAGATTCAGCATACAACCCCTGGACCAGACTCACACAGAGCACGCACAGCAGAGACAATGAGTGAGCACACACAACACAACACAACTTTTTATAAAATATAAATTGCTAAACTCGGTGTAGAACTGCACTACCCATAATCCTGAACAGAGATCCAGCAATCAGAGATGCTGCTGTAATTATGGAAATTAAATTGTTGGCAAAAGAACTTCCCGTTCACACAATGAAAGTATCCTTACAAAAAGTATTTGATTACGTCTTTAATTGATTTTCCGTACATTTCTGCCATATGTACATTAACTGACAGTCACCACTGATAAGCATCAGTATCTGAATATTTAAAAATTAACTTAAATATACAAACACACACACATATACTATGTAATCAATAGTTTTATATTCGTTGTTCGCAATGTTTCGCAAAAACTGTGAGAGCAGAGTAGTGTGGTCCACAAACAGATGACTCTGATGAGGCAGTTCTTCTAACAAATCGGTTAAAAAGACATGTTGACATTTAATAATTTAAAGATACACATGCACCCTTAAGTGCTTTGTTGTATTTTGGTATTTAAAAGAAAAAAAAAGAATAAAAAACAGAAGGCAAGAAGATTCTACTCTTAACTGGCTTTTTATGTTGAGTCTCTGCTGCTGCATCTTTTTGAGAGAGAGAGAGACTTGCACAAATGGGGTTTCCATAGATACCAATAACTACTGCATCTAGTAAATTATGGTGTGCAGCACTACATTTCATGAGTACTACGCTTTATTTTGAGGGTTTATGGCTGTGTGGAGGTTACCGCTCACCGCGCCTCCTGTTTAAAAGGCACTTAACACTCTCGGGCTAGTTAAATGGCCTCATTTCTCCTGCGTTGGGGCAGTAAGACAGGGTTTTCACCTGTGCGTCTCTTAGGACTGTTGGACGGGCTGGACTCAGATGGGAGACAGCTGTGTCTATAAATACCTTGTTAGAGTCTTTTGAAGGAAAACTCTGTCACTAGAACCCTCGGGTGCTTTAGCAGCACTATTAATTTAGCCATTTGAATAAAACCACTGCTGTCCCTGCTTCTGCCTGCCTCTAATCACTTATCTAGCACAAAAGACCATGTGTTTTTATTATATGAGAGGTAGTTTTTGGACCGTAAAGCCATTCTTGATATGTTTGGATGCCATTGTCAATTTTATTTGTGTATGTTTGAGTGTGTGTCCAAACGCCTTTGGGGCGTGAATTCTGCTCAAATGGACAGCACATCAAAAAAATTGTCTTCTAAATAAATATTTGCTCAAAGAATATTTTCTTTTTAATTGCAATCTTGGGTTTATGTAACCTGCCCCCACCTACTGTACATTTACAGTAAAATTCCATTGAAAGAACTCTACAGTAATTAGTCCCGTTCTTACATAATGATTTCAGTTGTGCTGCCGTGGGTAAGATAGATGTGAAAGTATTGTCTGTAGATCACAATATCATGCATGCAAGTTAAAAAAATGCTGTGTATACTGTATACTGCTCTTTTTTTGGTAGTGGTCATGTTCTCTGTGTTTCTGAAGCGTTTAGTGTAGTATTGTTGAATGATTGTGTGTTTTGTGTGCAGGTGCTGTGATGATGAACGTCCTGAGGTGCCCATGCTCTTCAGAGACGTCCCATCCCTCCTCATCATCTTCATCCTTACCATGCCTCAGCCTTTAGGCAAAGGTAATGCAACCGAACTCACACCCATAATTTTTCAGGACTCACAACCGCATTCTCGGGAAAACCTGTGCTGGGTGAACGGAACTGGACTCTTTGGACTCTTGTTGTGTCAGAAAATGATAAGACTTTAAAGGTGGGGTAAGCGATTTTTCTAAAACGCTTTAGAAAACTGATTCGGGTCGAATTGCAAAACAAACTTGTAGCCAATCAGCATTAAGGGGCGTGTCTACTCATGATGTGGAGAAAGCGTTCAGTGCACGGGACGGACATTAGCGAGATAAGCGACAGAAAGATAGAGATGGCGGATAAAAAACAAAAGAGGAAAACGTCTGCGGAACAAATAAAAGAAGGCTTAAGGCAAGAAGTAGGACCCGTGTAAATATCGGATCAGCTTTCCAGCGCTGGAGAGAACTCAAGGAGCGGAAGGCCTGCGATCGGACGCTGAGGTTGCTTTGTTTCTTCTCGATAGGTGAGTAACACCGTGTCTGCGCCGCAACAGCTAAAGTCTGTCTAGTACACTGGACACGACAAAGCGACCGCTGAAAATCATCTGAAATCTGTGTCAATACGTCATGAATAGAACGCAGCAGCAGTTTTCTGTCGGGGATTTGTCGTGTCGTGCCGCGCCGCATCCAGTGTAGACCATAGATATGTATATATATCTATGGTGTAGACAGCATCACTGATTATAATGAGTTCTCGCGCCGCACCACTCGCGTCCGGTGTAGACACGGTGTAAGATTGGTTTTGCTTTGTTTCACAGAACTAATCCGTTGCCTGGGTTGCGTACGTATGTGTGGGGCAGAGCTATCAAAATAGGGGCGAGACCCTTGTGGGGTAGAGGCGTGTTTGTTTTGGTGATTTCAAATGTCAACATTGGCTACCAGAAATCGCTTACCCCACCTTTAAGTTTTGTGGACGTCGCCATCTTTGATATTATTTTGGTCACTGTTGCTATGGTAACTGGTATGGAAATCGGACTTGACTCCCGTTGCACGTTCACACAGACAGTATTCGAGACGCTGCTGTGTGAACGGGACATTTCGAGACTCACACCTGTAAGTAAATGCGGTTGTCAATCCCAAACACTGACAGTGTGTCTGTTTAATCTGCCACAGTAACCTGATGCCTTTAAAGTATCTTCAGTTGGGAACTTTTCTCAGCAAATACTGATATGCTTTCAATTTGATTGGCATAAATTATCGCACATTTTAATCAATTGAAAGCTCTACTGCATGCAGAAGGGATGTTTAGTAAAAGTAAAATCTTTCGTAGTCTCTGTATAGCACTGTTTAATTATTGTAGAAACTCCAATATGTGTTTTCTAGAACATATATCAATGCATCAGTGACTCGGGTGCACTTCTGAGCTTTCAAAGGCAATTAAAAAGTACATTTAAATTTAAAGTCTGTAAAGGCCACGACTGTCATTTGATTGATCACTGATCATTGATTGGCTCTCAAATAAGCATCATGTGTTTCGTGGTTGTGAGCAAGGGATCGATTCGAGTCCATCAGTCTGAAGACACAACACAATAAAGCTTGTATTAGAACAGAAACGGGCTGTGCATGTGTTAATTTTGTGCTGTCACAATGACACTGGTGTTTGTGTGTGTGAGGTGTCATTGTCTCTGGTGAGGAATGTTAATGGTGTGTGAGTGTGTGTGTTTCTCTCATCACACAACTGGTCCTAACACCTGCTACATGCACACAAGGCCTAATTACCCTCTCCAAAAAAATCAAATGTCCATTTTTTTTTTTTTGGTCTACAGTCACATAATAGATTTTTGTGTCGTAACAAAAGATCCATGGTTCTCTTGAAAGCTCTAGGGTCTATAGAGCTCTTTGAGTGAGTGTCTCTGTGTGTTATGTAACCTTTGAGTTACGAGTCCGACTCTCTAACCATTAGGCCACGACTTCCCCCAATTCAAGGATATAATTTAATAATATTATTTTTCATTATTCAAGGATATAACCAACATTTTTACATTTGGGGAGGCCAAAGTGCGTGCTATAGGGGGGAAAAAAAGTTTTCTGATTTCTGAAGGATCATGTGACACTGAAGACTAGAGTAATGATGCTCAAAATTCAGCTTTGCGTCAGCAATAAATGACGTTTTAATAGAAAACTGTTTTTTTTACAATATTGCTGTTTTACTGTATTTTTAATAATGTAGCCTTGGTGAGACTACAGAAACATTAAATTCACGTCACATTAAATATGCTGAGTGTAAGGTAAACTTCAAATCTTTTATGAGGAAGTTTCATTGCCAGTGACTGAGATTACACAAGATTTTATGTCACTTATGTCAAAGTACAGCTTTTGCAGATAAATTAAACCGTAGTGGTTTAGGTTAAAAACATTAAGTTCATAAAGTTACACAAAGAACTTCCAAACACTGGTATAAATAAATTATTCTAGCGTTCCTGCCGCTCAAACAGTGGAGCAATGCAACGACAAGGTCATGGGTTCAGTTCCCACGGATGAAAGTGATTGAAGGCTTGAAGTGATGAAATATGTAGCTCGAATTTGAAACAGTCATAATGTTATGTAATATGAGGGAATTTTTTTTCATCATGAAATTATTATACATAGATAAAGCAGTGTTACCACAAACATTGAAGTGAAAATCAGTTTTGATTTCATGCTGTGTTTTAAACATAAGATGCTGCATCTGGTGTTGAAGATAACCATGCTGTGTGTGTGTGTTTGTGTGCAGAGCACTTCACGTGTGTGGTGAAGGTGTTGTACAGTCTGCGGTACACACAGGCTCTGGCCGCTCTGTCCATCAGATTCAGCCGTGAGGAGAGACTCGCCTGGAGCAACACTGGAGCTGCCAAGAAGGTGCTGCCAGTAACCTACTCATCACAGCCACCAATCAAAAAGCTTTCTTAGACTTACTTCAGTCAGTTATAGCAAGCGTGTGTGTTATAATAGCTGTGGAACAGCAATATAAATTGGTTCACAATTGATGTAGATTCAGTTGATGTTTGGACGTGCGTGTGTATATTTGTATTGTTTATTATTCAAACGCTCAGTGTGTGGCTCATCTAGTCAGATTTCAAAACTAGAACTATTTTAAAAAGATTAAATTGCACATTAAGTTCTCTCTCTCTCTCACTCACTCACTTACTCTCACTCTCTCATTTAAAGTAACTGTATTTCAAAGCCTAAGTTGGGTTCAAAATTCAGTCCAGTTGGTAGAATAACAGTGATTACAGTCTGAAGGGAGAAATGTAAAACACTGCTTGCTTTAATTCATGTTGTTTCACACGCAGAACACGCCAAACTCTGACAAATCATGGGAGTCGCTCCTGGGTCACATGATCTCTGAGCTGACGAAGGCCAAAGATGTGTATGACACCAACTCTGAGGAAACACTTGTGGTGAGTCATGATCTCCAACGTCACATAGACCACAGCACAACAGAACAGTGCTGTAACACCATAATATCATAATCTTTCCTGCAGTTTAGCAGTTATTATTGAAGTACATTGCAATAATGAGTTGATCTAACAAACCATGCTAATCATTTGATTGCTTTTTAATGACTAATCTTACAAATAACATTTATTGGACAAAAATTGATTGTTGATGTTGAATTCAGCATACTAGTAACTATGAGAATATATATATATATATATATATATATATATATATATATATATATACACACACACTATGTAAATCAAATTATATTCAAATCAGTCTAAAAAACATGTTGACATTTCAACATTCAAAGATACACATGTACAAAATTGTTTTGTTGTATTTGGTATTTTATTTAAAAGACAAAAATGAATAAAAAAACAGAAGGCAGGTTCTGCTTTCACTTGCTTTTTATGCTGTCTCTGCAGCTGCATCTTTTTGAGAGGGAGAGAGACTTGCGCAAATGGGGTTTCCATAGATACCAATAACTGCTGCATCTGGCAAATTATGGTGTGCAGCACTACATTTCATGAGTGCGGCGCTTTATTTTGAGGGTTTATGGCTGTGTGGAGGTTACCGCTCGCCGCAGCTCCTGTTTAAAAGGCACTTAACACTCTCGGGCTAGTTAAATGGCCTCATTTCTCCTGCGTTGGGGCAGTAAGACAGGGTTTTCACCTGTGCGTCTCTTAGGACTGTTGGACGGGCTGGACTCAGATGGGAGACAGCTGTGTCTATAAATACCTTGTTAGAGTCTTTTGAAGGAAAACTCTGTCACTAGAACCCTCGGGTGCTTTAGCAGCACTATTAATTTAGCCATTTGAATAAAACCACTGCTGTCCCTGCTTCTGCCTGCCTCTAATCACTTATCTAGCACAAAAGACCATGTGTTTTTATTATATGAGAGGTAGTTTTTGGACCGTAAAGCCATTCTTGATATGTTTGGATGCCATTGTCAATTTTATTTGTGTATGTTTGAGTGTGTGTCCAAACGCCTTTGGGGCGTGAATTCTGCTCAAATGGACAGCACATCAAAAAAATTGTCTTCTAAATAAATATTTGCTCAAAGAATATTTTCTTTTTAATTGCAATCTTGGGTTTATGTAACCTGCCCCCACCTACTGTACATTTACAGTAAAATTCCATTGAAAGAACTCTACAGTAATTAGTCCCGTTCTTACATAATGATTTCAGTTGTGCTGCCGTGGGTAAGATAGATGTGAAAGTATTGTCTGTAGATCACAATATCATGCATGCAAGTTAAAAAAATGCTGTGTATACTGTATACTGCTCTTTTTTTGGTAGTGGTCATGTTTTCTGTGTTTCTGAAGCGTTTAGTGTAGTATTGTTGAATGATTGTGTGTTTTGTGTGCAGGTGCTGTGATGATGAACGTCCTGAGGTGCCCATGCTCTTCAGAGACGTCCCATCCCTCCTCATCATCTTCATCCTTACCATGCCTCAGCCTTTAGGCAAAGGTAATGCAACCGAACTCACACCCATAATTTTTCAGGACTCACAACCGCATTCTCGGGAAAACCTGTGCTGGGTGAACGGAACTGGACTCTTTGGACTCTTGTTGTGTCAGAAAATGATAAGACTTTAAAGGTGGGGTAAGCGATTTTTCTAAAACGCTTTAGAAAACTGATTCGGGTCGAATTGCAAAACAAACTTGTAGCCAATCAGCATTAAGGGGCGTGTCTACTCATGATGTGGAGAAAGCGTTCAGTGCACGGGACGGACATTAGCGAGATAAGCAACAGAAAGATAGAGATGGCGGATAAAAAACAAAAGAGGAAAACGTCTGCGGAACAAATAAAAGAAGGCTTAAGGCAAGAAGTAGGACCCGTGTAAATATCGGATCAGCTTTCCAGCGCTGGAGAGAACTCAAGGAGCGGAAGGCCTGCGATCGGACGCTGAGGTTGCTTTGTTTCTTCTCGATAGGTGAGTAACACCGTGTCTGCGCCGCAACAGCTAAAGTCTGTCTAGTACACTGGACACGACAAAGCGACCGCTGAAAATCATCTGAAATCTGTGTCAATACGTCATGAATAGAACGCAGCAGCAGTTTTCTGTCGGGGATTTGTCGTGTCGTGCCGCGCCGCATCCAGTGTAGACCATAGATATGTATATATATCTATGGTGTAGACAGCATCACTGATTATAATGAGTTCTCGCGCCGCACCACTCGCGTCCGGTGTAGACACGGTGTAAGATTGGTTTTGCTTTGTTTCACAGAACTAATCCGTTGCCTGGGTTGCGTACGTATGTGTGGGGCAGAGCTATCAAAATAGGGGCGAGACCCTTTTGGGGTAGAGGCGTGTTTGTTTTGGTGATTTCAAATGTCAACATTGGCTACCAGAAATCGCTTACCCCACCTTTAAGTTTTGTGGACGTCGCCATCTTTGATATTATTTTGGTCACTGTTGCTATGGTAACTGGTATGGAAATCGGACTTGACTCACGTTGCACGTTCACACAGACAGTATTCGAGACGCTGCTGTGTGAACGGGACATTTCGAGACTCACACCTGTAAGTAAATGCGGTTGTCAATCCCAAACACTGACAGTGTGTCTGTTTAATCTGCCACAGTAACCTGATGCCTTTAAAGTATCTTCAGTTGGGAACTTTTCTCAGCAAATACTGATATGCTTTCAATTTGATTGGCATAAATTATCGCACATTTTAATCAATTGAAAGCTCTACTGCATGCAGAAGGGATGTTTAGTAAAAGTAAAATCTTTCGTAGTCTCTGTATAGCACTGTTTAATTATTGTAGAAACTCCAATATGTGTTTTCTAGAACATATATCAATGCATCAGTGACTCGGGTGCACTTCTAAGCTTTCAAAGGCAATTAAAAAGTACATTTAAATTTAAAGTCTGTAAAGGCCACGACTGTCATTTGATTGATCACTGATCATTGATTGGCTCTCAAATAAGCATCATGTGTTTCGTGGTTGTGAGCAAGGGATCGATTCGAGTCCATCAGTCTGAAGACACAACACAATAAAGCTTGTATTAGAACAGAAACGGGCTGTGCATGTGTTAATTTTGTGCTGTCACAATGACACTGGTGTTTGTGTGTGTGAGGTGTCATTGTCTCTGGTGAGGAATGTTAATGGTGTGTGAGTGTGTGTGTTTCTCTCATCACACAACTGGTCCTAACACCTGCTACATGCACACAAGGCCTAATTACCCTCTCCAAAAAAATCAAATGTCCATTTTTTTTTTTTTGGTCTACAGTCACATAATAGATTTTTGTGTCGTAACAAAAGATCCATGGTTCTCTTGAAAGCTCTAGGGTCTATAGAGCTCTTTGAGTGAGTGTCTCTGTGTGTTATGTAACCTTTGAGTTACGAGTCCGACTCTCTAACCATTAGGCCACGACTTCCCCCAATTCAAGGATATAATTTAATAATATTATTTTTCATTATTCAAGGATATAACCAACATTTTTACATTTGGGGAGGCCAAAGTGCGTGCTATAGGGGGGAAAAAAAGTTTTCTGATTTCTGAAGGATCATGTGACACTGAAGACTAGAGTAATGATGCTCAAAATTCAGCTTTGCGTCAGCAATAAATGACGTTTTAATAGAAAACTGTTTTTTTTACAATATTGCTGTTTTACTGTATTTTTAATAATGTAGCCTTGGTGAGACTACAGAAACATTAAATTCACGTCACATTAAATATGCTGAGTGTAAGGTAAACTTCAAATCTTTTATGAGGAAGTTTCATTGCCAGTGACTGAGATTACACAAGATTTTATGTCACTTATGTCAAAGTACAGCTTTTGCAGATAAATTAAACCGTAGTGGTTTAGGTTAAAAACATTAAGTTCATAAAGTTACACAAAGAACTTCCAAACACTGGTATAAATAAATTATTCTAGCGTTCCTGCCGCTCAAACAGTGGAGCAATGCAACGACAAGGTCATGGGTTCAGTTCCCACGGATGAAAGTGATTGAAGGCTTGAAGTGATGAAATATGTAGCTCGAATTTGAAACAGTCATAATGTTATGTAATATGAGGGAATTTTTTTTCATCATGAAATTATTATACATAGATAAAGCAGTGTTACCACAAACATTGAAGTGAAAATCAGTTTTGATTTCATGCTGTGTTTTAAACATAAGATGCTGCATCTGGTGTTGAAGATAACCATGCTGTGTGTGTGTGTTTGTGTGCAGAGCACTTCACGTGTGTGGTGAAGGTGTTGTACAGTCTGCGGTACACACAGGCTCTGGCCGCTCTGTCCATCAGATTCAGCCGTGAGGAGAGACTCGCCTGGAGCAACACTGGAGCTGCCAAGAAGGTGCTGCCAGTGACCTACTCATCACAGCCACCAATCAAAAAGCTTTCTTAGACTTACTTCAGTCAGTTATAGCAAGCGTGTGTGTTATAATAGCTGTGGAACAGCAATATAAATTGGTTCACAATTGATGTAGATTCAGTTGATGTTTGGACGTGCGTGTGTATATTTGTATTGTTTATTATTCAAACGCTCAGTGTGTGGCTCATCTAGTCAGATTTCAAAACTAGAACTATTTTAAAAAGATTAAATTGCACATTAAGTTCTCTCTCTCTCTCACTCACTCACTTACTCTCACTCTCTCATTTAAAGTAACTGTATTTCAAAGCCTAAGTTGGGTTCAAAATTCAGTCCAGTTGGTAGAATAACAGTGATTACAGTCTGAAGGGAGAAATGTAAAACACTGCTTGCTTTAATTCATGTTGTTTCACACGCAGAACACGCCAAACTCTGACAAATCATGGGAGTCGCTCCTGGGTCACATGATCTCTGAGCTGACGAAGGCCAAAGATGTGTATGACACCAACTCTGAGGAAACACTTGTGGTGAGTCATGATCTCCAACGTCACATAGACCACAGCACAACAGAACAGTGCTGTAACACCATAATATCATAATCTTTCCTGCAGTTTAGCAGTTATTATTGAAGTACATTGCAATAATGAGTTGATCTAACAAACCATGCTAATCATTTGATTGCTTTTTAATGACTAATCTTACAAATAACATTTATTGGACAAAAATTGATTGTTGATGTTGAATTCAGCATACTAGTAACTATGAGAATATATATATATATATATATATATATATATATATATATATATACTTGATTCAACAGGTCTGGCAGTAATCAGGCCTGGGTGTGGCTAGTGAAATTTAACTCAGCTTTCTAAAATAATGTGGTTAATTGCAGTTCTTTCATGACTTAACAGGAGGGGGCAATTAATTTTTCACGTAGGGCCACGTAGGTTTGGACAGCTTTTTTCCCTTAATAAATGAAAACATAATTTAAAAACTGCATTTTGTATTTACTTGCATTATCTTTGTGTAATATTACAATTTGTTTGATGATCTGAATCTTTTAAGTGACAAATATGCAAAAAAATTAAAAAAACAGGAAGGGGGCAAAAACCTTTTCACACCACTGTATATATATATATACATACACACATACATATATATACTGTATACTAATTTATGTATTTAAATGAAGAAAAATATGTAGTCAAGTATCTAAGCGACCCATTGTTGAACTTGTCTTGCAAATATCGCATGAAACCAAACATCTTTTCACTTCACTTCTACATCTTTTCAAGTAGTAGAGAAAAAGTAGAGAAATATTTTATTGTGCAGGTAGTCAGATCTTTATTTTTTTATTTATTTTTTTATTCGATTGTCATCTCAAATCAGGATGCATTACAGTAAAACAATTTGCTTGGAACATTTTACAAATCTAAAATAAAACATTAAATTAGTTGTTTATGTGCAAGGACTATTTATGTAAAATCTACTGTTCAAAAGTTTGGGGTCGGTAAGATAAAAATTTTACTTATTATTGTCTCTTATGCTCACCAAGGCTGCATTTATCTGATCCCAGGCATTAAAGTTCCGTCGCTACGACGGATTTCCGTCAGTTCATACAGACAGTCACTTGCTTCATTCCTGAATGATTCAGCCGTTTGAACGAATCAATTGAATGAATGATTCAGTGACAAAATCAGTGACTTGCCGCCACCTGCTGGCGAATTTAGTTTCATTTTTAGTGTATAATTAGTTATTTGAATCATATTTCTGTATTCAAAATTGTATATTTAAAACATAAATCTCCACATGAATGTATGAATTTAATTGCGCTCATGCCACCTCTGAGCCTCATTAAACGTCTGGAAATGTACCTTCAAGCCACTTTTGTGTTCTTCTGTGCCACCTCTGTAGTACAAATTAATTTATTAATACAAATTTCATATGATTGGTAACTTGTCTTATTCTACATATTGTTTTAAATAAATTTTAAAAAGATTATAAACATATATGTTTTTTTAATTTGACATAGATGAAAATGATGCCATTACAAAGGTAAATAAAAATACTCCTGTAAGTCACTTTGAGTCAAATGTCAGCTCGTATTAGGAAGGCTAATTATTTTATCAGAATTTTTTATTATTGATCAGAAGGTGCTCCTAAATATTTAAATTAGGAGGACAAGCGCTCCTAATTACAAGAAGAAGAATAAACTGCTCTTAAACTGGGTGTGTGACAGGTATGGCTGAGGAATGGGGTTTGGTCGAAGAAAAAAATTGTTTTGCTTTAACCCCTGCAATATAATAATAATAATAATAGAACAAGACAAATAAGTTACCAATTATATGAAATTAGTATTAATAAATTAATTTGTACTACAGAGGTGGCACAGAAGAACACAAAAGTGGCTTGTAGGTACATTTCCAGACGTTTAATGAGGCTCAGAGGTGGCATGAGTGCAAATAAATTCATACATTCATGTGGAGATTAATGTTTTAAATATACAATTTTGAATTCAGAAATATGATTCAAATAACTGAAATTATACACTAAAATTTAAACTAAATCCGCCAGCAGGTGGCGGCAAGTCACTGATTTTGTCACTGAATCATTCATTCAATTGATTCGTTCGAACAACTGAATCATTCAGGAATGAAGCAAGTGACTGTCTGTATGAACTGACGGAAATCCGTCGTAGCGACGGAACTTAATTCCCTGTGATCAAACATTTCAGTAAAAACTGTAATTTTGTGGAATGTTATTACAATTTAAAGTTAATGTTTTCTATTTTTAATATATGTTAAAATGTAATATATTCGTGTGATGGAAAGCATCATTACTTCTCTTTTTTTTTACTCCATAATATTTTTTCTGATTTTTATTTTATTAAGATTACTTTTTGATAGAAACTTCAACGTTTATTCTAAAAAAAATAATGTGTAACAGTGTGAAAGTGCAGTTACTTTTGATCAGATAAATGCATTCTTGTTGAATAAAAGTATTAATTTCTTAAAAATACAAAAACAAATGACTTTTATGTAAAATGCTACAAGTTTAGTGACAACCAGCCAAAGAAGAGTCATTCTCTATTGCAGAGGAATCAGCAGCTCCCTGTTATTTGAGTCTGAAGCTTGTTCTGATCTCTGAGGCCTGCTGTCAGAGGACTGTATATCAGGGCTTTATCAGCAGGGAATGAGCTGTTTTTAATGATGTCTTCTCTCTGTAGTTGAGCTCCAGTGTGTGGTCTCCTCAGTCCATTGAGTTCAGCCTACAGCAGTTCTGTCTGCCCTTCCTGAGACTGTCCTGTTTACTGCAGCACCACCTTTATGGAGACGGCTTACCCGGCTGCCTGGTACACACACACACATCTGCTGTCTGCTGTTTTTATCTAAAGCTAGTTTCAAATACTACAACCCAATAATACTACAGCCCAGTTACTAACTGCCGGGTGTCTGTGGTCACAGGTGGAGGAGGAGTTCTCTCTGCTGGCCGGGTGTCTGGGTTTGTCTGGTTCTGTTCAGTGCAGTGGAGCCTCGAGCAGTGCAGCGTGTCTGGAGTGGAACCTCAATGCTTTCGATCTGATCAGTCAGTGGTGTTCAGAAGTCATCGCTCTGTCCGATACTCCCACCCAGCAGTCTGTGGTCAGTGTTTGTGTCTCCTAGGTCATGTTTCTTTGCACCCTGTCCTATTTGAAGCGTTGCTAACACCAGTGATTTAATTAGTTGTTGTATTTAATACTGTTAACCACTGTGACCTATAACCAAGCATGACCTGTGTCAATAAGCATCACATTTGATATTTAGTATACAACATTGTAGAGCAGGGTTTGAACCAATCAGATGTCATGCTGCAAAACAACTAAGACGCTAAGCTGCAAAATATCTTGGATTGTGTCACAGTCGTGGCTGATTAGGACAAGACTTTGACTAATGTTAAAAAGATTAGATTCAAGTTGGGTGGATGTTTTGCACTACCATTTTTTTTGTTTTGTTTCTCCACCATGTTAATATTTTTGGTTTAAAAATTATCACCGGGCACAATAAACACAGCAGCATTCCATAACAAACAGAACGGTTATTTTGATTTCATGGTAACTTTACAAGGTTTGTAGTTGATTCCCTAGAAAGATGTAGATTGAAAACTGAAACGTTTGTCAGGTTTGAGCATTTTGAGCATTTTGACCAGGCTGACACAGCAACATCTTTCAGTGGAAGATGGACAGAAATGAGATATTGCACCTTCACATTTTTTATAAGATGTTAAAAAGCAAAAAGATTGCTTTGACTGACAGTGAAAGGAAATTGAATTGGGCATCTGAGTGATTTTCTTGCATCTCTTCAGTCTCTATTAGGTCAGGATCCGCAGTGGGCCGCCCCTCGCCTCCTGCACCTGCCAGACAATTACAACACCATCTTCCAGTACTACCACAGGAAATCCTGCACCAGCTGCGGCAAGACCCCCAAAGACCCTGCGCTGTGCTTGGTGTGCGGCGCGTTCGTCTGTCTGAAGGGTCACTGCTGTAAACAGCAGGGCGTCTGTGAGTGTGTGCTGGTGAGTGTGTAGCAAACGCTGCAAGTTTCAGTTTGAATGATCTGTACGACTGATTATAATCAGGATTATAATGATTTTTAATCCAAAGCACTCTCAGCACTGCGGAGCAGCGACCGGTATCTTCCTCCTGATTAACGCCTCGGTCATCATTATCATCCGAGGCCATCGCTTCTGTCTGTGGGGGTCTGTGTATCTGGACGCTCATGGAGAGGAGGACAGAGACCTACGGTAAACCTCTCGCTGCTCGATTCTGCAGCTATTCTGAGGGTCCCAGTAGCCAGGGCAGAAATTAGCTTTTCCATTAAGGGGTGATGCTTCTAAGGGCAGTTTTTATAATTGCTTTATTACACGGCTCTGTGGAATACTTGATTCTGATTGGTCAGTCGCGACAGTCCAAGGTATGCTATCCCTCGATAACAACCGGTAAAAGCTAGTAACACAGGCTCATCCGGGTAACAGCAGTCGGCGCTGTACTCTTGCTTGAACTATTTTTTCTTGGTGGAAGCTTTGCGTCTGTTTAGCTAATAAAATATTAAAACTCGATTCAAAATGGTGTACAATTATTTAATTATGTCATCCTGGTATCGCGGACTCGCTCTCGTTTCATACAAACGCAGCTGCTGCCATTTTTGCTACGATTGTTTTGTACGCTGTAATGGATTATAAGAGAATTAACAAGATTTGAAAACATTTTCGTCTTAATTCTTTTATTGCCTTAATTATTTTTGTGGTGAAATGTTGTGTAATAAGTGGTGGGACTGCACCGTTTCCCTTAAATGCCCGTCTAGTTTGAGTTTGCCGCTTGCTCGCAACTGCTGTCTTCACGGAAGCTTTGCGTTCAGATATTTCAACTCAAATCAATATTTTGCGTCTAATTATTTACTTATGTGGCAAGTAG